>NC_051311.1:5759013-6070347 GCF_015220235.1 Choloepus didactylus | reverse complement strand
CAGCCTAGAATTAGTATAATTATAATAAGTAGCTATTAGGGGAAGGGCATTCCAATCACTTCCCACCCCCACCATAATCAGGGCTAATATTTATTGAATGTTTAGTACTAGCTGAGCACTGTTCTAGGCACAACACTTGCATTATTTCACCTGATTCTCACGGCAGCACTGTGAGATGAAGATTATTATTTGCTCAATTTCATTCATCCATAAAAGGACGCATGGAGAGACAATGAAAGTCACCCCGTGTTGCTCAACCACTGGGCAGTGGAGCAGGGTCTGGGACTTAGCCACTTGGAACCACTGGGTCACACTGCACAAAGGACTGAAGGACAAACCAAAGCCGGAAAGGGGAACTACACAGGGTTTGAAGAAAAGCACGGAGAGTAACGTGACGAGGCACTAAAAAGAGTGTTAGGTCTCTGGAGAAATAGATACAGACCAAATTACAGGAGGCCTTGAATTCCTTAACCAAATTTGCTTCATAGCAGTCATTCTGTGGATACTGGAGAACCACCAAAGTTTTTAAAAATAGATTAGTGATAGCTCTGGCTTTAAGGAGTTAAGTTGGAGGCAGTGAGTAGGATCTACAGATAACTGGAATTATCACCAGTTGTCTTCTTTCCCTTAAGATGACCTAGTGATAAAATTCTTCGAGTTCAGTTTAATTTGAATCTCTTGCAGACTCTGGAACAGTGTAACCTTTGGTACCCCTGACAAACATGAAGAAGCAGGAATTGCATGACAGTGCCTCTTGGCTATCTTTAGGAAATTATGATTACCCAAATCTCATTCTTCCAAGGCATACATATAAAGTCCTCTCTGATTACTACAAGTGTTTAGCAGCTGTATCTCTATTAAATTAAAAAAAAAAATACAAAATGCATTTTCTCTGCATGTATCTTTCCCCTTCACTCCTGGCCAGCTGCAATTAGCAGCAAAAACAATATTTAAAGGGCTTAGAAAGAACAATCAAAGGTGTATGAATTATGTGTATGAACCGAGTGTAATTAAAATCCCTTTGCTGAGAGAAATGGAAGAGCTAACAGTTACACTTTCGGCTGCTCGTCTCCAACTCCCGGTGGAACCCTTTGAAGGAAACTGCAAAGGCAGCAGGTTCTGCTCCGGGCCACCCTGCAGAGCTCACCTCCAGAATGGATCGCTTGCTTCCCGCGCCTGGTTTCCAGCGCTTGTTTGTGGTAAACCCATGGAAGCAACACTGGATTGCTTGTGGTTATTGAGCCTAACCCATCAAATCACTGTGTTGTTTAATAAGTTTGCTAATATGTTGGCAGTATATCAAAAAGTATACCCTACATATCTATTATCTGGATTTCTTATCTTTCCCTTTAAAATAAATACTTTTCCACAAAACCTCCAGTGATCCCAAATTTGAATTTCATTTCAGAACTCTAAATTCCCCACTTTCTTGACTCAAAAAGTCATGGTGCTCATTCCCTGGGATACATTTTCCAGCTAACATAGCCCAGAGTTTATGATGCTGAGAATCGGGCGTTTTCCTTGGAATTACTGGCCTTTTGCTACAGCCCTGAGAGCAGACAATATGTTGTTTTCTTGGTAAAACTGTGCCGTTCGTGCACTGAGGTGTAGAACACCCAGCTGCTTCTCGAGGAGGCTCTGGGGTTTGTAGCAGGTACCCCTGGGTCTCCACTCGGGATGAGGTGGGGCAGTCCCCATCTGAGTTACCATCTGCTCGAACCTCTCCACTGTCATGACAGAAACGCAGACCCGACATCCACACGTTTTCTTGATAGTATGGATGTATTTTTAATCAACAGCCATTGCTGTGAAGCTGTGGCTGGAGATGAGAGCTTTGAGTGCAGATGTTACTTTTGCAAAAGCTTCTTCCCTCTTCCCCACGTTTCCTTCCCAGTGGAAGAAGCCATTGCTCCAGGTTAAATTCTGCCCCTCACCCCAAAGTCATGTTCCAGCCCTGATCCCTGGACCTGTGAAATAAAATAAAACCAAGTTCAAACATTTCCTAATGTTCCCTGAAGAATTAGGGAATAATGTTCTGAATTAAAATAAACCATTCAGATAATATGTCATGAACTAATTCGTCATTTTTTCAGGAATCCAAGTTCAGAGCATGATGTGGAATTCCCCAAAACACGATCTCTGAGAGAAGCCAGCATTGAGGCAATTAAGACAACACAATAGATAACATAAGATGGATGGAATAAGACTAAATATAAGATTATAATAACAAGGAGTAGATTTTTAAAGCTCTTAAAATGCAAAAATATAGAATGAGCAAAGAAGCATAGCCAATGTAATGCTATTTAGGTTGAAACAAAATAACAGAAAAATGAAAGCAAGGGAAACAATAGTTTAAAAATATTAAAAAAGAGAAGAAAACAATACATTGTAATTGAAAACAAGCAGAAATTCAGTCAGCAAAAAATTCCAATACCTAACCCACGAAGACTTTAGCAACTGGAATTTTCCAAAACAGAATATTAAATAGTTAACCAATAAAGTATTTAAAGAAATAAAAGAGAAACTTGTACAATATGAGCAGGGAACAAGATACCATGAGAAATGACCAGGAATATTTGAAAAAGAACTATAGAACTGTTAGAAATTAAAAATATTAAATGAAAATTAAAACTCAATGGATTAAGCGTATGGTTAAAGAGAAAATAGTTAACTAGAAATTGTATCTGAATAAATCGATTATAATGTAGCTCACAGAAACAAAGAGATGGAAAACACAAAAGAGAATAATAGACATGGAATACCGAGTGAGAATGTCACATTTTATTAGAGTACTAGAGAGGAACAATAGAGAAAAGAGTAGAGGCAATATTGGAAAAGGTATTGGCTGAGAATTTATCAGAATTGGGGAAAGACGGCAGTCCTCAGATCCAGAAATGTTAATGAATGCCTAACAGGACAAATAAAAATAAATCTACCTCTAGAAAAATCACAGTGAAACTGCAGAACTCCAAAGACAAAGAGATCATAAAGCAGTCAGAGAGATAAGACAGATCCTGTTCAAAGGAACAATAAGCAGATTTGCACCTAACTTTTCAACAGCAATAATGGAAGCCAAAAAGACAGTGAAATAATATACTCAATGTACTGAGAGGGAAAACCATCACTCTAGAATTCTATAGATGACAAAATTTTATTTCAGTAATTAGAGCAAAATAAAAACATTTTTGAAAAAACAAAACCAGGAAGCTTAACACTGAAACATCCTCACTAAAGGAAATTCTAAACGATATAATACAGTTAGAAGAAAAGATGATAAAAGTTGTAAGATGCAAGAAAGAATGAGGAAATATTTTTGAAAATATGTGGGTAAAAGTAAGTAAACATTGAAGGTATATGACAACCATAATGCTTAATTTTTTGGGGGGAGGGATAGGCTAGAATTGAAATATAGGATAACGATACATTATGACATGAAAAGAAGTAATCAATTTAAAGCATCTTAAGGTCCTTGTATTGTTTGGAAAGGAGGTAGAAATATTAACTATAGACTTTGTTGAGTTAAAGGCATGTTAATATAGCTAAAATAACTACAAACAATATATACAGAGCTTGTAATTTTTCAAACAATCTGAGGGGGGAAATAGAATGAAAAAGGAGCATAAGCAAAGCCAATCAATCCAAAAGAAGACAGAAAAGGAGCAGCAAAAACAAAACAAAATGAACCTTCAATCAAGAAACCAAAGCAAACCCAGAAAACAGCACAAATAATGAGTATTAAAAGATGTAAATCAGCCCCTACAGGAATAATCACAGAAAGCATCAATAGTCTAAACTCTGAAAATGGAAGACCAAGATTTCAGTCTAGATTTTTTTAAATTCAGGTATATGATTTTTTTCAAAAGACATATCTAAACATAAGGTCTCAGAATGATCAAAAGTCAAGGAATAGCAATGAGCACACCAGTGCCCAGATTTATTCTTGTTTCTAATACAATTCTCTACTAAAAGGAACCATGATTGGTCCTGTGGCTTGGGCAGAGAATAGACAAGAGGAGCCTGGAGGACGGCATAGTGTGAGAAAGTACTCAAATAACACCCCAAGTCAATGGGGTGTGTCCAGAGGGCATCATGAACTTATCTGGGGTCCATGAAAACTCCAAACCATGATATCAACTGAAAGTGCTCCCAGTGGCCAAAGCTGGAACAATTTGAGCAAGGAAATAACATCTTCAATAGGTTCTATTTACAATGAATGGATTAACACTCACAGGATTTGTAAATAGGACCATTGAAGATGTTATTTTTAATTAAGGTGTGGCTGCCTGAATCAGTTTGGGCTTTAATTCATGTTGGAGGCCTTTATAAGCGGAATGAAATTGAGACACAGAGAGAGAAAGCCAGGTGGAGGAGGAGAAGCTGGAAGTCAGTGGGAACTGGAGGAGAAAGGAGATGCCGCCATATGCATTGCCACGTGACACAAAAGCCAAGGACCAAGGATCAGGGATCACCAGCAGCCAGCCCCAGAATGCCATAGTCTTCAGGGAAGAAGTATCACCTTGCTGAGACAACAAATTCCTATGCTTAAGCTAACCCATTGCATGGTATTTGTTTTAGCTGCTGGGAAACTAAGACATATACGTATCTATGATTTATTTTAAGGAAGGACTCACATGATATGGACACTGGCAAGTCCAAATTCTATAGGGCAAACCAGAGGCTGGAAATGCTGGTGAGGGTGATGTTGAGTTCTTGAGTCCAAAGTCCTTGGGCTGGAAACTCAGTAAGGAGTGGAGGGTGTAGTCTTGAGGCAGAATTCCTTCTGATCCCTGGAATCCTTAGTTCTTCCTATTAAGAATTCCAACTAATTGGGTAAGGCCCAACACACGAAGGAGTTCATCTCCTTTGCTTAAGATCAACTGATTATAGATGCTAATCCCATGTACGAAATACTTCTACAGCAACAGTGAGGCCACTGTTTGACCAAATGGACACCATAGCCTGGTCAAGTTAATACATAAATTTAAGCATCACAGAGTAGATATAAAAATCATTCCAAGTGAAGAATTAAAAGAATTTTATTTTCATTTTACATGAGGGGTGAGATAGAGGAAGAGGTCAGAGACATCCTTTAAGATTTCAAGCCTAAGAAGCTAAGAAAAGAATGGTGCCAGTTACAGAAACTTAAAAAAAAAAATCAAGGAGCAAGAAATGATATTGACTAACCTAGGGAAAGAGATGCATTTGGTTTTAAGCAGTTTGAATTTCAGATGACGATAGGATATCTGAAGGCAGTAAGTCACGTATCAGGCAGGTGGTAATGTCAGCCGAAGCATAGGGAGGTCGGAGCTACAGGCATCAATCTGGGAATCATCCATAAAGAGGAAGTCGAAATAGATGAAGCTTCAAAGGGGGATCCACAGGCAGCAGCTAAGTGAGAACCAGGCCTGAGCTTGGAGGACTGTCCACACTTCTGGGCCTGGAGGTGAATCACAAAAGAAGAGAGAGACTTTCAGAAAAGTGGAAGGAGAAGCAGACAGCGTAGCATCACTTGTAAGAAGACAGTGTCGGGGTGAGGCTATTCGACCAGGACAAATGTCAGCACGCCATAAAATGATGACAGAGAGAAGTTGACTGTGGCTCCTATGAGCAGAGCTGCAGTGCCAAAAAGGTCTTAGAGATCACATAACTTAGGTCCTCGTGTTGCAGATGAGGCCTTTGTGTCTCCAGGAGGTTTGTTATCCTACCCAGGATGACACAGGCACTGAGGCGCACAGGCTGTTTCTCTCTGCCTCCTGGTTCAGCATTCTCTCAGCACAACCAAACCCTCCCCTGCCGTCCTGCCCTTTTCTGATGGTGACATGTCATAATCTGCCCTCTACCATAGTGAAGTCTTGAAGGCAGGGACCTTATTTTAAAAAGAAAACTTGACAGAAAAGCCAGGCAACCTATGAGGGTCCGTAAGTATTGATTAACAATGTTCTTATACCACTTTCAGGATGATGCTGTGAATCACTCATTGGAGAGGTCTAGCAATAAAGTAAACAAGCAGAAAACACATTTTATTTTGTAAGTGATTATTTTTCTTTTTATAACATAGCAGGCATTTATTTTAATGAAACAAAGAAGGCATAGAAAAAATATGTGAGCATAAATACCACTGATAATTCCACCATCCATAGACAATTACTCTTGACCTTTTGGTGGCTTTTCTCCTTTGATGTCTATGGGTTTACAGCGGAAGTCCCACACGGGAGACCATTTGCCTTCTGTTTCCTTCTGTTAATGTTCCATGACAGACGTTCACTGTGGCTGACACTCTTCGCTGCCCACCTCCCATCCAGACTGCCTCCTTCGTGACTCACAGAACCTGCGTTTGTGTAAGGTAGCATGATCCCAACTGGAGGAGTTACCCTCCCAGAGCTCTTGGAAGGTTCTAGACATTGAGACAGGAGAAGTGCTGGGAGTGGGTGAGGGGCTCCGGAGGGAGTGGCTTCGAAGGGACAGACCCAACCAGCCAGGTGCCGCAGGCCTCCTGCCTCTGCCCTCTTGTTTCTCGCTCCACACAACCAGGATAACAGGAGGGCGGGAGGGACGGCAGCTGCCCTTGCGAGGGTGAAAGGCACGCATGGTGGGGGGGCACAGGACACGGAGACTCGGAGACCTTGGCTACCTCATTAGGTGTCTTTATCAGTCCTGGACTGCGGTCGCAGTTGATTCGTCTGGGGGAGGGTGGCGGCCGGTTGCTAAATCCTAGGCTCCCAGGATTGCTCCGAGGGTACCGGCGGCAGGGGCTCTTTCCCGGAGGCGAGGGCGAGGCGGGGGACTTGGCCAGGTCCCCGGCGGGAGGCATGCAAGTATGGAGGGCGGCGGGAAAGGAACAGGCGGGACACGTTTCTTTTAGGATGATGAAAACCAAGAGAGAGAGCTTTATTAGGGGAGAGTACAAGTTTATATCGGGCGGTTTAGAGGGCGGGGTAGCTGTAAGGGTTAAAGGCTTGGATTGGTTCTGAGAGGGCGCGGAGGTTGATTGAAAAGGGGCGGGAGTTGCTCCGGTAACGGGGAGTGGGTGGGCAAGGTAAAGGGGGCGGTTTTCTCCGGCAAGCCCTCCCCAATGGTTTTTACTTTGGGGTGAGGAAATGGGGCCTGCATTCGGCTCCACTTTCTCAGGCCCGGGGGGCCGTGGAGGGCGCAACCACCCGTGCCCCACTACCTTTCCTAGGGGCTGATCAGTTCCCCTGGCCCAGGCCCGCCAAGTCAGAACTCGATAACAGTGTCCCGCATTTCCCCCTTCTTTTCTAATTAGAGGAAGAAGCTTACCGGAGAGATCCGCCAAGGGATGAGGGAAAGGGGAGGTGGGGGAAGGGATAGGGGTAGATGGTAGTTAGAGAGGCTGGAGCTCGACGTTGGTGTGGCGCCCGGGCGTTCGAGAGGGGCCTCGCTGCTTGCGGGATGGACGAGGGTGGCGACGCTGCGGAGGGTCAGCTTCTTCAGTGGAGGCAAGTTGTTGATACTGGACTTGCACAAATGATGAAAAGACAGCATTGGCTTGGTTCTTAGCAAGCTGAACAATTCTGCGGATAATGCAGGGCCCTAGGGTGAGAGCTAGAATAATCATTAGTAGGGGGCCGAGGAGAGGGAGGAGGTATGGGAGGAGGGGGGTAAAGATGTGGGACCAATAGCTGGTGGCTTCACGGTCTTTTTTGCGTTGTTCCAGTCCCTCTCGGACCTTTTTTAGGCTGTCCTCGGCGAGACCTGTGGAATTGGCATATACACAGCACTCTTCTCCTAGGGCGGCGCAGAGGCCTCCTTCTTTGAGGAGGAGAAGGTTGAGACCTCGGCGGTTTTGGAGCACGACCTCAGAGAGGGAATTGACAGAATTTTTAAGATGAGAAATAGCGTCTCGTAGGTGACGGATGTCCTCGTCAACAGCCGCCCGGAGGTGAGTTAGGGCGGAGCCTTGACTGGCTAATGCAGCGATTCCGGTGCCAGCGCCTGCAAGACCTAGGAGGGAGGCAATCGTGAGGACGGTGATGGGCTCTCGCTTTTGCAGTGGAGCAGGGGCTGCAGTTCTTTCCAGGCGGAGGAAGAAGTCTTTCTCGCTGTGGTATAGGACCCTAGGGATAAGGACAATTAGGAGGCAAATTTCATTAGTTGTATTGAGGGTTTGCACGTTAAGGCAGGGGGTAAGTCCTGTAGAGGAGCAGAGCCATTGGGAGGAGTTATGAGGAATGAGAAATTTGGCAGAGCTGCTGGGAGATGAGTAGCTGGCACAGGCAGTGAGGCTGGGAGAGTTACTGGAGCGAGGGCGGATGCACTTTCCTGTAAAGGAGACTGAATGAAAGGTTAGGGGGACGGCAGAGGTATTTCAATTACATTCCGAGGGGCTGTTCTCTGTGTTTTCTGAAAAGGAGAGGTTGGAGGCAACTGGCTCATACAGGGGGGAGGAAGTGGAGAGGCAAAGCCAACAAGAGGAGGTAAGATTGGGGTTGGAGGAATTCACTGAGGTGAAGGCCGCTTGGATAAGGCCGAGGAGGGGAGAAGAGTAGCGAGAGGAGTAGCGAGAGGGGGGTAGAGGAGGTCGGGGTGGTGGGGTTGGCGATGCATTGTTTGCAGTTGAGGTACGGCTTCCGGTCGCGCTGCTTGTACCTGAGGTGCGGCTGGGGGGCTGTGGAAAAAGGGGGTTAATGACTTTGTTGGGACTTATGCCAGAGGGTGTTTTTAATGCAGTATTTTGGCCTGGTTGGTTTGCAGCCTCTTTTTTTATGAGAATATGCGTGGGAAGGGGCCACTGCTCCACCCATATAGGTTCCTCAGTATCCCACTGCAGAGGAACGGGCGCTGGAGGTGTTAAACGAGCAGTGGCGCACATTATTGGGGGGGGCTGCGTGGTAAGCACTGCCCCAGAGGCGGCGAGGATGTCACGGCCCCATAAAATTTGGTCTATGGTGTGTAGAAATAACGGGCGGAAGGTGCCTGAGTGGCCCTCTTCATCCTCCCACTTAATGGGCCCTATGGCCTGAAGAGAGGTGGAGGTACCAGTGGCTCCCACTACTGAGGGACCATCGAGAACCATGCACATGGTGGCATACTGAGCGGGCATGCAAGAGACCTCTGCCCCTGAATCGAGCGTGCCCGTGTACCATTGCCCCTCTATTCTTAACTTACGAGTAGGTTTTTCTGGAGTGATAGGGACTGTCCAGAGAAGCGTTTTACTGCCGGTGAAGTGATTAGCTTTATTAGAACCGGCCGGCACGCTGCCTCTTAGGGGCGGGGCTGAGGCTTGCCCCGCTTGGAGTTTAAAGCTTGCTCAGTGCCCTGGCGCTGACTGCCGTCAGGGCACCAGGGATAGCAGAGGTTTTTTAAGCTATTCTTGCTAAGATCTCTGGGGCTGCTCTTGCAGTCGCGCGCCCAGTGATAGCCACGCTGGCAGCGTGGGCAAGGAGTGGGAGGGGGGCGCCCATTACGCTGCATGAAAGGTAGGCGGTTGATTTCTGCATTGGGGCACTCCCGTGCAAAATGACCGCTCTGCCCGCACTTAAAACAACCGGTGGTGGCGGCTAAGGCGGCAGTGACAGCGCCAGAGACAGCCTGGGCTAGGGACGCGGCAGCTGGGTCAAAGGCGCTGCAGGCGAGAACCCAGTCATCTAGACTTTTTTCCCTCAAGGGGAGAATGGCTTGCTTACAGGGGGGGTTAGCCCCTTCTAGAATGAGTTCTCGGGTGAGAGCTAGCTGGGCTTGGGGGTTGCTAACTTTTCTAGCGCAGGTTTCTTCGACTCTGGATACGAAGGTGGCGAAAGGTTCGTTTGGCTCCTGGAGGAGCTTGGTAAAGCTGTCAGGTCGACGGGCAGAGCAGTTGGCAAACGCGCGTAAGGCGATGCCTCTGAGGATAGTCCAGAAGGTGGCAGGGACATTAATATAAGCAGACGCATTTAGAAATGCTCCCGTGCCTAAATAGGCTTCGGGGGGATGATAGACTCCAGTGGCTGCGTCTTGCTCACTTTGCTTAGCTGCTTCCGCCTGGAAGTGAGCACGCCAATCAATAAACTGGCCGGGGTTAAGAATGGAACGGGCAAGCGAGGCCCAGTCTTGGGGGATGCAAAAGTCCATGCCGAGATCCTGCAGTATTTGGGAAGCGTATGGGCTACCCAACCCGTCCTCCTTGACGGCCCTGCGAAGCTGCTTAATAGTATTAGAGTCAATGGAATACCAGTCATACGGTTTCTGTGGTGTGGGGGTAAGGTTAAGAGGAAAGCAGCGAAAGGCACGAGAGAAAGGAGGACGCGCTTGCAGAGGGCTTGGCGCGGGAGTGGGGGTAGGGGGAGCGTTGCCCCAAGGGTTGCCTTGAGGTGTAGAAGGCAGCCAGGGGTTGTTAGTCGGCAGGGTGGGAGGAGCGGCGGCAGCTGCCGGTAGCAGCTCCGAGGGGGAGCTCGCCGGAGGGGGAGGCGGAAGTGGGAGGCCCCAAGTGTCGCAAGACGGCGGCGCGGTGGGAGTGGCTAAGGCATAAGATGGTGGACTAGCTCCGCCCTGTGAAAGGGTGGGGCCCAAGGCATAAGATGGCGGACTAGCTCCGCCCTGTGAAAGGGCGGGGTAAAGCGCATGCGGTTTCCGGCCCAGCTTAGGGCTGACGTCATCGCCGGAGCACTTCCTCCCCTCGATGGAAGAAGAAGGAGGAAGTTCGCCATCTTGGCGAGGCTTAGTATTGCTTTGTTTTTGGGGGGCGATCTCGAGCGCGTTGTTAATTTGCTCGACTAAGGATTCTGTGTCCGAATCGTGGTCTACATTAGTATCGCTGTCTGAATCTGTTGGCTGGGTTGATAGGGCCTCCTTGGATTTAATGGGGCCTCGATCAGGGGGGAGGGAGCCTTGAAGGCAGGAGCGGACGGTTATTAAGGTGGGGAGCAAGCCGGGAGGGAAGCGCTTGCTCTCATGTTCCATGGCGTTGGTGACCCGATCAATAAGGCGATCATAAGTAACAGGGTCCCAAAGATGGCAAGTGGCGAGCCATGGGTTAAAGGGCAGCAGGAGGTCCCAGTATACCTGCAGCTGCCGGACAGACACTTTACAGCAATGTGTGTCTAGGAGACCCGCCAGAGCGCGAACTTGGGGTGCTTGGCGTGCAGATAGACGATTACCCATAGCGGAGTGAGAAAAGAGAAAAAAGGGGGGTTGATTATTGAGTAAAGAAAATGAGGTAAACTGTGGCAGCGAGGCCGAAGGAGATGGTGAGAATGGAAGGCAGGAGCCTCTAGTAGCGAGAGCAGTTTGGGGGGGGGGGGGGCGGTTGCAAAGAGGCGCACCGCGTGAAACAAAGAAACAAAGACACAGAGGACCACAGCAAAGTAATGGAGGGGAAGAGGGAAAGCTACTGGAGGAAGAGTGTTAGGAGGAATGTGGGGGATATAGGAAGAGAAGACGAAAGGTAGTCGGGGGTAAGAGTTAGGTTAACGCGGGAAAGGAAGAGCGGCCCGGGCGCGGAGCGGCGTGGGAGGGGCGGCTCCGCGGGGCGGTGAGGGAGAGGCGGCCCTTACTTTGCAGGCGAGGAGAAGGGGAGCTGGAGAGGCGTCCGGGCGAGCGGGTGGTTTCACTGGACCGCTGCGTGGAGAGGACTTTTAATTCCAGGGGCCCCACGTTGGGCGCCAGTTGCGGTCGCAGTTGATTCGTCTGGGGGAGGGTGGCGGCCGGTTGCTAAATCCTAGGCTCCCAGGATTGCTCCGAGGGTACCGGCGGCGGGGGCTCTTTCCCGGAGGCGAGGGTGAGGCGGGGGACTTGGCCAGGTCCCCGGCGGGAGGCGTGCAAGTATGGAGGGCGGCGAGAAAGGAACAGGCGGGACACGTTTCTTTTAGGATGATGAAAACCAAGAGAGAGAGCTTTATTAGGGGAGAGTACAAGTTTATATCGGGCGGTTTAGAGGGCGGGGTAGCTGTAAGGGTTAAAGGCTTGGATTGGTTCTGAGAGGGCGCGGAGGTTGATTGAAGAGGGGCGGGAGTTGCTCCGGTAACGGGGAGTGGGTGGGCAAGGTAAAGGGGGCGGTTTTCTCCGGCAAGCCCTCCCCAATGGTTTTTACTTTGGGGTGAGGAAATGGGGCCTGCATTCGGCTCCACTTTCTCAGCCCCGGGGGGCCGTGGAGGGCGCAACCACCCGTGCCCCACTACCTTTCCTAGGGGCTGATCAGTTCCCCTGGCCCAGGCCCGCCAAGTCAGAACTCGATAACAGTGTCCCGCACTGGACTGCCCGTCTCTAGGCTCCTTGATGAGGAAGACAGAGAAACTCTTTAACCACAGTCGTGCCAGATTCTGTGTTCCTTGCAGCCAAACGCAATACTGAATTCATCATAAAATGCCATTATGTATTCAGTTTAAACTCTTGCTCACTTCCTTCAAAAAAGGTTCTGAGTTGGTTAATAGTGAATGACACAAACAGTACAGAAATGTTTAAATTATGGTAACAGAATAACAGCAAAGTAAGGTGAGAGAATAATTGTTAGCTGTAGAAAATCTAGGTGACTTTACCTCTAAATTTCTGGCACCAAACTCTTGTTATATAATGCTTGAAAGCACATCAATTTGTTGCTGTTTTTCCAAGAACAGAGTTCTAAGAAAACTATCAAGTGAGTCTAATAAAATGATACTGAAAACTATGAGTGTTTTTTAAAAGCTGTTTTTACAAGATGCAGAAATTTTTATCATATGTTGTCTAATAGCAATTCCCAATAAAAGACCAAGTTCAAAATATTAAGCTACAGTCCAGTCTAGCACCTTACCAAAAAATATAATCTCAGATTGTCTGCTGCTATCTTTTTGTTGTTGTTGTTTTGTTTGTCAAAACTGTTAGGAGAAGCTAAATAAAACAGAAGAGAGTTTGTATATCAGCAGTTCCGCCGACCTCTTCATAGTCTACATTTTCTGCTAGATTAAGTCAGATCGAAAGAGAGATCTGAAGCTGGAACACCTTGCCTTGAGCTTTGCAGAATTGCCTTCCCTGTGTTTGTCCTTACTGAGTTGGATAGAAAATTCATGGTGCAGGGCTGGCGTGATCACTAGCCACAGCTGTTCTCAGTATTTCCATATGAAAAACCAGGCAAAACATTTTTTTGCATCCCCAAATGTCAGGAAAAGTCTTTTGTGTAGTTTCCCTATCTTTCTGTTTATTTCCTAAAGAACTGGTGTGCTGTTTTCTTTTGGTCAGTGTAGATGTGTAGCTAATCATATTTCTCTTTTTTGTTTGGTTGCCAGGAAACTTCGAAGCCAATTTCCTCCCAGCTTTATCTTTATATCCACCATTTCTGCATACTATTTATTTCCACACTCAGTTGATCTCCCCCTTTTGTCTCTATTTTAAAATCTTATATTTCATTATACATATTCCAATATATGTAAATGTTATATACATATGTGGTTTCAAATCCTTAGTAGAATGTGGTGGGGTAGAAAAAATGAATATAGGAAGTCAAAATAATTTGCCCAAGGATGTGGTTTTCTGGCAATCTGATAATAAAGGGATAGAACTAGAGAACCCAGCAAGGCATGGTGGGTTGGCACGTGCTCTCAGATGTTGGCAGCCTCCCCAAGCCGGTGGAGGGCAGGTTTCCACCACAGACTCTTGGAGACTGCTGTCATTTGTAAACGCCAAATACCAGTGGCAGCGATAACAAATTCCACAACGGCCTCCCGTGCCAGACGCAGCTCTAAGCACTCCATGCCGTCCCATTTGCTCCTTGGAGGTCGGCATCGTGAGTCTTGCGGATGAGGAAACCGGGTCAGGAGTCCCTGTGGTCACTGGGAACGAGATCCGGGGGTTACTTGGAGACCAGGCAGGTGAACGGCAGGACTCATTTTGCTCTTCAAGGTCAGATGCCAGGGCTGTCCTCGCCAGCACGCATCCTGGGAAGCATCTTTGAATCTGCCCAGGTGTTGACTGACACCTATTGAAGCCCTGAACTCTGAACCCAAAGCACGGAAGAGCTCACCTCGGACTGGAAATGCTTGGGGGACAGGAGGTGACAGTCATCCTCCTCTGAACTCCTGCAGAATGGCTGGCTTCCAGCAAGGCTGTGGGCAGACTGGCCCTGATGGTTTAAGTCCAAAACCCATCCTTGAGATGTTACCTACCTGGTCTCCATGCAGAGGCTCCCAGAAGTGATCTACTCGCCTTCAGTTTCTCCTACAAGAGATTATTCAACCACGTCCACCCAGGAAGCCCCCCGTTAGGCTGTAAATTTAAGGTCTTTGGAAAGAGCAGATTGTCATCTGTAAAGTGCTGCTGCTTTTGCACAATTTCTGCCTCTCTCACGGCAGCACAGGCCTGACAGCTCCAGAAAACGCTGTTCAGAGCCACGCAGCCAGATGAGGGCACGGATGCAAGAAAGGAGAGCAGGACTCGGAGAGTCAGCCAGGAGCTGGAACTTCAAACAGAATTATCTTAATTAGCTCGCGAGGATCAACAACAAAAATTTTTACATTTCCTGCGGGGGAGGCTCTCACCAGCCTGCCCTTAGTGCACCCTGCAAACTTCTCCCAGCTCAAGGTTAGCCCTCTAGCTAGCAGTTCTGGCTGTGGGTTCTGCTCTCTGCCTTGCAGAGATGTCATTGAGTGAATGTCACTGAGGATGACATTGAGTGAATCTTCCTTTCTGTTGTTCCAAGGCAGGGGAGAGTCTTCCCTTTTCTAATAAGAATATAAATATCCACAGGCAAGCAATCTGGTTGAACAGGTTATGATGCCATTTCCCCAATTCCTCTGTGGCCAAATTTTGGATTTCAAAATAAATATTGTTGGTTGTCAATGCACTAATGAATAGGCAATGAAAGAGAGTAGCAGCAAAACTGAGCCGGGAGAGTGTGGAGCATAGCGGGCAGCCTTATTTCCAGGTTGTGACCGCCTCTTATCACCACTCCCAAATCAGTATCTTAAGACAGAACTTTAAACATTTTCTTGGGCTCTCTCCCAAAAGCATAATTAGGCATTCTTATTCTGAGGAAAGCTTCAGAAAACAGTGTTGCAGTTCAAGCCACATGGAGGGAGAGGGGATGGAGGGTAGGGGGAGACCCAGGGCAGATGTGCTGTGGGGGCCTACACCCTTTTCTGGGAACCTGGCCATCCAGAAGCTTCCAACTTCAATGGCCTTGGGAGGCACTGAGTGGGAGAAGAGGGGCTGTGCGGGGAGTGGGCTTAAAGGCTTGACCAGAGGACCAGGCTACTCCCTCTGGGCTGCACGGGGGGCTGTCCTGGCAGGGGACCAGTGGCCAGAGAAGGAAACAAAAAACCTGGTACCCCAAGTGAATGGCTAGGTAAAGTACCGTGTCCATCTTCCCAGAGGACCTAGAAGGGTTTCCAGATTGCACCTTCCATCACCCAACTGAGGGTACCCTGAGAGCAGGGACGTGCCACCAGCCTAGTCCCTGCTGTGCATTGAGCAGGGAGATAAGGGATTAAGGGGCACTTACCAGCACGTCACTAGTCCCCAGTCTGCTCTTCCATCCTCACTGCAAGTTCTGCCCTAAGACCAGCCCTGGAGGACAGTGAGGTGGGGTGGGGTGAGCAGGTAGCTGAGGTGGCGGTGGGACGTCAGAGACTGGGTACTCCAGGAGTAGAAACTGAGACTGAATTTGGGGTGCAAGATTCTTTTGGGGGATTGACATCCATGAAGGGGAAGGAAAGGAAAGAGGTTTGCGCAGAGGGAGAAGTCAAACTTGAGTGCAGGCAATGCCCCACCTAACCTGGAGGGAGCTCTGGAGCCAGCGTGGCCATTGGAATGGCCCCAGGCCAGGTGAGTTGATTGGGCCTCTACCTGCCCTACTCAGTCAGAGGCAGGCCCCCGAAGGAGCCACTGGAGGGCCTGTTGGACCCCCGTGAATCAGAACTTCATTCCCTTTCATGATGGAATCATCTTCCATTCAATGTAGAAACCAGAGTGTGTTTATACCTTCATCGCTGGATGCGTGTTTGGGTGCCGGGTGATTTTAAAGTGTGGATTGTCTCCATCTTTTTTGACTAAGTTTTTCTGGCTGTTGCGGTTTGCTGATGATGCCATTACGCAAAATACCAGAAATGGATTGGCTTTTATAAAGGGAGTTTATTAAGTTACAAATTTACAGTTCTACATTCATAAAATTGTCCAAACCAAGGCATAAACATGAGTAGACCTTCACTGGAGAATGGCCATTGGCATCTGGAAAACCTCTGTTAGCTGGGAAGGCACATGGCTGGCATCTGCTTGCTCCCAGGTTGCATTTCAAAATGGCATTCTCCAAAATGTCAGTGTCAGCTTTCAAAGGCTGTTTTCAAAATGTCTCTCTAAGCTGCAGCACTCTCCAAAATGTCAAACTTAGCTCCTCTGAGGTCCTTCTGTTTGTGAGCTCTTTTATAGGACTCCAGTGATTCAATCAAGACCTATGCTGAATGGGCGGGGCCACACCTCCATGGAAATAATCTAATCAAAGTTATTACCCTCAGTTGGGTGGGTCACAAATCCATGGAAAACCTCATCCAAAGATTACAACCTAATCAACACTAATACCTCTCCCCCCACAAGATTGCATTAAAGAACATGATGTTTTGGGGGGCATAATACATCCAAACCAGCACACCGGCCCTCTGTTAATCTAGGCCATCCAGAATGGCCTGCATAGATACAACTATTATCATGTCGTTACTGGATACAACAAAGGAGACTTTTCATTATTTCTGTGTGCATGTGTACTTTATGTTAGTCATTTGTGTTAATAGTAAAGCTGAAAACATGCCTTTGGGTCACTGAAATAAATAACCAGTAATGTATCAAACAAATTTAACATTTGGTGTAAGGAAGCACTGAAAAGCTTTGTTGCCTTGCCCTTTTTTATTCCTGTCTCTCTAGATTTATTTATATTTATAGAATACTAAAATATTACTGTTACCTGTAGTCCAGAGTTTGCATTAGGTGTATTTTCCCCCATATACCACCCTATTATTAACTCCTTGTAATAGTAACATACATTTGTTATACTTCATGAAAGACCCTTCTTCTGTTCGAACAAATAATCACAGACATTATCCGCCACAGGGTTCACTGTGTTACACAGCTCCATGTTTCATCCATCAGCTTTCCTTCTAGTAACATACATGACCTAAAACCTCCCCTTTCACCCACATGCACACACATAATTCACTGCTGCTAATTATACTCACAGTATTGTGCTACCACCACCCCTATCCATTTCCAAACATTTACAATCAACCTAAATAGAAATTCTGCACAAATTAAGCATCAGCTCCCTAGTCTCTACCCCCATTTTATCCTCTGGTATCCTGTATTCTAGATTCTAACTTTATGAGTTTGCTTATTATACTTAGGTCATATTAGTTAGATCATACAATATTTGTCCTTTTGTGTCTCACTGAGTTCACTCAACATAATGTCCTCTGGGTTCATCCATGTTGTCACAAGCATCAGGACTTTATTCCTTCTTAATGCTGATTAATATTCCATTGTATATACCACATTTTTATTCATTCATCAGTGGATGGACACTTGAGTTGCTTCCATCTTTTGGCAACTGTGAATAATGCTGCTATGAACATCAGTGTGCAAATGTCTGAGTCCCTGCCTTCAGTTCTTCTGTGTATATTCCTAGTAGTGGGATTGATGGATCATATGACAATTCTATACTTACCTTTCTGAGGAACCACCAAACTGTCTTCCACAGCGGCTGCACCATTTTACATTCCCACCAGCAATGAATGAGTGTTCTATTTCTCCACATCCTCTCCAATGCTTGTAGCCTTCCAGTGTTTTGTTTTGTTTTGTTTTGTTTTTAATAGTGGCAATTCTAGTAGGTGTGAAATGATATCTCATTGTGGTTTTGATTTGCATTTCCCTAATAGCCAGTGATTTTGAGCATCTTTTCATGGATGTTGTGTCCATTTGTATTTCCTTTTTGGAAAAATGTCTATTGAAATCTTTTGCCCATTTTTTATTTGGATGGTTTGTCTTTTTATTGTTTAGTTGTAAATTTCTTTATATAGTCTGGATATTACACCGTTATTGGATATGTGGTTTCCAAATGTTTTCTCCCATTGTGTAGGTTGCCTTCTCACTTTCTTGACAAAGTCGTTTGATGCATAGAAGTATTCCATTTTGAGGAGATTCCATTTATCTATTTTTTCTTCCATTGCTTGTACTTTGGGTGTCAAGTCTAAGAAACCTCCACCAACCACAAGATCTTGAAGATGCTTCCCTGCATTTTCTTCTGTAAGTTTTATGGTCCTGTCTCTTATATTGAGTTCTTTGATTCATTTTGAGTTCATTTTTGTGTAAGGTGGGAGGTAGGGGCCCTTCTTTCATTCTTTTGGAGATGGATATCCGTCTCCCAGCACCATTTATTGAAGAGACTATTCTGTCCCAATTGGGTGGGCTTGGGAGCCTTGTCGAAAATCAATTGGCCATAAATGTGCAGATCTATTTCTGAACTCTCAGTTTGGTTCCATTGATCAATATGTCTATCTTTATGCTAGTACCATGCTGTTTGACCATTAGCTTTTTAAAATTCAGTTTTATTGAGATATATTCACATACCATACAGTCATCCAAAATGTACAATCAGTTGTTCACTGTACCATCATATAGTTGTACATTCATCACCCCAATCTGTTTTTTGAACATTTTCCTTGTACCAGAAAAAGTGAAAATAAGAATAAAAAATAAAAATAAAAAAGAACACCCAAATCATCCCCCCACCCTATTTTTCATTTAGTTTTTTGTCCCCATTTTTCTACTTATCCATCCATACACTGGATAAAGGGAGTGTGATTCACAAGGCTTTCACAATCACACTGTCACCCCTTGTAAGCTACATTGCTATACAATCATCTTCAAGAGTCAAGGCTACTAGGTTGCATTTTGATAGTTTCTAGCTATTCCAATGCATTAAAACCTAAAAATGGTTATCTATATAGTGCATAAGAATGTCCACCAGAGTGACCTCTCAACTCCATTTGGAATCTCTTAGCCACTGAAACTTTATTTCGTTTCATTTCACATCCCCCTTTTGGTCAAGAAGATGTTCTCAATCCCATGATATCACGTGCAGATTCATCTCTGGGAGTCATATCCTGCATTGCCAGGGAGATTTACACCCCTGGGAGTTGGGTCCCACGTAGAGGGGAGGGCAGTGAGTTCACCTGCCAAGTTGGCTTAGCTAGAGAGAGAGAGCCACATCTAAGCAACAAAGAGGCACTTGGGGGAGACTTAGGCACAATTATAAGCAGGTTTAGCTTCGCCTTTGCAGTAACGAGCTTCACAAGGGCAAGTCCCAAGATAAAGGTTTTAGCACATCAAACTGCCAATCCTCAGTGTTTGTGTGAACACCAGCAACAATCCAGGTGAGGAAGCCCAACACCTCTGCATTTTCCCCCAGCTCCTCAGGGGGGCCCTGCATATATATTTTTATTCTCTGTTCAAATTACTTTGGGATGTATCACTATTTCACACTAACCTATGCAAACCTACCAGGTCTCACTTCCTATTAAAAGTTCCATGTAATTATAGTATTTGAAAGAACTATGTGTGTTAAATTGTTTAGGAAATGTAGATATTGCACCAACTGAACATCTCTTGTTGACCATTAGCTTTTTAATGTGCTTTAAAGTCAGGAAATGTGAGTGCTCGAACTTCATTCTTATTTTTCAAGATGTTTTTGGCTACTTGGGGCTCCTTACCCTTCCAAATAAATCCGATGAATGACTTTTCCATTTCTTCAAAATAGGCTGTTGGAATTTTGATTGGGATTGCTTTGAATCTGTAAATCAATTTGGGTAGAATTCACATCTTAACTATACATAATCGTCCAATCCATGAACCCAGAATGTCCTTCCATTTATTTAGGTCTTCTTTGATTTCTTTTAGCAATGCTTTGTAGTTTTCCACATATAAGTCCTTTGCATCCCTGATGTTGCAATTTGCTAAAGCTGCTGGAATGCAATATACCAGAGATTGGTTGGTGTTTTCAATGGGGATTTATTGGGTTACGAATTTACAGTTCTAAGGCCATGAAAATGTCCAAATTAAGGCATCAAGAAGAAACCTTTTCTGAGGAAAGGCTCCTGGTATCTGGGGTTCCTCTGTCACCTGGGAAGGCACATTGCAACACCTGCTGGTCCTTCTGTCCTGGTTCTGGTTTCAATGGCTGTCTCCAAATGTCTCTGCCATTTCTCTCTCAGCTTCTGTGGGTCCTTTCTTTGCATCTCTGGATTTCATCTCTTAGCTTCTCTCTCTCCATGAGCTCTCTAAAAGGACTCCAGTAAAGGATTAAGACCCACCTTGAATTGGGTGGGTCACATCTCCATGGAAACAACTTAATCAAAAGTTCCTGCCCACAACAGGTCTGCACCCACAAGAATGGATTAAAAGAACATGGTATTTTATGGGAGTACATAACAGTTTCAAACAAGCACACTTGGTTAAATTTATTCCTAGATATTTTATTCTTTTATTTGCTAGTGTAAATGAAATTTTTTTCTTGATTTCCTCCTGAGATTGCTCACTACTAGTGTATAGAAACACTACTGATTTTTGCGTGTTGATCTTGTATCCCACTACTTTGCTGAACTCGTTTATTAGCTTTATTAGCTTTGTTGTAGATTTTTTCAGGACTTTCTAAATATAAGATCATGTGGTCTGCAAATAGTGAAAGTTTTACTTCTTCCTTTCCAATTTGGATGACTTTTATTTCTTTTTCTTGCCAAATTACTCCAGGTAGACATTCTAGCACAGTGTTTAATAAGAGAGGTAACAGTGAGCTCCTTGATTTGTTCCTGATCTTAAAGGGAAAGCTTTCAGTCTTTCACCATTGAGTAAAATGTTAGCTGTGGGTTTTTCATATATGCCCTTTATCATGTTGAGGAAGTTTCCTTCTATTCCTATCTTTAGGAATGTTTTTATCAAGAAAGGATGCTGGATTTTGTCAAATGACTTTTCTGTGTCGCTCAAGATTATCATGTGTTTTTTCCCCTCTGATTTGTTAGTGTGGTGTGTGACTTAAATTGATTTTCCTGTGTTGAACCACTCTTGCGTACCTGGAATAAAACCCACTTGATCATGGTGTATAATCCTTTTAATGTGCTGTTGGATTTGATTTGCAAGTATTTTGTTGAGGACATTTGCATCTGTATTCATTAGAGAGATTGGTCTCTAATTCCTTTTTTTATTTTAATTTTTATTTGTGTGTGTGTGTGTGTTAATTTTCCTTTCTTGTTAATATCTTTATATGGCTTTGGTATTAGGGTGATATGGCTTCATAGAATGAGTTAGGTGGTGGTCCCTCCTCTTCAATTTTTTGTAAGAGTTTGAACAGGATTGGTATTAATTCTTCCTGGAATGATTGGTAGAATTCACCTGTGAAGCCATCTGGTCCTGGGCTTTTCTTTGTTGGGAGGTTTTTGATGACTGATTCATTCTCTTTGCTTGTAATTAGTCTGTGTGGTCTTTTATTTCTTCTAGAGTCTGTGTAGCTTGTTCATGTGTTTCTAGGAATTAGTCTATGTCATCTAAGTTGTATAATTTTTGGCATACAGCCGTTCATAGTATCCTCTTGTGATGTTTTTTATTTCTGTGGGATCAGTAGTGAGGTCCCTCTTCTCATTTCTGATTTTATTTATTTGCATCATCTTTCTCTTCTTTGTCAGACTGGCTAAGGGTTTGTCAATTTTATTGATTTTATCAAAGAAACAACATTTGATTTTGTTTATTCTCTCTATTGTTTTTTGTTCTCAATTCCATGTATTTCTGCTCTAATCTTTATTATTTCTTTCCTTCTGCTTGCTTTGGGATTAGTTTGCTGTTCTTTTTCTAGTTCCTCCAGGTGTGCAGTTAGGTCTCTGATTTTGGCTTTTTCTTCTTCTTTAATGTAGATGTTTAGGGCTATAAATTTCCCTCTTGGCACTGCTTTCACTGCATCCCATAAGTTTTTTTTTTTTTTTTTTTTTTTTTTTTTTTTTTTTTTTAATTTTTTTTTTTTTTTTTAATCATTTTATTGAGATACATTCACATACCACACAGTCATACAAAACAAATTGTACTTTCGATTGTTTACAGTACCATTACATAGTTGTACATTCATCACCTAAATCAATCCCTGACACCTTCATTAGCACACACACAAAAATAACAAGAATAATAATTAGAGTGAAAAAGAGCAATTGAAGTAAAAAAGAACACTAGGTACCTTTGTCTGTTTGTTTGCTTCCCCTACTTTTCTACACATCGATCCATAAACTAGACAAAGTGGAGTTTGGTCCTTATGGCATTCCCAATCCCACTGTCACCCCTCATAAGCTACATTTTTATACAACTGTCTTCGAGATTCATGGGTTCTGGGTTGTAGTTTAATAGTTTCAGGTATCCACCACCAGCTACCCCAATTCTTTAGAACCTAAAAAAGGTTGTCTAAAGTGTGCGTAAGAGTGCCCACCAGAGTGATCTCTCGGCTCATTTTGGAATCTCTCTGCCACTGAAGCTTATTTCATTTCCTTTCACATCCCCCTTTTGGTCAAGAAGATGTTCTCCATCCCACGATGCCGGGTCTACATTCCTCCCCGGGAGTCATATTCCACGTTGCCAGGGAGATTCACTTCCCTGGGTGTCTGATCCCACGTAGGGGGGAGGGCAGTGATTTCACCTTTCAAGTTGGCTTAGCCAGAGAGAGAGGGCCACATCTGAGCAACAAAGAGGCATTCAGGAGGAGACTCTTAGGCACAAATACAGGGAGGCCTAGCCTCTCCTTTGCAGCAACCGTCTTCCCAAGGGTAAAACTTATGGTAGAGGGCTCAACCCATCAAACCACCAGTCCCCTATGTCTGTGGTCATGTTAGCAACCATGGAGGTGGGGTAGGCGAATACCCCTGCATTCTCCACAGGCTCCTCAAGGGGGCACTACATCGTTTTTTTTTTTTTTTTTTTTCCTTGTTTGTCTTTTTTCTTTTTTTTTTTTTTTAACTTTCCCTTCTTTTTTCAAATCAACTGTATGAAAAAAAAAGTTAAAAAGAAAACAAACATACAATAAAAGAACATTTCAAAGAGACCATAGCAAGGGAGTAAGAAAAAGACAACTAACCTAAGATAACTGCTTAACTTCCAACATGTTCCTACTTTACCCCAAGAAAGTTACATAATATAGCAACATTTCAGTGAACTTGTTCCTACTACATCCATCAGAAATTAACAGACCATAGTCATTTCTGGGCATCCCCAGAACGTTAAATAGCTTATCTGTTCTTCTTGGATTATTGTTCCCCCTTCCTTAACTGCTCTCTACTGCTAGTTCCCCTACATTCTACATTATAAACCATTTGTTTTACATTTTTCAAAGTTCACATTAGTGGTAGCATATAATATTTCTCTTTTTGTGCCTGGCTTATTTCGCTCAGCATTATGTCTTCAAGGTTCATCCATGTTGTCATATGTTTCACCAGATCGTTCCTTCTTACTGCCGCGTAGTATTCCATCGTGTGTATATACCACATTTTATTTGTCCACTCATCTGTTGATGGACATTTGGGTTGTTTCCATCTCTTGGCAATTGTGAATAATGCTGCTATGAACATTGGCGTGCAGATATCTGATCGTGTCACTGCTTTCCGATCTTCCGGGTATATCCCGAGAAGTGCAATCGCTGGATCGAATGGTAGCTCTATCTCTAGTTTTCTAAGGAACTGCCAGACTGACTTCCAGAGTGGCTGAACCATTATACAGTCCCACCAACAATGAATAAGAGTTCCAATTTCTCCACATCCCCTCCAGCATTTGTAGTTTCCTGTTTGTTTAATGGCAGCCATTCTAACCGGTGTTAGATGGTATCTCATTGTGGTCTTAATTTGCATCTCTCTAATAGCTAGTGAAGCTGAACATTTTTTCATGTGTTTCTTGGCCATTTGTATTTCCTCTTCAGAGAACTGTCTTTTCATATCTTTTGCCCATTTTATAATTGGGCTGTCTGTACTATTGTCACTGAGTTGTAGGATTTCTTTGTATATACAAGATATCAGTCTTTTGTCAGATACATGGTTTCCAAAAATTTTTTCCCATTGAGTTGGCTGCCTCTTTACCTTTTTGAGAAATTCCTTTGAGGTGCAGAAACTTCTAAGCTTGAGGAGTTCCCATTTATCTATTTTCTCTTTTGTTGCTTGTGCTTTGGGTGTAAAGTCTAGGAAGTGGCCTCCTAATACAAGGTCTTGAAGATGTTTTCCTACATTATCTTCTAGGAGTTTAATGGTACTTTCTTTTATATTGAGATCTTTGGTCCATTTTGAGTTAATTTTTGTGTAGGGGGTGAGGTAGGGGTCCTCTTTCATTCTTTTGGATATGGATATCCAACTCTCCCAGCCCCATTTGTTGAAAAGACCATTATGGCTCAGTTCGGTGACTTTGGGGGCCTTATCAAAGATCAGTCGGCCATAGATCTGAGGGTCTATCTCTGAATTCTCAATTCGATTCCATTGATCTATATGTCTATCTTTGTGCCAGTACCATGCTGTTTTGGCAACTGTGGCTTTATAATAAGCTTCAAAGTCAGGGAGTGTAAGTCCTCCCACTTCGTTTTTCTTTTTTAAAGTGTCTTTAGCAATTCGAGGCATCTTCCCTTTCCAAATAAATTTGATAACTAGCTTTTCCAAGTCTGCAAAGTAGGTTGTTGGAATTTTGATTGGGATTGCATTGAATCTGTAGATGAGTTTGGGTAGAATTGACATCTTAATGACATTTAGCCTTCCTATCCATGAACATGGAATATTTTTCCATCTTTTAAGGTCCCCTTCTATTTCTTTTAGTAGAGTTATGTAGTTTTCTTTGTATAGGTCTTTTACATCTTTGGTTAAGTTTATTCCTAGGTACTTGATTTTTTAGTTGCTATTGAAAATGGTATCTTTTCTTGAGTGTCTCTTCAGTTTGTTCATTTCTAGCATATAGAAACATTACTGACTTATGTGCATTAATCTTGTATCCCGCTACTTTGCTAAATTTGTTTATTAGCTCTAGTAGGTGTATCGTTGATTTCTCAGGGTTTTCTAGATATAAGATCATATCATCTGCAAACAATGACAGTTTTACTTCTTCTTTTCCAATTTGGATGCCTTTTATTTCTTTGTCTTGCCGGATTGCCCTGGCTAGCACTTCCAGCACAATGTTGAATAACAGTGGTGACAGCGGGCATCCTTGTCTTGTTCCTGATCTTAGAGGGAAGGCTTTCAGTCTCTCACCATTGAGTACTATGCTGGCTGTGGGTTTTTCATATATGCTCTTTATCATGTTGAGGAAGTTTCCTTCAATTCCTACCTTTTGAAGTGTTTTTATCAAAAACGGATGTTGGATTTTGTCAAATGCTTTTTCAGCATCTATTGAGATGATCAATTGATTTTTCCCGTTCGAGTTTTTAATGTGTTGTAATACATTGATTGTTTTTCTTATGTTGAACCATCCTTGCATGCCTGGAATGAACCCCACTTGGTCATGGTGTATGATTTTTTTAATGTGTCTTTGGATTCGATTTGCAAGTATTTTGTTGAGGATTTTTGCATCTATATTCATTAGGGAGATTGGCCGGTAGTTTTCCTTTTTTGTAGCATCTTTGCCTGGTTTTGGTATTAGATTGATGTTAGCTTCATAAAATGAATTAGGTAGTGTTCCATTTTTTTCAATGTTTTGAAAGAGTTTGAGTAAGATTGGTGTCAGTTCTTTCTGGAAAGTTTGGTAGAATTCCCCTGTGACGCCATCTGGCCCTGGGCATTTATTTGTGGGAAGATTTTTGATGACTGATTGGATCTCTTTGCTTGTGATGGGTTGGTTGAGGTCTTCTATTTCTTCTCTGGTCAGTCTAGGTTGTTCATATGTTTCCAGGAAATTGTCCATTTCTTCTACATTATCCAGTTTGTTGCCATACAGTTGTTCATAATATCCTCTTATAATTTTTTTAATTTCTTCAGGATCTGCAGTTATGTCACCTTTTTCATTCATTATTTTGTTTATATGGGTCTTCTCTCTTTTTGATTTTGTCAGTCTAGCTAGGGGCTTGTCAATCTTGTTGATCTTCTCAAAGAACCAACTTTTGGTGATATTTATCCTTTCTATTGTTTTTTTGTTCTCTATGTCATTTATTTCTGCTTTAATCCTTGTTATTTCTTTTCTTGTACTTGGTTTAGGATTGGTTTGCTGTTCATTTTCTAGCTTCTTCAGTTGATCCATTAGTTCTTTGATTTTGGCTCTTTCTTCCTTTTTAATATATGCGTTTAGTGCTATAAATTTCCCCCTTAGCACTGCTTTTGCTGCATCCCATAGGTTTTGGTATGTTGTGTTCTCATTTTCATTCGTCTCTATATATTTAGCAATTTCTCTTGCTATTTCTTCTTTAACCCACTCATTGTTTAGGAGTGTGTTGTTTAACCTCCAGGTATTTGTGAATTTTCTAAGTCTCTGATGGTTATTGACTTCTAATTGTATTCCATTGTGGTCAGAGAATGTGCTTTGAATAATTTCAATCTTTTTAAATTTATTGAGGCTTGTTTTATGTCCCAGCATATGATCTATTCTGGAGAAAGTTCCGTGAGCACTAGAAAAGTATGTGTATCCTGGTGATTTGGGATGTAATGTCCTGTAGATGTCTGTTAAATCTAATTCATTTATCAGATTGTTTAGGTTTTCAATTTCCTTATTGGTCTTCTGTCTGGTTGATCTATCTATAGGAGAGAGTGATGTGTTGAAGTCTCCCACAATTATTGTGGAAACATCAATTGCTTCCTTTAGTTTTGCCAAAGTTTCTCTCATGTATTTTGTGGCACCTTGATTGGGTGCATAGACATTTACGATTGTTATTTCTTCTTGCTGAATTGCCCCTTTTATTAGTATGTAGTGGCCTTCTTTGTCTCTCAAAACATCCCTGCATTTGAAGTCTATTTTATCTGAGATTAATATTGCTACACCTGCTTTCTTTTGGCTGTAGCTTGCATGAAATACTTTTTTCCATCCTTTCACTTTCAGTTTCTTTGTGTCCCTGTGTCTAAGATGAGTCTCTTGTATGCAACATATTGATGGTTCATTTTTTTTGATCCATTCTGCGAATCTATATCTTTTAATTGGGGAGTTTAATCCATTTACATTCAACGTTAAAACCGTGAAGGCATTTCTTGAATCGGCCATCTTATCCTTTGGATTATGTTTGCCATATTTTTCCCTCTCTCTATTAATATCCTTTATTGTACCCATACCGAATCTCTTTAGTACTGAACCTTTCTCCAAGTCTCTCTGTCCTGTCTTTGTTTCTCTATCTGTAGGGCTCCCTTTAGTATCTCCAGTAGGGCAGGTCTCTTGTTAGCAAATTCTCTCAGCATTTCTTTGTCTGTGAAAAATTTAAGCTCTCCCTCAAATTTGAAGGAGAGCTTTGCTGGATAAAGTATTCTTGGCTGGAAATTCCTCTCACTCAGAATTTTAAATATATCGTGCCACTGCCTTCTCGCCTCCATGGTGGCTGCTGAGTAGTCACTACTTAGTCTTATGCTGTTTCCTTTGTATGTGGTGAATTGCTTTTCTCTTGCTGCTTTCAGAACTTGCTCCTTCTCTTCTATGTTTGACAGTGTGATCAGTATATGTCTCGGAGTGGGTTTTTTTGGATTTATTCTATTTGGAGTTCGCTGAGCATTTATGATTTGTGTATTTATGTTGTTTAGAAGGTTTGGGAAGTTTTCCCCAACAATTTCTTTGAATACTCTTCCTAGACCTTTACCCTTTTCTTCCCCTTCTGGGACACCAATGAGTCTTATATTCGGACGTTTCATATTATCTATCATATCCCTGAGGTCCATTTCGAGTTTTTCAATTTTTTTCCCCATTCTTTCTTTTATGTTTTCATTTTCCATTCTGTCATCTTCCAGGTCACTGATTCGTTGTTCAACTTCCTCTAGTCTTGTACTATGAGTGTCCAGAATCTTTTTAATTTGGTCAACAGTTTCTTTAATTTCCATAAGATCATCCATTTTTTTATTTAGTCTTGCAATGTCTTCTTTATGCTCTTCTAGGGTCTTCTTGATTTCCTTCATATCCCGTACTAGGGTCTCATTGTTCATCTTTAGTTCTTTGAGTAGCTGCTCTAGGTGTGTCTCTTCTGGTCTTTTGATTTGGGTGCTTGGGCTTGGGTTATCCATATCGTCTGGTTTTTTCATATGCTTTATAATTTTCTGTTGTTTTTGGCCTCGTGGCATTTGCTGACCTTGATAGGGTTCTTTTAGGGTTTGTAGACCAGTTGAAGTCCTTATCTCTAATTTATCAGATCTACAGCTTCGTGGAGTACACTTTCTCTAAGTAACCAGCAGGTGGCGTCCACGAGACACCTGTTCTCCACAAGCCAGATCTCCCCTGCTTAGCCTTTTTGGTGAGTGGGGGAGTGAGTCTTGTGGGGCCCAATTGGTGTCCCAAGCTTGCGTGTGTAGTTGGTGTTGCCTGCCCTGTATGTGGGGCGTGTTTCTGGGCAGTCGGGGAGGGGGGGTGGCCCTAACAATCAAATCTCCCTGCTGATCCTAGAGTTTTAAAGCTACTGCAATAGTCTAATCCTTCAGGTCAGTCCTGCCACAGTTTGTCTCTGCCACTGACCCACAAGTCTTTGGTATTGGCGTATGGCTCCTGAGACTTGCAAGTGGGCCCCTCTTCCAGGCTGTGCACCCCGGGTCCTCTGTTGAGGGATGACTGTGCTATGTCGCAGGTGAGTGCCGTCCCCCCAGGGCAGTTCTGGGCTGCTGGGCTGTGTTGGGAGGCTCCCAGTCTGCTCAAATGATGGCTGAATGGGGCTCTGTTAATTCACACTGCTCCCCCTTCCCAGCTCTGGGACATTCAGCTGAGGTTGCAGGGAAGGCTAATGTCCACGCCCAGTTTTGTGGTGTGTGCCTGTTATTTGAAGCACTTCCGTCACACTGGGTTGTCTGGGGCAGCTCTGGGCTATGGGGCTGGCGATGGGCAGGAGTGTTTCCTGTCCACCAGGATGGTGGCTGTGAGCAGACACCCCCCTTTTCTTGGGAAGTTGTGTTGTTTAGTGAATTTTCTCAGCCACTGGATTATTGCCTTTTGTCTCAGAGCTCTCTTAGTTCTGCTCTTGACTTGACGTGCCCAAATTTCAATTCTTTGAAGCTTTCTGTATTGAGCTTCTTAGAGTAATTGTTTTAGAAAAAGCAAAAAGGATTTAAAAAAAAAAAAAAAAAAAAAAAAAAAAAAAAAAAAACGGCCCTCCTCAGAGATCTAATGGGTTATTGAAATGCTAATAGACAAAGCAACCAGGGCCATTAAGGAAAAGTGCCCAGGGCAGAGAGATCAGCCTTGCTTCGGGATTTGCATATGCGCCTCAAGGCCTGATCTCCGCCCTTCCCCTTTCTGTGTTCACCAGAACTCCAAAAATCCTCTGCTTTTATTTTGGAGTTTTTCGTGTTGTTTTTTTTCTATGCCTGTCTCCTCTCTGCTGGGCTGGCTGCTCTCAGAGTCTCTGGTGTCTGGCCTCAGTCTATCTATGGTTGGAGTTTGAATCAGTAGAATGAGTTTCCGGTAAGAGCAGCCACTGCAATTCTCCCTTCTCCTTCCTGGAGCTGACAGCCCCTCCTCCCCCGGGACTGAGCCTGGCAGGGAGGGGCGCGGGTCCCCTGGCCGCAAAAACTTACAGATTTCGCTGATCTCAGCAGTTCCACGTTTTCATGAGTGTTGTATGAAGTATGCCCAAAGACAGATTGCTCTGTGGTGTCCAGTCCACGCAGTTCCTGGCTTTTTACCTACTTTCCTGGAGGAGTAACTAAAACATACAGCTCACCAGTCTGCCATCTTGCCCCGCCTCCATCCCATAAGTTTTGATATGTTGTGTTCTCATTTTCATTCATCGGAAAATATCTTCTGATTCCTCTTGCTATTTCTTCTTTGACTCACCACTTGTTTAAGAGTGTGTTGTTTAACTTCCATATATTTGTGAATTTTCCAGTTCTCCACCTTTTGTTGATTTTCAGCTTCATTCCTTTATGGTCAGAGAAGGTCTTTGTATAATTTCAGTCTTTTTAAATGTATTGAGACCTGTTCTGTGCCCCAGCATGTGGTCTATCCTGGAGAATGATCCATGTGCACTTGAGAAAAATGTATATCCTGCTGTTTTGGGGGGTGCAATGTTCTGTATATGTCTGTTAGGTCTAGTTCACTTATTATATTATTCAAATTCTCTGTTTCCTTATTGATCCTTTGTCTAGATGTTCTGTCTATTGATAAGAGCTGTGTATTGAAGTCTACAACTATTGTTGTAGAGACTTCTGTTTCTCCCTTCAGTTTTGTCAGTGTTTACCTCATGTATTTTGGGGCACCCTGGTTAGGTGTATAAATATTTATGACTGTTATTTCTTCTTGGTGGATTGCCTCTTTCATTAATATATAGTGTTTTTCTTTGTCTCTTATAATAGTTGTGCATTTAAAGTCTATTTTGTCTGATATTATAGCTACCCCATCTCTTTTGTGATTACTGTTTGCATGGAACATCTTTTTTCAACCTATTTGTGTCCTTGAAAATAAGTTGAGTCTCTTGTACACAGCAGATAGATCATATTTTTTTATCCATTCTGCTAATTTTTGTCTTTTGATTAGGGAATTTAATCCATTAACATTAAATGTTATTACTGTAAAGTCAGTACTTACTTCACCCATTTTATCTTTTGGCTTTTATATGTCACATCTTATTTTTGTCTCTCTTTTTTACCCTTTTAGTTACCCTTATTCATAATCTTCATCTTTACATGCTCCTCCAAGCCCCCCTGAACTGTTTTTTCCTTTCAGCCTGCAGGATTCCCTTTATTATTTCTTGTAGTACAGAACTCTTGTTAACAAACTCTCTCCATTTCTGTTTATCTGTAAATATTTTAAACTCTCTTTCATTTCTGAAGGACAATTTTATGGATAAAGAATTCTTGACTGGCAGTGTTTCTCTTTTAGTCTCTTAAAATATAGAATACGACTGCCTTCTTGCCACCATGGTTTCTGATGAGAAATTGGCACATAATGTTGTTGCAGGTCCCTTGCTTTTCTCTTGCTGCTTTCAGAATTCTCTCTTTATCTTTGGCATTTGCCATTCTGATTTGTCTGTCTTTGGAGTGGGTATATTAGGATTTACTCTGTTTGGGGTACACTGTACTTCATGGACATGTATTTAAGTCTTTCATATAAGTTGGGAAATTTTAACCCATTTTTCCCTCAAATATTCTTTCTGCCCCCCTTCCCTTCTTTTCTTTTCTGGGAACCTATGATGCATACATTTGCTTGCTTAGTGCTGTCATTTGAATCCCTGAGACCCTGCTCAGTTTTTTCCATTATTTTCTCTATCTGTTCTTCAGTCTGTAAAATTTCAGATGTGGTGTCTTCTAGTTTGCTGATTCTTTCTTTGGCCTATTGTATGTCTCTAGTGTATTTTTAATCTCTTCTATTGCACCTTTCATTTCCATAAGTTCTGTTATATTTCCTTGCATGTCTTCGTATTCTTCTTTATGCTCACCCAGTGAATTCTTAATAACTTTTATGTCTTTAGTCATATTTTTCTCCATTTCCTTGAATTGATTTAGGGGATGTGTTTGAACGTCTTTGATTAGTTGTTCCAAATTTGATGTCTTCTCAACTTTTTAATTTGTCCCTTTGAATGGGCCACATCTTCCTGTTTCTTAGTATGGCTTGTAATTTTTTGCTGATTGTTCTAGTTTGCTAATGCTAATGGAATGCAAAACACCAGAGATGGATTGGCTTTTATAAAAGGGGGTTTATTTGGTTACACAGTTACAGTCTTAAGGCCATAAAGTGTCCAAGGTAACACATCAGCAATCGGGTACCTTCACTAGAGGATGGCCAATGGTGTCCGGAAAACCTCTGTTAGTTGGCAAGGCATGTGGCTGGCAGCTGCTGCAAAGTTCTGGTTTCAAAATGGCTTTCTCCCAGGACGTTCCTCTATAGACTGCAGTTCCTCAAAAATGTGACTCTTAGTTGCACTTGGGATATTTGTCCTCTCTCAGCTTCTCTAGAGCAAGAGTCTGCTTTCAACGGCCGTCTTCAAAATGTCTCTCAACTGCAGCTCCTGTGCTTTCTTCAAAGTGTCCCTCTTGGCTGCAGCTCCTCTTCAAAACATCACTCACAGCTGCATTGAGTTCCTTCTGTTATGTCAGCTCATTTATATGGCTCCACTGATCAACTTAAACCCACCCTGGATGGGTAGAGCAGCACCTCCATGGAAATTATCCAGTCAGAGTCATCATCCACAGCTGGGTGGGGTGCATTCCAAAGAAACACTCAAAGAATTACAGTCTGATCAACCCTGATAACATCTGCCCATACAAGGTTACATCAAAGATAATGGCGTTTGGGGGACATAATACATTCAAACTGGCACACTGATATCTAGGCATATGATTATCTTGATGAGTTTACTCTGAAGGTCAATTTCTCCTTCTTGCCTAGGGTTTTATTTTTGATTGGCTTTGAGTTAAGGCTTTTCTTTGACATTGTTTCAACTTATTTTAGATCTTTAGAATTGCCTATGTTTAACTGATCAAAACAAGGCCAGCGGCCCATGAAGGCGGTGAAGACCAGTTCCATTTTTTGTTCAGCTCCCCAAAGCTGCTCTTTCCTGGCCTGCCCAGCAGATGATACTTTTCAGCAAACTATTCCCTACAGCCCTAAGGAGGGAGTGTGTTTTCCCAGCCTCCACAGTCCCCACTCCTGGCAGGGGCAGTGTTGAAACAATATCCATGGGGAATCCTGTCCAGTACGGGCTAGAACTGCAACTCAGAGCTGGGACCTGACATTCCAAACTTGCTAATCAGAAGCCACGCTCGGCACTCAGCCCCACCCACCCCCACCCCATTTCTGAGGAGGAAGACCTAAGCATCTCTTTCTGTCTGCAGAGCCAGCCACAGACTGTACCGAGGCTGCATGACTTGAGGATGGGCACTGGCCTCTGCATCAGCACTATTCAATCATTTTTTTTTCTCACAGCTTCTCACCTTCCCAATACTTCTCTTTCCTGGATACTGTACAGTGCTCCCCTGGCCTCTGGAGCCCCAGAACCATTATTTCAGACAGTTTCTGTCTGTCCATTAGCTGCTTTTGGAGGAGGAGTAAGTCCTGCAGCTCCCTACTCCACCGTCTGTTCTGGAAATTCTCTCCTACCCATTCTGCCTTCCTGATATTGTAAAAAGTTGGAGTAGGACAAGACTCTTTACTCAGCTTCTGAGACATTAACTTCTCCTTGAAGCAATGCTTCCCCAACATCTGTGGCAACTTGTGAAATGGAGTTTGATGAGCCACATGATTATGGAGAGCTTCATCTTTCACTCAATATTCCAGCACGAGATGGACACATTCGGGGCAGCCTCCCTGGTTACCAAAAAGCCCTGCAGTCAGGGACACGTGGAAGGAAGGACATGTAAAGGCAGAGAAAAACTCCATGAACTTCAGAGCCTATGTATATGAGACAAATAAAGTGTATTTGCTAGCCATAGAGTACACATTTGCTTTTTGTCAATTTTTAAAATCAGATATTGGAACAAGGATAAGTATCTGGAAGTGTGCTACAATTTGCTAATCAAAGGTTCACTCCATTTCTCATGTACACATTAGTGTGTGCTATTTTCATTTCACTTTATCCTGACTTGTGCTGTGATATAATTTTGTGAGCTCTAGATCAGACTTGGACATCATATGGTGGCAGATATTCAGTCAAAACACAGATGTTACTGGAGTTCGCAATGGCATTTTCCTCTCTGAGTTTGTCATCTGTTGACCACCCATTTAGCCAAAAGAATTTGTCTGGCTGAGAATGTCATATTTTGAGTAAGTTGTGAAACTTGTGATGAAACATGTTTGAAAAATCTTAGAGTAATTTTAAAACTAAAGAGAACTCATTCAGTGGTCTAAACCAGCAAGGACCAGTAGAAATAGAATACTAGCCACATAATTAATCTTAAATTTTCTAGAAGCCACATTAAAAAAGCATCCAGAGCTAATAAACAAATTCAGCAAAGTGGCAGAATACAAGATTACTGCACATAAGTCAGTAATGTTCCTATACACTAGAAATGACCTAACTGAAGAGACACTCAAGAAAAAGATCCCATTCACAATAGCAACTAAAAAAATCAAGTACCTAGAAATAAACTTAACCAAGTATGTAAAAACCTCTACACAGAAATTACATAACTTAACTAAAAGAAATAAAAGGGAACCTAAAGAGATGGAGAGAGATTCCTTGTTCATAGATAGGAAGGCTAAATGTCATTAAGATGTCAGTCCTACCCAAAATCACCTACAGATTCAGTGCAATACCAATAAAAATTCCAACAACCTACTTTGCAGAGTTGGGAAAGCTAGATATCAAATTTATTTGGAAGGAAAAGGGGCCTCAAATTGCTGAAAATATTCTAAAAAAGAAAAACAAAGTGGGAGGACTTATACTTCCCGACTTTGAACCCTACTATAAAGCCACAGTAGTCAAAACAGCATGGTATTGGCACAAAGATAAACATATTTATCAATGGAATCAAATTGAGACTTTGGAAATAGACCCCAGATCTACAGTCCACTGATTTTTGATAAGGCCCCCAAATCCACTGAACTGGGACACAATGGTCTCTTCCACAAATGGGGCTGGGAGAACTGGATATCCATATCCAAAAGAATGAAAGAGACCCCTACCTCACACCCAATACAAAAATTAACTCAAAGTGGATCAAAGACCTCAATATAAGAGATGGTACCATAAAATTCCTAGAAGATAATGTAGGGAAACATCTTCAAGACCTAGTATTAGGAGGTCGTTGCTTAAACCTTACACCAAAAGTGCAAACAATGAAAGAAAAACATAGATAAATGAGAACTCCTGAAGATCTAAAGCTTCTGTACTGCAAAGAAATTTGTCAAAAAGGTGAAGAGGCAGCCAACTCAATGGGATAAAATATTTGGAAACCACGTATCTGATAAGAGAATGATACCTTGCATATATAAAGAAATCCTACAATTCAATAACAGTAGTATAAACAGTCCAATTTTAAAATGGGCAAAAGATATGAAAAGACATTTCTCCAAGGAGGAAATACAAATGGCTAAAAAACACATGAAGAGATGTTCATCTTCACTAGCTATTAAGGAGATGCAAATCAAGACCACAAAGAGATATCATCTCACACCAGTAAGAATGGTTGTCATTAAACAAACAGGAAATAATAAATGCTGGAGAGGATGTGGAGAAATTGGAACTCTTGTTCATTGCTGGTGGGACTGTGTAATGGTACAGCCACTCTGGAAGACAGTTTGGCGGTTCCTCAGAAAACTAGATATTGAGTTACCCTACGATCCAGCAATTTCACTTTTTGGTATATGCCCAGAAGATCTGAAAGCAGTGATATGAACAGATATTTGCACACCAGTGTTCATAGTGGCATTGTTCACAATTACCAAGAGATGAAAACAATCTAAATGTCCTTCAACAGATGACTGGGTAAAAAAAATGTGGTATATACATATGATGCAATACTACACGGCAGTAAGAAGGAACAAGGTCATGAAACATATGACAACATGGATATAATCCCCTTAATGAACCACAATCACACCTGACCATTCCCATACCATTAAGTTCATCCTCATTATCATATCTGTACATATTAGATTATCATTTCCCTGTCAATAATTTTGTCTATCTCTAGGTCCCCTATATTCTACATTATAAGACACTTATTTTATATTTTTCATGGAGTTCACATTAGTGGTAACATAGAATATCTCTCCTTTTGTGTCTGGCTTATTTCACTCAACATTATGTCTTCAAGGTTTAAGTGATGCATTGAAGAAAAACATTTGTAAATGGTTGTTTAAAGGCATGTAACCCACAGAGTAGCACCACAAACCTAAATACATGTTAGCATGATATATTTATAAGGCATGACACTGGTGCAGAAGGTTAACAACAGAGTGGTATATGGAAAAACTACCCATTACATATTATAGACTGTATTTAACAGAAATATCTTACCAACACTACTCTAATACTAGGGATGAATAATTAGCAGCTGATAAGAGCTCTGGGATGTATTATGTTATGATAATTGTTTAAAGTTGAGAGTAATGATGAGTGTACAACTAAGTGAAGATAATGTAAGAAACTGACCATTTATCTTGAGATAGAATATATATTAAGTGAAATTAGGGACCCACTACCTAATAAAATGAGCCCTCAACTTGAGGCTTGCTGTTGTGAAACTTAGGGATGTAAATGGAGGCTGAGTCCTCCTATAATTATGCCTAAGAGGCACCTCCAGAGAGCCTCTTTTGTTGCTCAGATGTGGCCTTTCTCTAAGCCTAACTCGATAAATAAATTCATTAAACTCCCCCCAACTCCCCACAAGGGACATGACTCCCCAGGGAATGAATCTCCCTGGCAATTTGGGACATGACTCCCAGGAATGAGCCTGGCCCAGTCAGTGAGGGATTGAAAATGCCTACTTGACCAGAAGGGGGAAAAAAGGTAGGTAACATGCAGAGGTCACAGTGGCTGAGAGATCCCAAATAGAGTCAAGAGGCTATCCTGGGGGTTTCTCTTATGCAAGCTCCAGCTAGACATCCCAAATGGCCATGGTATGCCATGCCCTTACCAAAAGTAGTCCCCAAATACCTAGGTCCCCACGTGAGAGTCTATAAAAGATTCACTCACTAAGTTTTTTCTCTCAGAAACTTCAATCCATCAGAGTGTTCATATGTTTTAGTGTCCTAAAACCTAGAGGCAACAGCCTCTTTAAGAACAACAATCAGATGCAGCCCCCTTCCCCATACTGTCGACACCCCCTTTCCATATGAACAAGTTAGGGTGCTCACTGCCTAGACACCAATGAAGATGGAGAAAAAGATTAAGTTAGAGGAAGGGGTGGCAACAAACACGATAAGATTTAACAAAGGTCTATGAATACTGAAACTTTATATAAATATATATGTATATTTCGATGCTGGGGTGTTGGACTAGCTGGAAGGAGGTGAATGACGTAGTGGAACTGTAACCTATAACCTCCTTTGAAATTTGCTCTATAGCTACTCATTGAATTGTGCTTTGAAAGTCTTCACCTTTCTGTCTATACCCTATGTTGCATAATAAGGAAATAACTGAAACTGTGGAACTGTAACCCATAACAGCTTTTGGAATTACCTATGTAACTGCTTGTTGAGCTGCACATTGAAAGTTAACACCTTTCTGTATGTATGGTATGTTTTACAATGATGGAAATAGCTGAAGTTGTGGAACTGTGACATTCTTTCTTTGTTCGTTAATTACTTGTTAAATTGTACTTTGAAATTATCATTGTTATGTATATATGTTAAAGTTCACAATAAAAAAGGTGTTAAAAATCTAAATAAATCATTATTTCAATATGTAATCAATATATAATTATTGAGATAGTTAACATTCTTTTCCATGGCAAGTCTTTGAAATCCAGAATATATCTCAGTTTGGACCAGCCAGTACTCAAGTGCTTAATAGCCAAAAATGCTGCTACCACATTGAACAGCACAGATCCAAATGGTACTTTGGATGGGCTTTACAAGCCAAAGAGATTATTTTTTGCCATCCAGGCTGCTCAACTCCTCCCCACTCCTCCAAGAGACGGCTGATGATTCCCTCTCTGGGAGTCCCATCAGGGGGTTAGTGGAGGAAGAAAGTAAGAGCATAGCGAAGTCCTTACCTCCCTAACTGGACAGCTTCCAGCTCTGAGGCCTGGTGGTTGCACCTGGCAAACATCCAAAGCTGACTCTTTCTTCCCTGGGAGTGCTTTCCTGTGTATTTGAATTATGCACCCCAATTCAGACATGTTCTTCATCTTGATCTTCTTTCCTGTTAAGAGGATCTCTTAACGGTGTTATTTTTACTTAAAATGTGGCCCAACTTAATGAAGTTGGTTCTTACTCTGGATTATTAAAAGTCTTATGATGAGAAAGAAACTGGAAGCCAGAGTGAAAGACATGGGGGACCCAGAAGCTGGCGGTTAGTAGGTTCCTGGAAGAGAAGGAAGACAGGAGCCATGTGACAGGAAAGGCAAGCCAGCCAGCCAGGACACTACCAACTCCAGGAGGAAGCCAGCCTCTCAAGCCACACGCCCATAAATTCCTGTTGTTTAAGCCAAAATCTGTTTGTCTGGTGTTTGTCATAGCAACTCTGACAAACTAAGACAGAAGCTTCCCTGCTGGATCATTGATGCACCTCAGCTTCCTTCTCTGGTCTCTTCCTGCCCTTCAGGCAGCCCCAGTATTTAGGATCAGCCTCTCTCCTTAGGGTTCCGTCATCTGGCCCACCTGAGCACTCCGACATCTCGAGTGCTGACAATGTCTCAGAGTGCGTGACAGTCCAAACCTGGTCGACCCCTCCTGGCTCTGCCGTCAGCAGGACCACACAGTCCCTCTCTCCCTGGACTTTGCGACTGGGAGTCAGACCTCAGTCCACTGTCTACTCCACCATCAGGCAAAGGTCTGGCCCAGTCTCCATGCTTCCCAACCACAGGACACGGTTCAGGGTTCTCCAAGAGATTCCATTAAAACCTGGCCCCTGCCCACTGAATTTGGGATTAAGAAGTAATACCTCATTTGGTGGTTCCTCAAAAAGTTAAACATAGAAATACCATATGACCTGGAAATCCCACTCCAAGGTACGCACCCTGAAGAATTGAAAGCAGGGACTCAAAGAGACACGTGCACACCAGTGTTCCGGCAGTCTTCCTCACAATGGCTGGAAGCGGAAACAAACCAGGTGCCCAGCAACAGATGAATGGCAGAACGCAGGGTGGTGATACACACAGTGGACTATCAGCCATAACAAGGAACGAGGTCCTAATTCATGCTTCAGCACGGATGAACCCTAAAGTCAATATGCTGAGTGCAATAAGCCAGACACAAAAGGACAGATAATGTTTCATTCCACTGATCTAAAATACCTAAAATAAACAAATTTATGGAGACAGAAAGTAGATTAGAGGTTACCAGAGGCCGGGGGAAAGGGGAGTTGTTGTCTAACAGGTACAGAGTTTCTGTTTGGGATCATGGAAAAGTTTTGGTGATGGACGTTGGTGATGGTAATACACCCTTGTGAATGTAAGTAATACACTTTAAAATGGCTAGAATGGGAAATTTTGTGTTATGCATATGTTACCACCATAAATTTTTTTTTAAGTAACACCTCTACTGCCTCCTTGCAAAGAGGGGCAAGGGGAGCCCAAAGCATCGCAGAAAACTCTCCAAAGACACATCTTCAACCGCCCCACAGAGCTCTCTCCCCACACTGATCCCTTGTCCTCCAAGTGCATGAGGGGTTGAGAAGCACAGAGAAATGGTGCCTCCTCCCACTGCCACGTACACACTGGGGCAGGGCCCCAACTCTCTGCCACATCGGGTGCCCTTGGTGGACACCGAGGTTGCAAGAGTCTGACATCCCACAGCATCTTTTCTTTTTTTGACCCAGAACAAGAAATTTTATTATCCTGAATGCTGATGAGTAACGAATAATGAGCTCAATTAGAGGAGAAGGCAGGGGGACCATCAGATACTGAGGTGGGTTTCTGGGCAGGTTTAAAGCCTTTAAAGGTCAACGGAAAAATTGTTCATACAGTATATTTTTTTTAGTTCAAGATGTACAGTTTTCTTTTTACATGACAGTTTCCACTAGAGTTTGTTATAATATGAAGTTCAACCAGTCTTTTGCCTGTCAGGTTAAATGAAAAATAGAGGAGAAAATCAGAAATTTTCCCTAGTATTTAAGGATGTTAGAAATAGTTTGTTTTCCTTGTACTTTCAGATACATTTTAGTGCTTATTTTAAAAAATTGTCAGGACAGTGGATTCTCTTGAATTATAGATCATAGTTACTTTGTAAAAGATCAAGATGCATGTATACAAACAAAATTTCAGATGCTCTCGGAAACACCTTTTAAGATACAGTACATGGATATATATTTATTTTGGGGATTTGTTCCTCCTGTTGAGATACTGAAAACTCTCTTACACAAATACTTTAGCTTTTGATAACTAATGCTTGAATAGATCACAAAGTTAAAATTTTCAAATTTTCTCAATAGGCTTCCAGTCCAAAAAAGTCAAAGACATCTTATGTCCTAAGATGGACATTTGCTTATTTTTTTCTCATTACACAGCCAATGTCAGTGGGCTCTTTGTTGGCAGTTTGTCTTGGTCATGACTTACTCTTGCAAAACCATTCCTTACAGAGGAACAGGAAAGGTCTTCCCCAGTGCAAGGAAAATCACCTGGACCAGTAACGAAGTCAAAGGCATAGGTGTTTTGGACATTCTTGGAAAGAGGTTTCGGCAGGTCCTCGGATCCTTTTTCCTTGTGTCCCAGTGGTACAGTCCCTGCCCGGTCCTCTCCTGTTCTCCATCTGTAGAAGGTCAGTCTCACCAGGCGTCACCTCCATCCCAGGTCCCCACTCTTTCCACGCGGCTCGGACAGTGCCTGACACCCCACAAGCTGCCCTGCCGCTGGGAAAGCATTTCCCCCACAGCATCTTGTGCGATCCTACAACAGAAACGAGGTGGATGCTGTCACCTTCTGTGTGCGCACTTGGCACTGAAGCCAACAGTGGCCATTTAGGTCACGAAGCCAGAAACTGGGCTCCAGGCTCCCTGACTCCAATCCATGTCCTTAACTCCCAGACTGGATCCTCAGTTTAAACCAAATGCAAATTATTTTGGCACCAAATAAAATGAAATTGTTTCAGTTTATTTTGAATTATACTGAGTGAAAAGAAAAACAACTGCAAAAGAGAGTCAAGCCATGTTGTTGTAATGTGGTTTTGCTCACTTAAACACAGTGCCATAAATGCTGTTTGCAAATCACAGGGTTCGGGGCCTCCAGAGAACTGGTACCCGGTGAGGGGGGAGATGCCCATGGGAGCAGAAAGGGAGTTTGCCCGGGCCATTGGTGCTTCCCCCCCCTTTCTTATTCCAAGTTCCTTAATATCATGGGCCTCTGTTTGCTGGGCTGCTATAACAAATACTGCAGGCTTGTGGGCCTAAACAACAGGAATTCATTATCTCACGGTTTGGGAAGCTGGAAGTCCAAACTCAGGGTTTCAGTGTCTCTGAGTCTGTAGTTCCTGAGGATGGCTTGCCATCTGGCTGTAACTCCGTCTCTGCTGTCACCCGGCCGGCTCTCTGCGCCTGTCTCCTACTGTGTCCATATTTCTGCTGCTTATCAGGACTCCAGTTATAGTGAACTTATCCCCACTCTGATTCAGTTTGGCCTCACCTTGGCCAGTAACATCTCCAAAGACCCTGTTTACAGAGATCCACAGGGCTTGAACATGTCTTTGTGGGGGACACAATTCTATCCATACAACAGATGTGTTCCTGGTCTGTTTATCTAAGTGTGGTGGCCGCTGAGGCTTGACACACTTGCCAGCGTCCCTGGGCACCTACCTGTAGATTGACTGACATTACCCACTAGCCTTGCCGTGAGTGTGAATGTTTGCAAAATCATGGATTTGATCTGTTGGTTCATGTTTCTAATACACATGCTAAATTCAAATCTATTTTTTTTTAAGCCTGTGCATTAACTAAAGTAATCCTTGTAGCAACTCTGGGAAACACTGACCAAGTTTCAGCTCTTTGGGGTAACTCACAGCCCTTCAGGGCCTGCCTGCTCCCAGCTTTTCCCAGCACACTTGTGACTCCGGAACTATACCCCGTCCCCACACTTGCCGTGTCCCTTCATGACCCTGTACCTTTGCACATGCCCTCTGCCTGCAGGGTCCTTGCCCTTTGTCTACCAGGCGTGGTCTTGCTTGGGTTTTGAGGCTGAGCTGGTCCATGACCCCCAGGGGGAAGCCTTCATGCCCCGTGTCCTCCTCCTCCAGATGGGGCCCGTGTCCACGGACCTCGCACGCTAGGAGCACATCCGGAACCGGCTTGCCTGCTTCTTACGGGTCTTTGGGCTCCCAGGATTTTGTATTGCTGGAGCCTGTAGTGGTGCTGGCCCTGAGTAATGTTTGTTGAATCCAGGAAAGAATGAGAAAACAACAGCAGTCAGGTAACTGCCATTCTGTTGTGCCTTTTATCCTCCTAGCATTTGTGGATGACAGTTTGCCACGTGCTGACTGCCGGAAGCAGAGAGGGAGAGAGGGGCAAGGGGCGGGGGGCGGGGGGGAAAAGGGGATTCCATATCACTCTTTTTAAGATATTAAATCCTTGAGGAATTCCATGCTTCCAGTTCAAGACAAAGAAATGAGCATCCCTGTCCACAGCTCGTGTCTCTGAAGGCCCCATTGAAATGATAGATATAATTTGTTTTTTAAGAAATAACGTAACAAAGACAAGAGGGGAGTCACCTTAGAACAGAAAGTTTGAATAAATCCTGAAAATGAAGAAACCAGAGGCTAGGAGCTTGAACACAACAGAGCAGAGGAAAACAGCTCAGCCTAGGCCTCCTCACCAAATGGGGAGTGGGAGAGAGTGGGCAGTTCCTGGGGCAATTAACAGATGAACTTTACTTCAAACGGCCGAGACAGTGAGCTCCCTGCCCCTGCCCTGCCCTCCCCTCTCTTCCGGGTCCTGCTGCACAGCAGCCGTGTCTTAGAGCTGCTCTCGAAAGCCAGGGAATTGCCAAATGGGCTCCTGGGGCGGAGAGGGGCCTGATGGAAAGCACAGAAGTTTAATGTTTTCCTGGACCCTCACAATGGGTAGCAGAAGAGAGAGAGGGGGTTTGACCGTCAGCTTTGTCCAAGAGATGGACAAAGCCCACCATGGACAGATCGCTGGCTGTTCTCATTTTGGCATCTGAGGCAGAGATGGGACTGCTGGGCTCCTTGCTCACTCCTCTACAAACCTAAACCATAACCTGCAGGTCAACGCACCTGCCCATGTCCATGTCCCATGCAGGGCAACAGACCAGCTCACCTACAGTGAACAGCCAGTTATACTATGCTGTGCTGACCAACTAAACCACCCAAGCGTACTAACCAACCATATTGACCAACCTGGTCCTTCAACTGCCAATGAGAGTGGGCCACCCAGAATCACCAATGTTAGAGGATCACCAGCAGCATAAAACAAAGGACCAAGATGAATTTACAGATCAACTGTCTTCAGAGAAAATAGTAATTTAGGGAAAAGAGGAAACCTTCAAATTCTTATTACTATCCACTGAGAGATTCAAGAAGACACTGTATCTATAAACCATGACAAGACTACTATAAAAAAGGAGCAATCAGAAAACAAGAAAAAGTTATTGGAAATTAAAAGTATGATTGCTCATATGAAAAACATAATAGAAAGACTAATAGAGGTAAAGAATAACTGATAGTGCTTACTTTGGCAGCAGATATACTATAATTGGAATACAGAGAATATTAGCATGGCCCCTGTGCAAGCATGACATGCAAATTCATGAAGCATTCCCTATTTTTCTAACAAGTGTGCCACAGCAATGCAAGTTGCTAAAAATAAGATGGTATATGGGAATCCTGTGTTTTATGCATGATTGTTCTATAAGCCCCACAGCTCCTCTAAAGAGAAGTTCATACCAGGATTTCCAATCATTTTTTATGTGACATTATCCATCAAAGTCAAGATATTAAATGAATTAATAAACATATTACGTATTTTTTTTAAAAAGAGTAAACTGGTAATTTGGAATGTGAATTTTAGGAAATATCCAAGATTATAGAAAAATAACGAGATGGAAGATGTGAGAGAAAAGTTAAGGGACATGGATAATAGACAGAAAAAGCCCAACATCTGTTTAATTAGGGCTACATAAGAAAGATTACAAAAAAAGATGAAAAGGAAGATGTAATCAGAGAAATAGCTGAAGAAAATATAACTGAGCTAAAGAAAGGCAAGCATTTTTAGACTGAACAGGCCCACTGCTTTCTTGGGCAACGTGAGTGAATGAAGAGTCACACTTGGACGTAACCTGGTAAAATTTCAGAACTCCAAAGTGAAAGAAACCAGGATGAAAAGTGTACATTCTGGATGATTCCACTTATATAGCATTCAAACCCTTGCAAAACTCGTCTGTGGTGGCTTGGAGCTCAGTACCCCAGAGAAACACGCTCTTAATCTATTCCTGTGGGTGTGAGCCCGTCTAAGTAGGACCTGTGGATGAGGCTCCTGCAGTTACAGTGCGGCCCAAATGAATGCAGATGGGTCTTCCTCCTGTTACTGGGATCCTTTATAAGCAGAATGAAGTTCAGACAAATAGAGAAAAAAAAAAAAAAAAAAAAAAAAAAGAGGGAGTGGCTGGAAGCTGGAAGTGAACAGATCCCAGAAGAGAAGCGAATCCAGGAGAGGCCACTGTGCCCACTGCTACTTAACAGAAAAGCCAGGAACCAGGATCTCCGGCAGCCCCAGACCCCACCGTCCTCTGGGAGTAATAAGCATCATCTTGATGACAGCCTTGATTTCAGTCTCCTGCTGGCCTCAAAACTGTGAGCCAATCAATCCCCATTGTTTTAGCCACCCCATTGTGTGCTATTCATTTTGTCAGCCAGGAAACCAAAACATCATCTCTGTAGATAAAGGTGAGAAAAGTGATTATCTTTGGGGAAACATTACTGGCTGAGAAGGGACACGGGGCCCCTCCAAGGTGATGGAAATGATCTGTCCTTTGATTTGAGTAGCAGTTACCTGGGGAAGACATGCCTAAAACATCCTTGAGCTGATTTAAGATTTGAATGCCATTGACAGCATTTAAGTTATACCTGAATTGAAAGGGGGAAAAAAAAGAAAGTACTAACTATATTGCTTGAAGTTGTAATATGAACCACTAGAAGAACTTAAAAAAAAAGAAAGAAAAAATTCCTTTTTGGGACTGACTTGGGAAAGAAGCATTTTACTTTTCACTTTATGCTGTTGTGTAAAATTTGCATTTTGTTTGTTTAACAATGGCTTTTTGTGGTACAGAAACATTTCTTTAATTTTGTGAAATGGCCTTTTGATTTTATTATATTTTATTATATTTTATGTCACATTTATATTATAAGTTTATAATATTTCATGATTTTTAATACATTTCTTTTCTAAATTTAACATATGCATAACAGTAATAACTTTCAAAGTACAATTTAATAAGTAGCTAGAGATCAAATTTCAAAGAATGTTATAGGTTATAGTTCTACAATTTCAGTTATTTCCTTATTGTGAAATATAACATATACAGAAAGGTGATAACTTTCAAAATACAATTTAACAAGTAGTTATATAGGCAATTTCAAAGAATGTTATGAGTTACAGTTCCACAGTTTCAGTTATTTCCTTATTGTGAAATAGAAGATATATTCAGAAAGGTGGTAACTTTCTCATATAATTTTATACTTTATTAAAAGTTCTTTTGAGACAGGTGCAGTTATGGATAATGGTTTGTTTTTTCTGTTTTTCTCTATTGTATAACTCTACTATATGCATAGCTTTTAAAAATCAGGGGGAAAAAACTTTCTTTTAAAAAAAAGAAAAGAAGAAAAACACCCTAGAGAAATTTTGCTTAGTTTTTCAAGTTTAAAAAAAAAAAATGTCTAGACCAATTTTAAAGAAAATCACCCAGAATTTTCAGAAGAATGGTGGTTATCAAATCATGTGTTTAGCAGTTTGAAGGCATTGCCTAATTTAGTTTGAAAGACAAATTAGTTCCTCTCTCTAGAGACCAAAGTCCATCATTTAATTTGATTAAGCTTAACCTAATTCAACTTAACTCAGCAACTACTACCTTTATTACAAAGTTGAAAGAATTTTTTTAAAATCATTTCTACCATTTAAAATTGTTTCCATTAAATAAACTTTTAGGAAATTAAGCTAAAAATTAACATAGGGTAGTTAACAAAGGAAACTGTTTTCAAATTTGGTAATGTTATTGCACCTACATCATGTATACCTGGTGTTTAACTGCTGCTTTCTGTATACAATTTTAGGTATTTACTTTTAATTTTCCTTCCTACAGACTTCAGTGTATTTAGCAAAAACAGAACTGAGGAATTAACAAAATGCATCATTCTTATTTATTTACCGAAGTCCTCAGCTCTAGTGTACTATTATAGCATGAAATTATTTTGATTTGATTCGATTTGATTTTTTGTCACACGTGTGCAGATGAAGACTATTTGGGAAATCTGGGGGGCAATGTTTCTTTGAGCGTGGTCTGAGATTTCCCAGGGTCCATTGCAAGGCTCCTTAGACACACAGAGCCCCAGACACGCCCAGAACTCCTGGAGGCCTGGGGAACGCGGCTGTGCAGCCTTCCTCCACGGAAATTCCAACCAGGTACAGACACAGAGGCCACTCAGGCAGGGCAAGTAGGAGAGGGCATGTCTGATTGGCCTGGGGTCAACTGGAAAAAGCCATCGGCCAAATGAGGGCATCCGCAGACCACGTCACCGCGAGAGGGCCTGGCTGGGGCCCCAGGCTGGGCACCAGCTCATTATTTTGAACGGTTGCTTATCCAAGTGCACCAACTGCTACAGTGACAGATGGATTTTCATATTCACAGATGGGCCATTAATTGTTATTAATTAAATAGCTCTTAGTTATCTAATGAAGAAAATCAAAATGCAGAAAGAAAATAAAAAGAAGAGAAGAGGGATAATGGAGATGGGGCGACAGTAGAGGAGAAAGACAGTTTGTTAAAAAAGGAGACACAGAGACGACTCACGAGGGTTTCCAGAGTAAAGGGGGATCTGAGCCGTGTTGCTGCTGCAATCTGAAGATTTTCTTGTCTTTTCTGCCTAAAAGTACACAGCATATTTTGCTCTGATAGAGAAATCCAGAGGAGACTGTTATAAAAACAAAACAGTGAGCAGCTAGAAGGCCCAGGTATTTGTTTTGGCTCCTCTGAGTCCCGGGCTGAGCTCGGATTTCAGCCGTGAGCTCGCTGCGTCCTTGGCCGGTGGCCACTGCTTGCGTCACACCCAGACAGACAGCCCGGATCCACGTTTGGCCTGACGGACATTGTGTGAACATTGTGTGTGTGTGTGATTTTATTAATAAATGTTAACTGAACCAGGGTGGTTACAGCTTTTTAAATTATTGGATTTGGGGGTTGGTAATGCGTTTTCTAACAGGGCCATATAGGAGTTTTAAAATCTTACCTGTTAAATCTCCACCCTCCCTTTTAGTTTTATTGATGGAGTCAGATAGCTAGATTGAAGTAATAATTATTCAGAAACCAATGTACAAGTACTCTCAACTTTAAACAACAAACCCTAACCTGAATTATAAATACTCTTTAATCCTTAATGGGACATTTTAAATATATGGGATATTTCATGGCAGTGTTCTTACTTGAAACAGAACATGTGTTTAGGATTCAATTTCTTTTTAAAAAAATGTGTTCTTATTATGACTTAACTAATTGTATACCTTAATTAGTTGTATATCTAATAGCTATACCAACAATCATGTTCTATAACCTCCTATTATAAACAGTCTATATATTTACTGTGCCAATAGCTTGTTCTTGTGCTCTAGGGCAATGATATAAAAGATTCAGTCTTTGAAGTCCCAGCAAATTAAAGGGGATTTTGAGCTTCTATCCCTGACTCCCTTCTTGCTTGATTCCAAGGCTTGTCAGAGTTTGCCCCAGAGAGAGAGGAGCTGAAACACAACCCAGGACCAGCAGACGCCAGTCACGTGCCTTCCCAGCTGACAGAGGTATTGTGGATGCTATCTCAGCCAGGTGAGCAAAGTCAACAACAGTGATAGACAGTGTGTAACCTTAATAAGATGTGATTTAGGTAGCACTTTACCTCTGTGGTCTTCCTTCCTGTGCCAGTTTGTATATATTATGCCCCCCAGAAAAAGCCATATTCTTTGATGCAATCTTGTGGGAGCAGATTGATTAATCTTTGTGATTAGAGTGTGATCTCATGATTGGATGTTTCCATGGAGATGTGACCGACTCAACTATGGGTAGCACCTTTGATCAGATTATTTCCATGGAGATATATATGGACCCTGCCCATTCGGGATGGGTCTTGATTTAATCACTGGAGTCTATAAAGGAGCTCACAAACAAAAGGACCTCAGAGCAGCCGAGAGTGACATTTTGGAGAACAGCTAAAGAAGACATTTTGGAGACGGCATTGAAAGCAGACTTTTGCTGACACTTTGGAGATGCTAGCCCAGTGTTTGCTCCAGAGAAGCTAAGAGAGGACAAAACGCACCAAGAGCAACGTTTTGAAGACTGCACAGGGTCTGAGAGAGGAGCTGGAACACAAGCTGGGATCAGCGGATGCCAACCACTTGCCTTCCCAGCTGACAGAGGTGTTCCAGATGCCACTGACCTTCCTTCAGTGAAGGTTTATGTGAGTTGATACCTTAATTTGGACATTTTCATGGCCTTCAGACTATAAATTTGTACCAAAATAAACCCCCTTTATAAAAGCCAATCCATTTCTAATATTTTGCATAATGTCAGCATTAGCAAACCGGAACACTTTCCAAAACACATAATCCCCATCATATCATGAGAAAAACAAGACAAATGCAACAGAAAGACATCTTACAAAATGCATGGCCAGCACTCTTCAAAATTCTGAAGGTCATCAAAATCAAGGAAAGTCTGAGACACTGCCACAGCCAAGGGGCCCGAGGAGACATGACTATTAGGTTTTGTTGACTGAGAAGAGAAGAGACCGAAGCTCAATCAGAGAATGTTTTATTTATGTGCAGCCTGGCTGAAGCCAAAGAATGGCAGTAGCCCCGAACAAAGGTGGGAGTAGAGTTTTATAGATTTTTGGGAGGGGTTTAAGGGAGTAATTGTTGGTGGGTAAGATAGAGAAGTAAGGAGTTGATGTCAGGGGATTGGTTTGCTCAGGGTAGGATGAAGAGTTGATATCAGGGGTGTTTATGGTACGATAAGTAGTTAAAATCAGGGTAAGATAAGGAGTTGACATCAGGGAGGTTATTATGTTACAGAAAATTTTTGTTTATGTTCTTGCTCAGACTGCTACGTTAGCTAAGAGTGGGTTTTATGTTAACAGTCATGTCTGTTGTGGGAGAGCTCCTAAAGGTGTGTTGTGTATGTGTTGGGGTGGGGGGTTTTACCTAACAATGACAACTAAATGTAATGTGGCATTCTAGATGGGGTCCTGGAACAGAAAAAGGACGTGAAGCAAAAACTAAGGAAATCTGAATAACATATGGACTTTAGGTAGTAATAATGTGCCAATATTGGTTCATTAGTTGTAACAAATGTACCACACTAAACTAAGATGTTAATAATAGAGGAAATTGAATGTTGGGTATGTGGGAACACTCTATAATTTTTCTGTAAATCTGAAACTGTTCTAAAAAGTAACGTTTATTGAAAAAAAATAAGACCACATCAAGTAGAAGGAAAGAAACAGTTAAGATTGGAAGATGAGAAAGAGAGAAAAAAACCAACAAACCCAACAATGAAATAGAAAGCAGAAAAATTACTAAATTCCGTAAAATCAAATACTGTTTTTTTTTGAAAGTCAATAACATTGGAAAACCCCTAGTAAGAATAACAAAGAAAAAAAGAAAATACATGAAATACCAGTATCATGAATGAAAGAGGGAATATTATAGCAAGTTCTTTCTACTTTGGAAGGATAACAAAGGAATACTTTGACTATCTGATGCATAAAAAGTCGGTGACTTTGGTGAAATGGACCATTTCCTCAAAACCCACTGTGATTGTTAAGTTTATGTATCAGCTTGGCCAGGTAATGGTGCCCAGTTGTTTGGCCAAGCAAGCACTGGCCTGATGGTTCCTGTGAGGGTACTTCATGAATTTAAATCATTAATCAGTTGATTGCATCTATAGCTGATGACATCTACAATCAACTGAGGAGACTGCAACAGTGAGAGAAGTCTCATGCAGTTAGTTGAAGCCCTAAAAAGGAGAAGAAGTGATAATTTCAGCAGCCAGAAAGAATAATTTCCATCTCTTCAGCCATGCAGCTTCTCCTGGGGAATTCATTGGAACCTTCATTGGAGTTCCCAGTTTCCAGCCTTCCTTATGGAATTCGGACTTGCCCATGCCGACAGTCATGTGAACCAATTCCTATAATAAATCTCATAATGTTTACATTACATATATAATAGCATGAGCCAATTCCTTTAATAAAATATCATAATATCAGTATTATATATATAATAGTGTGAGCCAATTCCTATAAAATCTCATAATATTTACATTATATATAATAGCATGAGCCAATTCCTATAATAAAATCTCATAATATTTACATTATACATATGTCAGTTCTGTTTCCCTGAAGTACCCTAATACAGCCACAAATTACTAAAACTCACCCAAGACAAAATAGATAACCTGAATAATTCTGTAACCAATAAAGAAATTGAATTTGTAAAATTCAAAACCTTCCAAAACACATCTATAGACCTAGATGGTTTCACTGGTGAATTCTACCACATACTTTGACAACAAATGACACCAATTCTAAGCAGTCTCTTTCAAAGAATAGCAGGGGACTTCTGGAAGATGATGGTTAGGAGAGACAGGGCAAAGAAACACCTCCGTGAAAAATACTAGATAAAAGCCAGAAAGTGACCTAGAACACCAGTTCCAGCGATGCACCAGCCGGACAAGGTCTGCTAAATCCACAGGGACCGTGCACTTGGTGAAACAGGGAGTCTGCATTCTGAAATGAGTAAGTGAGCCTGCTGAATAGCCGGAAGCCACACTGTCATGTGGGGAACTGTGGGTTGGTGTTTGGAGTCAGACTAGTTCTTTTTTAAAAAACCCAAAAGTGGCTGTGGATATGGCAGCGAGAACTGCACAGTGAAGTGTGGCAGGAACGGCGTCTCTACAACCTGTGGGTTCGCCTCAATATCTAGCATGGACAATAGCCTTTCACACACCTGCTGCTAATGTCTTGGAGTGAGGAAGGCAGAGGTGAGCCTAAAGGGGAAAAAAAACCACGCGCCTTACAGCCATCTTCCTGGCAGGCTGGGAGCACTCCCGCCCAGTGCTGGTGCCACAGCCCAGAGCTGTGCCAAAAACCCAGTGTGATGGGAAGTGTTACCAGCATCATGCACACACGCCACAATATCGGGCATGGACAACAGCCTTTCGCACGCACCCACAGCTAATTGTCCCAGAGCTAGGAAGGCAGAGGTGGGCGAAAAAGGGGAAATTAACATGCCCCATACAGCCATCCTTTTAGCAGGCTGGGAACGCACCTACGTGGCCTGGCAGCCCAGAACTTCCCTTGAGGGATGGCGCGCACTTGTGACGTAGCACAGCCTTCCCTCGGCAGAGGCCCTAGGAGGGCACAGCTTGGAAGAAGGACCCACTTGGAAGTCCCAGGGACCATATGCCAAAACCAAGGACTTGTGGGTCAGCAGCAGAGACAATCTGTGGCAAGACTGAACTGAAGATTTAGACTCTTGCAACAGCCTTAAATCTCCAGGAACACCTGGGAGGTTTGATTATTAAAGCTGCTCTCTCTCCCTAACCGCTCAGACACACGCCCCACATTCAGGGCAGACAGCACCAACAACACACCCAAACTTAGTGCACCAGTTGGACCCCACAGGAATCAGACCCCCACACACCACAAAGACAAAGTTGGGGAGAACTGGCTTGAGGGGAATAGGTGGCTTGCGGACACCACCTGCTGGTTAGTTAGAGAAAGTGTACACCACCAAGCTGTAGATTTGACAAATTAGAGATTAGTCTTTGAATTAGCCTATATATCCTAAAAGAACCCTATCAAGTTAAGCAAATGCCAAGAGCCCAAAAACAGCAGAAAATTTTAAAGCATATGAAAAATCCAGATGATATGGATAACCCAAACCCAAACACCCAAATCGAAAGATCAGAGGAGACACAGTACTTGGAGCAATTAATCAAAGAACTAAAGACAAACAACAAGAGCATGGCATGGGATATAAAGGACATGAAGAAGACCCCAGAAGAGATAAAGAAGAAATTGCAAGAGTAAATAAAAAAATCGATGATCTTATGGAAATAAAAAAAAACTGTCGACCAAATTAAAAAGATTCTGGATACTCATAGTACAGGAAGTACAGGAAGCTGAACAATGAATCAGCAACTTGGAGGAGAACAAAATGGAAAATGAAAGAACAAAAGAAAGAATGGGGAAAAAATTGAAAAAATCAAAATGGACCTCAGGGATATGATAGATAAAATAAAACATCCAAATATAAGACTCATTGATGTCCCAGAAGGGGAAGAGAAGGTTAAAGTCTAGAAAGAGTATTCAAAGAAATTGTTGGGGAAAACTTCTCAAACCTTCTACACAACATAAATACACAAAGCATAAATGCCCAGCGAACTCCAAATAGAATAAATCCAAATAAACCCACTCGAAGACATATACTGATCAGACTGTCAAATACTGAAGAGAAGGAGCAAGTTCTGAAAGCAGCAAGAGAAAAGCAATTCACCACATACAAAGGAAACAACATAAGACTAAGTAGTGACTACTCAGCAGCCACCTTGGAGGTGAGAAGACAGTGGCATGACATATTTAAAATTCTGAGAGAGAAACATTGCCAACCAAGAATTCTTTATCCAGCAAAGCTCCCCTTCAAATTTGATGGAGAGCTTAAATTTTTCACAGAGAAACAAATGCTGAGAGATTTTGTTAATAAAAGACCCGCCCTACCTCAGATCCTAAAGGGAGCCCTACCAACAGAAAAACAAAGAAACAAAGAAAGGAGAGAGAGAGATGGAGAAAAGTTCAGCACTAAAGAGATTCAATATTGGTTCATTAAAGGACAATAAGAGACAGAGGGGAAAAAATATATCTGACAAACATAAACCAAAGGATAGAATGGCTGATTCAAGACATGCCTTCACAGTAGTAACATTGAATGTAAATGGATTAAACTCCCCAATTAAAAGATATAGATTGGCAGAATGGATCTAAAAATATGAACCATCAATATTTTGCATACAAGAGACTCATCTTAGACACAGGGACACAAAGAAATTGAAAGTGAAAGGATGGAAAAAATGTTTCATGCAAGCTACAGCCAGAAGAAAGCAGGAGTAGCAATAGTAATCTCAGATAAAATAGACTCTAAATGCAAGGATGTTATGAGAGACAAAGAAGGCCACTATGTACTAATAAAATGGACAAGTCAACAGGAAGAAATAACAATCATAAATGTTTATGCACCCAATCATGGTGCCACAAAATACATGAGATGAACACTGGCAAAACTAAAGGAAGCAATTGATGTTTCCATAATAATTGTGGGAGACTTCAACACATCACTCTCTCCTATAGATAGATCAACCAGACAGAATACCAATAAGGAAACTGAAAACTTAAACAACATGATAAATGAATTGGATTTAACAGACATATATAGAATCACCAAGATACACTTTCTTCTCTAGTGCTCACGGAACTTTCTCCAGAATAGACCATATGCTGGGACATAAAACAAGCCTCAGTAAATTTTAAAAAATTGAAATTATTCAAAGCACATTCTCTGACCACAGTGGAATGCAATTAGAAGCAATAACCATCAGAGACTTAGAAAATTCACTACCTGGAGGTTAAACAACACGCTCCTGAACAATCAGCAGGTTAAAGAAGAAATAGCAAGAGAAATTGCTAAATATATAGAAACGAATGAAAATGAGAACACAACATATCAAAACCTATGGGAAGCAGCAAAAGTGGTACTAAGGGGGAAGTTTATAGCACTAAACACATACATCAAAAAGGAAGAAAAAGCTAAAGTCACAGAACTAATGGAGCAACTAAAGAATCTAGAAAATGAACAGCAAACTAATCCTAAACCAAGTAGAAGAAAAGAAAAAACAAGGATTAAAGCAGAAATAAATGACATAGAGAACAAAAAAGCAATAGTGAGAATAAATAACACCAAGAGTTGGTTCTTTGAGAAGATCAGCAAGATTGACAAGCCCTATCTAGACTGACAAAATCAAAATGAGAGAAGACCCATATAAACAAAATAATGAATGAGAAAGGGACATTACTGTGGATCCCAAAGAAATTAAAAAAAAATTATGAGGATACTATGAACAACTGTATGTCAACAAACTGGATAATGTAGAGGAAAAGGACAATTTCCTGGAAACATATGAACTACCTAGACTGACCAGAGAAGAAAAAGAAGACCTCAACCAACCAATCACAAGCAAAGAGATCCAATCAGTCATCAGAAAGCTTCCCACAAATAAATGCCCAGGGCCAGATGGCTTCACAGGGGAATTCTACCAAACTTTCCCAAAAGAACTGACACTAATCTTACTTAAACTCTTTCAAAACATCGAAGAAAATGGAACACTACCTAACACATTTTATGAAGCTAATATCAATCTAATACCAAACCAGGGAAAAATGCCACAAAAAAAGGAAAATTACAGGCCAATCTCCCTAATGAATATAGATGCAAAAATCCTCAACAAAATACTTGCAAATTGAATCCAAAGACATTTGAAAAATCATACACCATGACCAAGTGGGGTTCATTCCAGGCATGCAAGGATGGTTCAACATAAGAAAATCAATCAATGGAATAAAACACATTAACAAATCAAAAGGGAAAAATCAAATGATCATCTCAATAGATGCTGAAAAAGCATTCAACAAAATCCAACATCCCTTTTTGATAAAAACACTTCAAAAGGTAGGAATTGAAGGAAACTTCCTCAATATGATAAAGAGCATGTATGAAAAACCCACAGACAGCATAGTACTCCATGGCGAGAGACTGAAAGCCTTCCCTCTAAAATTGGGAATGAGACAAGGATGCCCACTGTCAGCACTGTTAGTCAACATTGTGCTAGAAGTGCTAGCCAGGGCAATCTGACAAGACAAAGAAATAGAAGGCATCGAAATTGGAAAGGAAGAAGTTAAAGTGTCATTATTTGCAGATGATATGTTCTTATATCTGGAAAATCCTGAGAAATTGACAATACAGCTACTGGAGCTAATAAACAAATTTAGCAAAGTAGCAGGATACAAGATTAATGCACATAAGTCAGTAATGTGTCTGTATACTAGAAATGAAAGAAGTGAAGAGACACTCAAGAAAAAAGATACCATTTTCAATAGCAACTAAAAAAATCAAGTACCTAGGAATAAACTTAACCAAAGATGTAAAACACCTATACAAAGAAAAATACATAACCCTACTAAAAGAAATAGAAAGGGACCTTCAAAGATGGAAAAATATTCCATGTTCATGGATAGGAAGGCTAAATGTCATTCAGATGTCAATTCTACCCAAACTCATCTACAGATTCAATGCAATCCCAATCAAAATTCCAACAACCTACTTTGCAGACTTGGAAAAGCTAGTTATCAAATTTATTTGAAAAGGGAATATGCCTCGAATTGCTAAAAACACTCTAAAAAAGAAAAACAAAGTGGGAGGGCTTACACTCCCTGACTTTGAAGCTTACTGTAAAGCCACAGTAGTCAAAACAGCATGATACTGGCACAAAGATAGATATATCGATCAGTGGAATTGAATTGAGAATTCGGAAATAGACCCCCAGATCTATGGCCGACTGATCTTTCATAAGGCCCCCAAAGCCACTGAACTGAGACATAACTGTTTTTTCAACAAATGGGGCTGGGAGAGTTGGATATCCATATCCAAAAGAATGAAAGAGGACCCCTACCTCACACCCTACATAAAAATTAACTCAAAGTGGATCAAAGACCTCAATATAAAAGTACGATAAAACTCCTAGAAGAAAATGTAGGGAGACATCTTCTAGACCTTGTATTAGGAGGTCACTTCCTAGACCTTACACCCAAAGCACAAGCAACAAAGGAAAAAATAGATAAATGGGGACTCCTCAAGCTTAGAAGTTTCTGTACCTGAAAGGGATTTGTCAAAAAGGTGAAGAGGCTGCCAACTGAATGGGAAAAAATTTTTGGAAACCATGTATCTGACAAAAGACTGATATCTTGCATATGTAAAGAAATCCTACAACTCAATGACAGTAATACAGATAGCCCAATTATAAAATGGGTAAAGAGAGGAAGAGACAGTTCTCTGAAGGGGAAATACAAATGGCCAAGAAACACATGAAAAAATGTTCAGCTTTACTAGCTATTAGAGAGATGCAAATTAAGACTACAATGAGATACCATCTCACACCAATTAGAATGGCTGCCATTAAGCAAACAGGAAACTACAAATGCTGGAGAGGATGTGGAGAAATTGGAACTCTTATTCATTGTTGATGGGACTGTATAATGGTTCAGCCACTCTGGAATTCCAGACAGTCTGGCAGTTCCTTAGAAAACTAGGTATTAAGTTACCCTTCAATTCAGCAATTGCACTTCTTGGTATATACCCGGAAGATCTGAAAGCAGTGATACTAACAGATATCTGCACACCAGTGTTCATAGCAGCATTATACACAGTTGCCAAGAGATGAAAACAACCCAAATGTCCTTCATCAAATGAGTGGATAAATAAAATGTGGTATATACACATGATGGAATACTATGCAGCAGTAAGAAGGAATGATGTCGTGAAACATATGACAACTTGGATAAACCTTGAAGACATAATGCTTAGCAAAATAAGCCAGGCACAAAAAGAGAAATATTATATGCTACCACTAATGTGCACATTGCTGGGAGAGAATGCAGGGGTGTTGGGCTTCCCCACGTCGATGGTTGCTGATGTGCTCACAGACATTGGGGATTGGTGGTTTGATGGACTGAGCCCTCAATCATGGGACTTGCCCTAGAGACGACTGTTACTGCAAAGGAGAGGCTAGGCCTGCTTATAATTGTGTCTAAGTGTCTCCTCCTGAATGCCTCGTTGCTCAGATGTGGCCCTCTCTATCTAAGCCAACTTGGCAGATGAAATCACTGCCCTCCCCCCTATGTGGGATCTGACACCCAAGGGTGTAAATACCCCTGGCAGTGTGGAATATGACTCCCAGGGGGGAATCAGGACCTGGCATCGTGGGATGGAGAACATCTTCCTGACCAAAAGGGGGATGTGAAATGAAATGAAATAAGTTTCAGTGGCTGAGAGATTCCAAAAGGAGCCGAGAGGTCGCTCTGGTGGGCACTCGTACACACAACATAGACACCCTTTTTAGGTTCTAATGAATTGGAAGAGCAAGCAGTAAATACCTGAAACTATCAAACTACAACCCAGAACCCATGAATCTTGAAGACGACTGTATAAAAATGTAGCTTATGAGGGGTGACAATGTGATTGGGAAAGCCATGTGGATCATACTCCCCTTTGTCCAGTGTATGGATGGATGAATAGAAAAGCGGGGGCAAAGGAAAAAAAAAAAGCACCCAGTGTTCTTTTTTTTTTTTTTTTTTTAAATCATCATTTTATTGAGATATATTCACATACCACGCAGTCATACAAAACAAATCGTACTTTCGATTGTTTATAGTACCATTACATAGTTGTACATTCATCACCTAAATCAATCCCTGACACCTTCATTAGCACACACAGAAATAACAAGAATAATAATTAGAGTGAAAAAGAGCAATTGAAGTAAAAAAGAACACTGGGTACCTTTGTCTGTTTGTTTCCTTCCCCTATTTTTCTACTCACCCATCCATAAACTAGACAAAGTGGAGTGTGGTCCTTATGGCTTTCCCAATCCCATTGTCACCCCTCATAAGCTACATTTTTATACAACTGTCTTCGAGATTCATGGGTTCTGGGTTGTAGTTTGATAGTTTCAGGTATCCACCACCAGCTACCCCAATTCTTTAGAACCTAAAAAGGGTTGTCTAAAGTGTGCGTAAGAGTGCCCTCCAGAGTGACCTCTCGGCTCGTTTTGGAATCTCTCTGCCACTGAAGCTTATTTCATTTCCTTTCACATCCCCCTTTTGGTCAAGAAGATGTTCTCCGTCCCACGATGCCAGCTCTACATTCCTCCCTGGGAGTCATATTCTACGTTGCCAGGGAGATTCACTCCCCTGGGTGTCTGATCCCACGTAGGGAGGAGGGCAGTGATTTCACCTTTCAAGTTGGCTTAGCCAGAGAGAGAGGGCCACATCTGAGCAACAAAGAGGCATTCAGGAGGAGACTCTTAGGCACAAATATAGGGAGGCCTAGCCTCTCCTTTGCAGCAACCGTCTTCCCAAGGGTAAAACCTGTGGTAGAGGGCTCAACCCATCAAACCACCAGTCCCCTATGTCTCTGTGGTCATGTTAGCAACCATGGAGGTGGGTTAGGCGAATACCCCTGCATTCTCCACAGGCTCCTCAAGGGGGCACTACATCTTTTTTTTTTCCTTGTTTTTCTTTCTTTCTTTTTTTTTTTTTTTAACTTTCCCTTTTTTTTTAAATCAACTGTATGAAAAAAAAAGTTAAAAAGAAAACAAACATACAATAAAAGAAGATTTCAAAGAGACCATAACAAGGGAGTAAGAAAAAGACAACTAACCTAAGATAACTGCTTAACTTCCAACATGTTCCTACTTTACCCCAAGAAAGTTACATAATATAGCAACATTTCTGTGAACTTGTTCCTACTATATCCACCAGAATTTAACAGACCATAGTCATTTCTGGGCATCCCCAGAATGTTAAATAGCTTATCTGTTCTTCTTGGATTATTGTTCCTCCTTCCTTAATTGCTCTCTACTGCTTAAAAAAGAAAAAAGAAAAGAATAGCAGGAGGGCACACTTTCCAACTAATTTCACGAGGCCTACATTACCCCGATACCAAAACCAGTCACACAGTATGAGAACACTACAAACAGTATCTTTCATGAACATAGAGGCAAAAATCCTGAAAAAATACTAGCAAATACAATTCAGTAATATAGATAAAGAACAATACTCTTCAAGGACATCAGCTAGATGTGTCCCCTTTGCTCATAAAGTCGACACCCCTTTTCAACATGAACAGGTTAGGGTGGTCACTGCCTAGACATCCCTGAAGATCGGGAAAGTGATTAAACTAGAGGAAGGGAAAGCAACAGACAAGATGGAATTTAGCAAAGGATTATGAATACTGAATATTTATATAATTTTCTTTTTAGGATATCAGACTAGTTAGAAAGAAATAATTGAAATGGTAGAACTGTAACTGATAGCATCCTTTGAAATTTGTTCTATAGCTACTTGTTAAGTGGTAGTTTGAAAGCTGTACTTTTTTGTATATATGTTGTATTTCACAATAAGGAAATAACTGAAACTATGGTTCTGTAACTCATAATAACTTTGGAAATTTCCTATATATCTACTTGTTAAATCATACTTTGAAAGATACTACCTTTTTGTATTTATGTTATATTTTGCAATAAGGAAATAACTGAAATTGTGGAATTATAACCTATAATATTCTTTGAAATTTGCTCTCTGCTTGTTAAATTGCACTTGAAAAGTTGACACTTTTATGTATATATGTTATGTTCTACAATAAAAAATAAATAAGAATAAAAGAATAATATACTACAACCAAATGGGGTCTATCCTAGAAAAGCAAGGCTGGTTCAATATTTTAAAATCAATCAGTGTGATCAATCCTATTAACAGCTTAAAGAATTGAAACACATGGTCATTTCTAGTGGTGCAGAAAAATCATTAGATAAAATTCAACAGTCATTTATGATAAAATATCTAAGCAAACTAGGAAAAGAAGGGATGTTCCTTAATGTGGTAAAGGGCATCTATGAAAAACATATAGCTAACGTACTTAATGTTTTCACTCTAAGATTGGGAATAAAGCAAGAATATCCACTCTCTTCATTCCTGTTCAACATCATACCAGAAGTTCTAGCCACTACATTAGGGCAAGAAAAAGAAATAGAAGTCATACAGATTGGGAAAGAAGAAATAAAACTGTCCATATTCACTGATGACATATGTGTCCAAGTAAAAAAATCCTAGGTTTTCTATAAAAAAATCTAACAAGTTTGCAGAATACACCAGATCAACTCACAAAAATCAACCCATTTCTGTATATTAGCAATTAACAATAGGAAATTGAAATTTAAATAAAGAATACAATTTGCAATAGCTCAACAAAATAAAATGTTTAGATATAAATCTGACAAAATGTATAGGCTCTGTATACCGAAAACTATAAAATGCTGATGAAAGAAATCGATGGAGATCCAAATAAATGGAAAATAAATGAAGAGATATGCAGTGTTCAAGGATTGGGAGACTTGACATAGTAGAGATGTCAACTCTAGAGTTTTAACACAATTCCAACCAAAATCTAGCAGGAATCTTTGTAGTTATAAACAAGCTGATTCTAAAATTTATTTGGAAAGGCAAAAGAACTTGAGTAGTTGAAACAATTTTGAAAAAAAGAACAAATTGGAAGTATCACACTATAATACATAGATCAAAGGAACAGAATATAGACTCCAGAAATAGTCCCACATAAATATCCCAGTTGATTTTTAACAAAGGTGTGAAGTCAATTCTATGGAAAAGGAATAGTCTTTTCAATAGATGGTGTTGGAACAATTGAACATCTATAGGCAAAAACAAAACAAAACAAAAAACAAAAATTTCAACCTAAACCAAACAGTTTATACAAAATTAACTCAAAATGGATCCTAGATCTAAATGTAAACTGTAAAACTACAAAGCTTTTAGAAAAATCATAGGAGAAAATCTCTGTGACTTGGGCATATGACCCAGACAAAGAAATCTTAATGATGCCAAAATAATGATCAATAAAAGAAAAAGTTGATCAATTGAATTTCATCAAAGCTTAACACTTTTGCACTGCAGAAGTCACTTTTAAGAGAATGAAAAAAAAAAAACAAGCTAAAATTAGGAGAAAATATTCTTAAATCACATATCCAATAAAGGACTTGAATTCAGAATATTTAAAGAACTCTCAAGACTCAACAATAAGTAAGCAAACATCCTGATTTTTTTTAATAAGTGAAAAACGTGAACAGACACTTTAACAAAAAGGACATATAGGTGACAAGTAAGTACGTGAAAAAATTTTCAACATCATTAGCCATTAGGGAAATGCAAATGAAAGCCATAATAAGATGCCACCATACACCCATTAGAATGTCTACAAGAAAAAATACTGAAATCACCGAGTGCTGGCAAGGAAGCAAAGCAACTGGAACTCTAGTACTGTTGGGAATGCAAAATAGTACTGCCATTTGAAAAACACTAAGCCAATTTCTTATAAATATACACTCAGCATAGGAAGAAACAATTCCATTCCCACCCTAGAGAAATGAAAACATATTTTAGAGTACTTTGATTCTCAACTGCCCCAAACTGGGAAAAACCGAAATATCCTTTAAAAGGTGAATGGATAAACAAACTGTGGTGCATACATACAATAGAATACTACTCAGCAATAAAAAGAACAAATTATTTACACATACAACAATTTGAATGGATGTCAAGGCATTTTTGCAAGATAAAAGTGCCATTCTCAAAAATTTATATAATGTACAGTTTCATTTACATGGCATCCTCAAAAAGGCACAACTGTAGTGACAGAGAACATAATGGTTGCTAGAGGTTCTGGGTGGGAGAAGTATGTGATGACAAAGGGAGCAGGGAAAGGGAGTTTGGAGGATGCTGGGACTCTTTGTCATCTGATTCTGGTGGTGGGTAAATGTGCTATTATGCACGCAATTGAACACCCCTAAAATCTAATGTTTCTGAATATCAATTTAAAATTAGTTTTAAAATGCATTTATTAACACATGATTTTATGATTGGCAGAAAAATCTTAATGATTCTCTATCAGTAAGCTATATCCTGCCCACGATAGAAATCAGAATCATTTTAAGAGCACTCTATATAATAATGACCATTTGAACTTCTGCACCATGCTATAAATTGCATCATTTTTCTTTTCCTTTAAAAGCTTGACATGAAATTGTTCTCACACTAAGCTATCATTTAAAACTTTTCCTTTTTTAAATGAAAAAAAGCATTAATCAAGTCATCCATCCACCTCTTCTAGTCTTTTTCCTCATATCATGTTTAACACCTCCCAGCTTGAAGCCACTTAGACATGTAATTAAGAGGTTTTTAAATCAATCTTCCAGATTATTTAGGAAGATGTTAAACAAAGCTGGGCTTGACCTTAAACCATCTACCAGGTCCACTAATCTAAACCAGTTTAGCTCACCCACATGCTGCCTCATTTTAAACAATCCAAGGTTTACAGTCCTCCCTGAGATCCATTTTGTAGCATCCGTAGCCAAAGAAACTCATTTCCATTTCTCCAAGGCATATGGGGCCCAAAACTTACCCCAACATCCAGATGTTTTACATCGTTTTGTCTTTCACTTGATAACTGTATGTAAAACCTGATCTCACATCCTCCTGGTGGCCACCTACAGGGAGGAAAAGCGCAGGGTGAGTCCATTAGCGGATGGTAAGAGCTGGATAGTAAGGCGGTGAGTAAACAGAGGCAACAAGCAGCAGGGCAGATGCCTCAGACAGAGAGAGGCAGAGCTGCTTCAGCTGGAAAAGGAAAGGAAAACAGTGAGCCTCCCTCATTGTGAGAGAAAAGGAAACCAGGTGGGCACAGTTACAATCAAGCAAAGCCTATGAAGACAAGTCATGAGAAGGTCCATAATGGATGACACTGTGTGGTTTGCAGAGACAACGGAATGAGGGAAAAGCGAATCACAGAGAACCGAAAACCTGCGCTGAAGGAGAAGTATGCAATGTTAAGGCTTTGAGCAAGATGGGTGTACATGAGGAAGGAAAACAGCTGAAAAGGTATTTGGACTCATTTGATCCAACACAAAATAACTGGTTCCTGATACAATGGGGAAGTTTTTTAAAAAGAGCTAAAAAAAAAGAAGAAGAAGAAGGAGGGGGAGGGGGAGGAGGAGGAGGATGCTTACACAGTGAAATTAAAAATTAGTGTCAATTTCGAGGGGTCCGAAAGTCTGGAACAGAAGTAAATATTCATAATGTCATGAAAGACATCCTCCGTCTGTAAAACAAGAAAGAAAAGAACATTCATCATGTTTCTAGACAAGAGACACTGGTGACTGTCTTTATGGGAGGACATGGTGAACCCTGTAACTAAAGGCAGTAAGGAAAAAAGGTGCCCTGTGCACAGAGCTGGAGCTGGTTTGGGTATTTTCTAAATTAAAAAGATCACTCTCCGATTTTGTCCTTCCTCTGCCTGAAATCGTTGTATGACCCTGACCAGATGACCTTCAGTGTCCTTTGCCAAATGGGTGCTAGCACCACCTCACCTGCAAACTACTGTTACCAGAAACCGAATCACCAATAGTAATCAATAATAACATAATGGGTTTATTGAAAGAGAAAGTGCTCAAGCTGGGACATCTCAAACCAAAGTAAGAGTTTCACAATGATTAGCAAGTTCTGTATTTTATAAAGGCAAATGGAAGACTTCCAAAGGGGAAGTTAAAATAATTGGTTGACATTCAGGTTCCTTATGATAAAGGAGGGTCGTACAAAGCGGGGAATGATCATAAATTGGTCATTACAGTATATTGGTCTATTTCTGATAGGCTTTATCTATTGGACCAAAACCAGCTTATGTCCAATTGTTGTTTAGACTGCAACTTTTTAAGGGTGCATTCTGTTTTTTACAGAAAGCCCCTGCGTTTTTGTTTTTAATTCTTTGGAAAGTCCCTGTGGCTTCTCGGAAAAGGGGTCTCTCCGGCAACGTCAGTGCAGGCGGCCTTTTCATTTTACTTAGCAGTCCCCCCTTTTGTGATTTCTCCAGTGATTTCTTAGGGAACACGATGAGAACGCTGTGGCCTCTGTTGCCACCACCAGCCTGTCCTCTCATTGGTGGGCTCTGTGGTCGCGGCCAACTCAGTTTTGCTTTTTCCCTTCTAATTTTTGTAGTTTCTTCTTCTTCTTTCTTTTTGATTGTTTGGGATGCATAGGATGGCTGTTTAATTACATTTAAGACCCTTTGTGTGGGGTTACGTACTCATTTGAGTGGATTATGGTCACAGCCCTCTTTCTGGATCAGGGGCCTATTATGAATCTTATGTTTTAGTCTTGCTCCACCATCAACAATCCCATTTTTAACTCTTTTTTTTTTTTTTTTGGACTGGCTATTTTATGAGCAAACATTTGTCTCATGGGTGACATGGAATTTGAACAAAATTTCTGAAACACAATGGGTATAAGAAAAAAATCCCAATAGTTATTAAAAGGTATGCATCCAAGGTGTGTTATTTGTCCCCAAATTGCATTGAACTAGAGACCAAGGTCACAAAATAAATCTGTCCATTGAAATATTTGGGCTTGACCAATATCATGGAATACTCTAATTCAATCTTTTAAATTTTTAAAATTGTCTACTACAGTGACAGATTTATTAACACAAAAGCAACATTGTTCATGTATTAAGGTGCAGTCAGAATATCTAGGGCCCATCTATTTTGTAAAAATCACTGATGCTCGGCTGTTTACTTCATCTTGGAGTTTCTGGAGAGTTTTTAGGGTAGTCTTAAACTACCTAAACTACTATGTTCCATAACCCTAGATATATTTATAATTGCTCACTCCAGATCATATATCCCTGAGGCAGGTAGGATAGTGTGTATGAAAGATGAAACCCCGTATTGTGGTATGTAAGGGGTTGGGGATCCTATACTTTTTTGGCAGGTTGAGATTTGATGTACAAAGGAGGCTATATTAACTATATTTGGGTAGCATTTAGGGTAGACAATTCGACACAGTTGGAGCAAGGTGGCCCATTCAATATCTTCCTGACCTATCATGGGGAAATGCTTTCAAAATACTTTTTCTGCAAGAGATAAACATTGCCTTGGGTAACTTTATGTGTAAAGTAGAACTAGCTTGAATGATAGAGTAAGAACAATAAATTGGGGATTTAGTTTAATTAGAAGAGCAAGCATTATTCCTGGTAAGGGGCCACAAAGGACCAGAGGCAGATCTAGTCATTGGATGGAGAGAATTTCTTCTGTAAGTTTGGAGTATTGATCACCCTAAAGAACATCAAACTTATTGGTATTACATAAAAGAATGACAGATATATTCCAGCAGCTGAATAAATTGTAGGTAGATTTTGAATATTTTGAAATTCTGTTGCAAAGGTAGAATTAACGATGGCCAATACAGTAGCTTTTATTTTAAGGCCAGTATCATTTTATAAGCAGGGAGCCATTTTAGATATTTATGATGAAACAATAAGGTTTGACTACATAAGTCAGTGAGTTTCTCATAAGTGGTGTTTTCCACTGGGTTATTCTATACAAATAGGTAAATTTACAGTGACATAGGAGATTTTCATTTGTCTAAGACCGAGAGTGGTCTGTGAACATATTGGCACCAGTTGTTGTTTGTATTTTACATTCCTTTTTGGAGCTAAAACAGTTCTAAATGCAGTTGCAGGAGCTGGATTTATATACATTTCTGGCTTTTTTTTTCAGATAGTAATTTTGTGTAAAACCAGCAGTCAGTTAGATGGGCTGGTCTAAATTTAAAATACTTTGGATGAATAATAGTAGCAATATTATATCTGAAGATTTAATTTGGCACTAGGAAATATTGGCAAATGGGTCAATAAAATAAAATCAGAAGGTGGTAAAATACAGGGCAGAAAAGGGGGAAAGTTGGAGTCCATGTTTCTTGTTCTGCTTCTTGGACGAATCTGTCCACCTCTGCAGCCATCCGCTTCTGGGACTATTTGGTACTGATCCTTATCAGTTTCAATTTATGGTCATTTATAGGGATGAATATTCAATTTTAGCCCCTCTGACAGGACCACTTAAACTGGGAGATATGAATCCAAGAGTTAATTTTCTATAATTTAACAGCAATAAAAAATTTTAGTAAGCCTGATCAGGTAATATTTAATGAGATTTAAAACATGTCCTCTAATTGTGAAGTCTAAAAGAGAAATCAAGACTATCTAGGGCTTGATTTTAGGGAAGCAAAATGGTAAGAGTTGTCAATGGTCTGAGAACTTAGTTAAACAAGATCATGGCTTGCTGCAAAACACTTGGTCCTCTATTTAACCAAAGTATCAATAAAAATTAGAGAAGTTGTTATGGGGAGTTGCATGATTATTTAAAGGTCAAGAAACTATTTTGACAAAGCACAGAATCTCAGCCTTTCACCTTGGTTATTCAAAAGGATAAGAGACTGCTTTTAACCTCTTATGAAAAGGAGACCAATAATCAAATGGCATTTTCTCATTGTAACAAAAAGAAATGTAGCTCAGTATAGTGTTTGATATGAATGTTCCTAAAAATATTATAAATAAGCCCATCAGATCTTACCCAACTGAGACCATGTGAAATAAAATTCATTTCATAGAAACCTTCTATGATTTTCCATATCTATTAAGGTTTTGTCCTACATTTTCTTTTTTTCATTTTGCAGCAACCAGTCCTTTTTCTTTAGGACAAAATTGCTCTCTTTTTCCTTAATAAAAACACATTCTGGAGGTGGGGCAAGATGGTGGAATAGGGAAGTGTGGAATTTAGTTAGTCCCCTACAGTAACTAGTAAAATAGCCAGGAATAACTAGAAAGTAGTCTGGAACAACTGATCGGGGGGCATCTGTGACCAAACACACACTGTACACCAGTCTGGAATGTGTGAAACAGCTGAGATCACAGCAAAGCTCCCCGAACTGCAGAACTGGTGCCCCTCCCCCACCGGCACAACAGGCTGAGTCAGAAAACTTCACTGTGGGAAAAAGAAGCAGCCCCTACTGGGAGCAAGGGAATGTACCTCAACCAAGCTCCAACTGCAGTTTTAATTAACAAATTTAGCAACTGAATACATGCTATGAGCAGAGATAAATCCAGAACAAGCAGGAAAGGAACCCAGAACTTTCTCCTGGAAGAGAGGATGTGGAACTGATGGAAAAAAATACACAAGTAAATTAAAACAGAAGCTTTTGGCGTCCTCTAAGCTCAGAATACTGGAAAAGGGTTCTGTCCCAAAAAAGGGGCACACAGAACCGGGTACCAACTCCAGTTCTTGCCTGGTAAACTGGACATCTGGGGACTGACTCTGAAAAGGAGACTTCTTTTTTCCTTTTTCTTCCTTTCATAATGAGCAGCTCATTAGAGAAAGACCTTAGGCATTTTCAAGTGTCAGAATTGACCCAGGTGAGGGTGGAGTTAAGCTAGAGAGTCAAAGGAAAAACTCAAGTGTAGAAGATAATTCCTTAAATGGCTCATCTTCCCTAAGAAAAAGGAGGGGTGGGGCCCAGTTCAAGTGGCAGCCCCCCCCCTCAGAGAACTCAGACCCCAGAACCTGGGGAAAAAAAACAGAAAGAGCTTAAGCTTGGCTTCTGACACCCTTCAGCCCCTGGCCAGGAACAGGTCCACTGAGAATTAAATGCACTGCACCTCTCTACACTGGTGGGAAGCTACAGACTGATGAGCAACACCTGCTGGGCAGGATAGGAAAAGCACAGAGTCTAGAGGCCTCCAGGAAAGTCTGGCAATCTTCTAGGACACACCCTCAGGGAAACCTGACACTGAATATAGCCTCTTCCTGAGCCCTTTGCCTGTCTTGTCTAGGAAAACCTGATTGGGGTGATCAGGGAAACCAGATGCCTAGACAACAAAAAATTGCTAATCACACTAGGAAAAATGAAAATATGGCCCAGTCAAAGGAAGAAACTTACACTTCAAATAAGATACAGGAGTTGAAACAATTAATTAAAGATTTTCAAACAAATATGCTAAATAAACTCAAAAATCAAATCAGTGAGTTGAGGGAAGATATGGCAAAAGAGATGAAGGATATAAAGAAGACATCGGGCAAACAAAAGGAAGAACTCAAAAGTTTTAGAAACTAATTGACAGAACTTATGAGAATGAAAGGCACAATACAAGAGATGAAAAACAATGGGGACACAACAGAAGATTTGAAGAGGCTGAAGAAAGGGTTCAGGAACTAGAGGACAGGACATCAGAAATCCTACACACAAAAGAAAAGATAGGGAAAAGAATTGGAAAATATGAGCAGGGTCTCAGGGAATTGAATGACAACATGAAGCACATGAATATACATGTCATGGGTGTCCCAGAAGGAGAAGAGAAGGGAAAAGAGGCAGAAAGAATATTGGTGGAAATAATTACTGAAAATTTCCCATCTCTTATGGAAGACATAAAATTACAGGTCCAAGAAGTGCAACATACCTCAAACAGAATAGATCTGAGTAGACTGACTCCAAGACACTTAATAATCAGATAATCAAATGTCAAAGACAAAGAGAGAATTCTGAAAGCATCAAGAGAAAAGTGATCCATCACATACAAAGGAAGCTTGATATGACTCTGTGCAAATTTCTCAGTAGAAACCATGGAGGCAAGAAGGCAGTGGTATGATATATTTAAGATATTGAAAGAGAAAAACTGCTGACCAAGAATTCTTTATCTGACAAAACTCTTCTTCAAAAATGAGGGAGTTTAAAATATTTTCAGACAAACATATAATGAGGGAGTTTGTGAACAAGGTACCTGCTCTACAAGAAATACTTGTATTTCTTATAGAGTACTACAGGCAGATAGTAAAAAAAAATGAGACAGAGGTTTGAAGAAGAGATGGAAATGAAGACTATCAGTAAAGGTACTGTATGGTCTCACTAATATTAACTAACATTGATAAGCAAAATTTGAGAGTTGAAAATACAGGTTATCAGGAGATAGAAAGGGGTTAGAGATTGGACATTTGATGCTGAAGGAGTATGGAAGGTTCAACAGGATTGACTGTATCAATCCAGAAATGGAATGGCTAGCATTATAGTGTGTGATGGTAACACAATATCATAAGTACTCTGAACAAAGATGAGTGTGAGTATGGTTGAAAGAGGAAGGCTAAGGGCATGTATGACACCAGAAGGAAAGAAAGAAGCTAAAAACTGGGATTGTATGACTTAGTGAAACCTAGAGTGGTCAATGATGGTGATAAATGTACAAATATAAGAATGTTTTTAATTGAGGGAGAACATATGAATGTCAACATTGCGAGGTGTTGAAAATTGGATGGTATAGGGGGAAAAATAACAATCAATGCAAACTAGAATCTATAGTTAATGGTAACATTGTAAGATGTTTCCAGTAATTGTAACAAAGGCAATATACCAAAGCTAAATTTATATAAGAAGGGGATATAAGTGAGTGATACGGAATTCTTGGTGGTGGTGGTGTTGTCTGACCTTTTCACTGTATTTTATTATTTTTGTATCTTTTGTATTTTTATTCTTCATTTTTTTCCTTTCCTTTTCCTCTTTCTTTGGGGAAGAAATAGAAATATCCTCATATAGATTGTGGTGGTGAATGCATAATTAATGTGATTATACTGGGAATCATTGATTGTTTACTTAGGGTGGATAGTATGGTGTGTGAATAAAAGTGTTTAAGAAATAAACAGAGGGATACAAGACCTGGGGAAAATGTGGAGAGAGGATTGTACCTATTCCTTGTTGGTAGGGAGGTAGAATGGCATGGCCCAGCTGGAGGGCAGTGTGGTGGTTGCACAGAAAGCTAACTATGGGGTTGCCATATGGTCCTGCAACCCCATTATTGGGTATATATTTGGAAGAACTGAGAGCAGGGACATGAGTGGAGTTTGCACACTGGTGTTTATGGCAGCCATATTCACGATTCGCAATGGATGGAGGTGACCTAAGGGTACACTGACTGATAAATGGGATGGTGAACTGTGGTGTGTACATACAGTGGAATACTGAATGGTAGCAAGAAGAGATGAAGTTGTGAGGTATGAGACTAGGTGAATGGATGTTGAGTGAAATAAGCCAGAATTGAAAAGACAAACATTATAATGCCTCACTAATACGGACTAGCTATAAAGTGCAAACTCTGAGAATTGAATCTGAGCACCTAGGTTTTCAGGGGAAGGCTTATGGTAAAGGGGCCTAGATTTTAAGCTCTCAGAGCAGTCACATTTATTCATGAGTTGTAATGGTTAACTCTAAATTCTGAGATGTTGATCTTTGTGTATAATGTGTTCAGTGCCTGGAACTCTGGGTATCTGTGTGACACCTGAGCCTCATTGCCAGAGTTCCGCAGCTGTGAATGTCAGCATTAACCCATACGGCAAATGCCAAAGAAGCTGAAAAAGAGATCAGACTTCAATTAGAGATATGAATGAAATGGACTTGATTAGAACTAAGGTAAACCAGACTAAAGGGAAAAGGATAATATTGACTTCTCACAACTTCTGTGTGAGATCAAAGGAAGAGATGTTTATTTGGTGCAAAATCTGTATTTTCTGTAGCATGCTATATAAGTTAACTTGAATGGTTAGTTTATTCAAACACTGTAATTACATGGAACCTTCAATAGGGGGTGAGATCTGGTTGGTTTGTACAGGTTAGCATGAAATCCTGAAACATCCCAGAGTAATTTGGGCAGAGGATAAAAATATATTAGCAAAGTCCCCTTGAGGAACTAGAGAAAAATGTGGAAATATTAAACTTCTCCACTGGGGAATTCCTGATATTCTCATAAGCACTAGGGACTACCAATTTAGAAGACCGAGCCCTCAGTCTTGGGGCTTTCCCTTATGAAGCTTGTTACTGCAAAGGAGAGGCTAAGCCTACTTATAATTGTGTCGAAGAGTCACCCCCAGAGAACCTCTTTTGTTGCTCAGATGTGGCCTCTCTCTAAGCCCACTCAGCAGGTAAACTCACTGTCCTCCCTCCCTATGTGGGACATGACTCCCAGAGGTGTAAATCTCCCTGGCAACATGGGACCTGACTCCTGGGGATGAGCCTGGACCCGGCATCTTGGGATTGAGAAAGCCTTCTTGACCAAAAGAGGGAAGAGAAATAAAACAAAATAAAGTTTCAGTGGCTGAGAGATCTTAAATGGAGTTGAGAGGTCATTTTGGAGGTTATTCTTATGTATTATATAGATATCCATTTTAGTTTTTAGTGTATTAGAATAATTAGAAGGAAATACCTGAAACTGTTGAACTGCAACCCAGTAGCCTTGATTCTTGAAGATGATTGTATAACTATATAGCTTATATGGTGTGACTGTGTGATTTTGAAAACTTCATGGCTCCCACTGCCTTTATCTAGTGTATGGACAGAGGAGTAGAAAAACGGGGGACAAAAAGTAAATGAATAATAGGGGGAAAAGGAATATGGATGTTTTGAGTGTTCTTTTTTACTTTTATTTTTATTTTTTTTCTTATTTTTAGTTTTATTTTTTAGAGTAATGAAAATGTTCAAAAAGTTGATTGTGGTGATGAATGCACAGCTATATGATGATACTGGAATCAATTGTACACTTTGGATGACTGTATGGTGTGTGGATATATCTCAATTAAAAAAAAAGTGAAAAAAACAAACAAACCACATTCTGTATACCTTACATATTTAAGTTACCAAAAAGATTCTAAAAAATATCTTTAACCTGACATCTTATAAAACCCAGTTATTGTTAAAATAAACTTTGTCAAAGTGATGACTCAATTTGGTTAATGCAGACTTTCCAACTTTATTTTCTTAAACATTTAGTAAACAGTATCTGTTAGATTATTTGATCAGTAAACCTATATACATTTAGGAAAAACATACCTGTGCCAGTTTGAATGTATTATGTCTCCCAAAATGCCATGATCTTTGATGCAGTCTTGTGTGGGCAGACATATTAGTGTTGATTAGATTGTAATTCTTTGATTGAGTGTTTCCATGGAGATGTGACCCTCCCAACTGTAGGTGATAACTCTGATTAGATAATTTCCATGGAGGCGTGGCCCTGCCCATTCAGCATGGGCCTTGATTAGTTCACTGGAGCACTATATAAGCTCAGACAGAAGGACCGAGCTTTCTGTAGTCAAGAGGGACATTTTGAAGAATGCACAGGAGATAAGAGAGGAGCTGAAGCTTACAGAGACATTTTGCAGATGGCTTTTGAAAGCAGACTTTTGCTCCAGAGAAGCTTAGAGAGGACAAACACCCCAAGAGAAACTTTAGAGTGACATTTTTGAGGACCTGCAGCCTAGAGAGGAATGTCCTGGGAGAAAGCCATTTTGAAACCAGAACTCTGGAGCAGACGCCAGCCATGTGCCTTCCCAGATAACACAGGTTTTCTGGATGCCATTGGCCATCCTCTAGTGAAGGTACCCGATTGTTGATGTGTTACCTTGGACACTTTATGGCCTTAGGACTGTAACTGTGGAACCAAATAAACCCCCTTTTTATAGAGGCCAATCCATTTCTGGTGTTTTGCAAAATGGCAGCATTAGCAAACTGGAACAATACCCAAGTAAAACAAAAACATGCTTGTATATAATATTGATAACTCAACCAACAATGTAGTCTTAACTGCTAAAAAAGATCTACCTAGATTATGTGAACTGGCATCTTTCAAAACATTTGTATTAGCTTTTAAGAATATTTAAAGCATTAAAAGTTTGTGTTTTTTCCCTTCATTCCCAGGTTTCAGGAGTATTTCATATATATAAGTGCTTATTTATCCTTAAGCCAATTTGAACAAAGTTTCTCTGAGAAATTTTTCAAGTTATTTTGGCAATACCATCTGGAGGTAAAAAATACCATACATACAACATATGTACATAAACACTCAGACAAACACAATACAAAGACTTATAACTTCAACTTTTTAGTCATGAGTCAAACAAGTTGACTCTAAAAACACACAAAGAGCGTGCGCGCGCACACACACACACACACACACACACACACACACAATCTCACTAACGCATATGAAAGCACTGGCCTTTGGTCTTTGCGTTGGCAGATGGTGGGTCTCTGTTGACCGCAATGCTTTGGCGTGAGAATGCTCAAGGGTAAGTGTCGTTAGGTAAGCCTAAGGTTTGGTTGAATTACAGACTCTTTTGATTGGATAAAGGCCAATTTATGTTGTTCCTCACATTATAATGGTTCAGGAGTTGAGGTTTTGGTTAACTTATAGTTACAGCTAATTGAGAGATGTTCGAGGTTCACTGGCAACTCAAAAATACTTTGATTGGGACACCTTAGGTAAAGATCCAGAAGGTTCTGTGTTTTTTATGTGTCCCATGTCAGCAGCAGGGGAGTCTGAATTAGCTGACAAGTTTTTAGAAGGGAAGTGTAATTGGGCTTGTGCCATGCACATGGGCACTGGGTGATCTGGGATATCTAAGTCTATTCTTTCAGGTCTGAACCTAATTTATAATTCTGTTTTGTGAGAAGACATCTCCCTAAAGGATTTGCTGGAGACATCTCACAACACAGAAGGAACATTCATCATTCAGTGGCTTCATTGTCATGCCAAGTTTTGGTCAAGGGGCAGTTAAAAAGGGCATCTGAACTAGTCGATATGATTTCTTCCATCATCTAGTCTGATTTTTCTTGGGGTCCAGGAAATCCTTTAGAATGGGATGAAGTTCAACCCTTCCTCATCAGTTGTGCTGAGCTCAAAGGATGGTCTAATTTTTAGGGGCAACTGAACTTATAAGTTCTGGGAGAGCCAATAGTGTTTCAACTAATAAATTGTACCCTCCCGTTTAGTTTATTTGAAGGGATCATATATAACGTTGATATGCATTTTTGTAATTTAAAAATTGCATGCAATCAAGTTTTCTCATTGGCTCCAGCTACCAACTTAATAAAGCCATTTGTAATCCTTGGAAAAACTCTCTTCTCTGCACAATTCTGTTCATGTTACTTCTTCCAAGGAGCAGGTGGAGTGTGCTGAGAGGACTGGGGACAGCAGGTACTGTCACTGGAGAAAAGGTCTTGGCAATGCCTTCCCAGATCCCCTTCCCACTGCCCTGTGGAGCCCCTGCGGTGAGCTCGACTGGGTAGAATCTACTAGGAAGATTGTGGGAGGAGTAAGATCACTGGGTTCTGGTCCCTGCTGCTTGAAACTGATTGGTTGTGGGGATCGGGAACATTGTTTGGCATCATGGGTACCAGTTTCCTTATTGGTAAAACATCTAGGTTTGGACTGGAGTCGGAGTTTGAAGAGGTGCTCCAGGTGGGAGAAGGGGAGTACGGAGCACAGCTCGACTGGACTGTCCACTCCGGCTTCACCCACTGCGATTCACTTCTTCTGTTTATCTGTTGGGCTTTCTCTTAAGCTTCCTTTCGAGGCAAGGTTTCTAAGGCTAAAATGTCTGACCTCCCAGATCCTGTTCAGTTCCATTGCTCTAAGACCCCAGGAGTGCAAAGGTCAGGGATCCGCACCCATCCGTACACTTGCACATTAATCTCGGAGGGTGGGGCGGTCAGAAGACCCAGGCGCGTGTCCGCCCGGCCCGGCTTCCTTGGAGGAGGGGAGCACCGCTGGCGACGCGAAGCGCCCCATGTCCCCGAGCACCTCTGATGTCCAGCAGCTCTGGAGACTTGGCTGCGGTGGGCTTCCAGTGCCGCCACCTCCGGGGTCCGCTGTGCTCGCACTCGGCGGCTTTCTAGCGCTTTCCTTCCATGTCTCCTCTCTGGGCCTCCTGGGCACAGGTGCCCAGGGGGAGGCGGGGATGGACAGACCAGGTGCACCGGGCAAGGTCCTTATGGCTAGCGTCCTTGCACCAGCCGGCTTGGTCTCGGCCGGGGGGTGCAAACTTCTGGGGTCTAATCGGCTGTCACTGAGACGACAGGATAACAGGAAGCACGGCCATTTACACATGACCACGTTAGTGCAGCTTTGTCCCAAGGGGTCCGAAGTGTGTCAGGCACCTGGCGTTTCACGGTCGGCTCGCTGCCTTGCACAGCTGGCTTCATCCAATGACTGTGACGTTGTGTACCATTTTCACAGATTTATACAGCAGGAACTACCCACGGTGCTAGGCTTTGGATTTGTAAATGTAGAATGGAGCAAGTATCATATTTGATCAAAGAACAAACCATGTGTTGCAATATCCTGAGGGCACGGAATCCTCCGAACGACTCTGGAAATGCCAAAGATAACAATGCAAGGTATTGGAAAACAAGGCGTGCACATAGAAAGCTCTGTCAGCCTGGGCCCCAGGAAAGGGTAGATCAGATTCCAAATATGTCTTTGGAAGAATAAAGGTAATTTACAGCGTTCATGGTAAGTGGAAGCCCCTGTTTAAGCATAGTTAGGACATCTGGCAGACAGTGAATGTACTATCTCTTCCAGAAGTAAACATCTTATTATTATGTACTCAGATCACAAATGCACAAATTATGCCACAAAACAGATGCTTGTTTTTGGCCTCGAGTCACCTGTCGGTAGTTGCAGAGCACAGCAGGGGGTGTTGGGGATCTCTTCTCTATTTTGGTTCCCTCCTCTTTTCACCCCTCTCTCCTCTCCCACCCTCCCCACTGTCCAGTCACAGTCAATGGGTCATTTTGAGTTTCTCCTCTGTAAGGGTGAGGGAGCACCACCCGTCTTCTGGGAGAGGGGTGTAAGTCTTCTGGGTCCTGCAGAGAAGGGACACCTCCACCAGACCCACCCTCCCTTCTCAGGCAGACATTGACCACCTTTATGGCCTAATGCCAAGGTTGTGTTGCTCCCACTCTCCTCTCCGTTTTGAAAAGAGCCCTCCCAGGATGGAGCATGGGGAGAGAAAAGGGGGGTGAAGGAAGAGGAAAAGCCTGTCCGGCCACAAACTCTCCATGGAAGTTAACTGAGAAGTGGTGGGCGTGGGAGTGAGGGTGTGATTCCACATGACGTTAGCTTGCCCTCCCGGCGCCCACACGCCATTTCCATTACAGTTGACCCAGGCCCAAAGAGGAAAGGAAGAAGAGATTCCATTAGGTGAAAGCTTATATTGGTGAATGGCACAGGGGCTGTTGCAAATACATTTGGAATTTCTCTGGGTTTAAAAGACAAGTTTTAAAGTTTTTATAGCTTTATGCCTACTAGATTTTTTTATTTTTTTATTGTGAACTTTAACATATATACATAACAGTGATAACTTTCAAAGTACATTTCACAAGTTGTTAGAGAGCAAATTTCAAAGAATGTCGTGGGTCACAGTTGTACAACTTATGCATAAAAATGTAAGTTAATAGAGAATTAAGGCCTAAAATGTACAGAGTTCATATTTGGAATGATGGAAATGTTTTGGTAATGGATGGTGGTGATGGCTGCACAACATTGTAAACTTAATTAATAGCTGAAATATATATCTGAATATGTTTAAAAGGGGAAATGTTAGGTTGCAGATGGGGAATAGAATAAAATTTTTAAAAACCATGGAACTGCAGCACGCAGTGAACTCTGAGTTAAACTATGGACTATAGTTAATAGGACAATTATAAAAATGTGCTTTCATCAGTTGTAGCAAATGTACCACACCAATGCTAGGTGTTAATAATAGGGTGGTAGATGGGAACCCTGTATTTAAAGCATGCTAGCTCTCTAAACCCACAACTTCTTTAATTAAAAAAAAAAAAAAATACTACCAAAGAAAAAAAATTAAGTCAAAGGGAATGCTTTTGCCTTTATTTGGTGGGATTTGTATTTAATTTAGTGAAATTTGAGATTATAGTAGGAGTTTATAAAACCAGGAGTTACATTTAAAAGAGGAAAAATTCACACAAAGCTAAATAGGAAAAGAATATCACAAAGTTAATGCTAGTTTCAAAATCTATCACTTTGACAAAAAAAATGAACATAATGGCATTGAGTTTTAAATGAGAAACATTTAGAGAAAAAGGATGTTAAGTCAGTTAATGGGGTATAGGTAAATTTTCTTTAAGAGATGTGAGTTCAAATTAAACTATGATGCTTAAGTTATTTTAACTGAAGTAAGGTAATGTGATGTAGTTATTGAGCTTACTATTAATATTTACAGGTACTAACTAGACTGAATATGATTTCACTGTTAGCTGTAATAGTGTAGTTAGTTGTATTTCATTGTTAACTTTTTTTTTTTACCACAAATTGAATAGATTCCTTATTTTATCATAAATTACGTCTCCATACACCATCTGATCCTCATTATTTGAGGATTCCGTATTCACGAATTTCCCTACGTGCTAAAATTTTTTGTAGCCCCCCAATCAAAACTTGTGGCACTTTTGCAGTTACTTGCAGACAAGCCCAGAGTGGTGAAAACCCTGAGCCGCCAGCATGCAGGTTCCCAACTGAAGTCGAAGAAGGCGACACTCTTCCTTCTTGTTTAAGCTCTCACACTGTAAACACGTGTCCTTTTCACGGTCCCCTTAGTGCCATGTTTCCTACATTTTTGTGCTTTGGTGAGCTCTGTTTAAAATGGCCCCCATGAATGGCGCCGCAGGGCTGTCCAGCGCTGGGCAGTGCAAGAACCCCAGCCACCGCCTCGCCATGGGCCTCCTGCTCCCTCCCACTCTGGCCCCTCCCCCTGAGCCCAGTCACTGCCTCCTGATTGGCCTCCTGCTCCCTCCCACTCTGGCCCCTCCCCTGGAGCCCAGTCACAGCCTCTTGATTGGCCTCCTCCTCCACTCTGGCCCCTCCCCATCTGTGCCCACTTTGCAGACAGAGGGTGTTCTCAAATGCACACGCGCAAAGAGAAAGACAAACTCTACTGGGGCCTGACCCTTTCCCAACCCCCCGGCCTCATCTTACACATGCTTCACTGCTTTGGTGTCTTTCGGAAGTTCTTCTGGGCTCCAGCCACGAGCACCCTCTGTCCAGGATCCTCTTCCTTCCCTCATTAGCCCCAGGCCTCTTCTGGTCTCCTCCAGGGCCGCTTCCTCCGAGAAGCCTGCCTGGCCTGCCTCCCTCTTAAGGACTGATTGGTGCTCCATAACCCTCCTCCTAGCTGTAGTTACAGTCAAGCTGCATTATTTACTTTATTGGCTTGGGAACTGTTGGACTGATGTCTGTCTGCCCTACCTGACTTGAAGTTAAATGAGGAATCCTGTCTGTTTTGCTCACTTCAGGGTCCCCCAGTTGGCACCCACTAATTATGTGTTGTATGAATAACGTGTGAAAAATAGCCAAAAATAAAACATAGCTGCATTTAGTAGATGGATTGAAATGTGTACATGCAAATTTATTATCAGATCATGAATCCAACTATTTCAATAATCAAGAGAAAAAATAACAGTTTAGGTTTTTATTTGTTTGGGGGAAGATATCAAGCATTCTAAAGGGTTGTTTTCCTAAAACATTTAGTTTTTCCTGTTAATAATCCATGAATATTAAACGACCAAACTGTGCTGACAACCTCAACTCCTATGACATCCTTTCCACCACCCAAAGTTAAAACATTTGTTGGCAGATGATTTTGCAAATTTAAAGTGAATACAACTTTTAATTCTCATTGCATTTTACAGCTTTAAAAAATGCAAAAAACTTTAAAAATGGAAAGTTACTGACAGTCGCTATAGCAGGGGTAATAGCAGCAGTTTGAGATAACTTGGAATATTATGCTCTATTTTGAAGTGTCGGGTGGTTTCTCATAACTTACATTTCCACTGCAATAAGTATTGCTGTTTGTGCCATTTTCCTTGCCTGGGCCTTGAAAGGTTTATGAGGTTAAAGATTTGGATAATTAACTTTTCTGGTCAGAAACATTTGATTCTAAATTTGTGATCCCTGGTGCATTCAGGGAAATAGATGTGCGTGAACAGTCCAGAAGAAAATATTCCATTACAACATCGGACAGAAATGAAATTAACTCCCTCATTTTCTTTGCCATCTTCCAGAACATTTTTTTCCCCACACAGTATACTATATAGCCACCCATAGCTTGACTATTTAAACAGAAATATTTTGCCTGAGTCAGACATTAGCAATTAGATACTCTGGTGATGTAAGAAAGGACTCTTAAAACAAATCATGCTAATAACTTAAGAGCACTTTATGTATCCGGTTCACAGCTTATCTATATCATCTGAAAACGACCTGGCATAGAGTATTTGTTGACTGATCAAATGCATATGTAAGTCTAACTTTAAAAGCATCATTAATATACAATATATAAATCATTCATTTTTGGAAATTAATTCCTAATTCAGCTAATCGTAACAGCTGTGCCATAAGTGGGCCTGTGGGTCCCATACTTTAAAGAAAAGGAAGGCATAGTTCATTTGTATAAAGAGAAGTCCTTTTCAGTCAGTTTTTAATGTATGAAAGAGGCTCTGGGCCAGAATGAAATACTCACACTTGTGATTTAATTAATATTCAGTTTTTTCAAGCCCTTAAACTCAATTTATAGCTATTGATGTTTTACTTATAAATCTAGTGTCGATGCATTAAAATTAAAAAAAAAAAAACTTGATTGATTTCCAGGTGATCATCAAATTGACATTTTAATTTCTCCTGAACATTTTTTTTAAGTACGAAAAGTACTTAAAAGTACACCATTAGCTTAAGAAATAAAGTATTTTAGACTCTTTTGCAGTTCCCTGAATATTCCCCCAGAGCAGATCTCCCACACTGCCCTGCCACCACCATGATTCTGAATTATTATTCTATAAGCGTTTTTGAAAGACACTATATGGTATTGTTTTGCATGTTTTAAAACATTATATATAAGTATCGAATGTCACTGGTTGGATTTTTCCAGAAGCAGTTTGTAATATCGAGCTACAAGTGTTTCTGTGATTCATCTTTTCATTCTTTTTCAAATACAGACTCTTTTGCTAGAATGAAGTTTTAAGTCTTTGCATTTTTCTGTAGACGGATTTATCAGTCTCTTCTTCCGTGATTTGTACTTTTTTGCATCTTATTTGAGGAATCTTTCTCTACCCCAAGCTCATAAAGATATTCTCCTACATGTTCAAGTTTTGTTGTGCCCACTGATGTCTCTAACCTCTCCTGAAAATACTTTTTGCATATGTCGTCGAGATAAGGATTCCGTATTCTGTTTTTCCAAGTGGAAAACCAGATGTCCCATCATGATTTATTAAGGAGTCCACACTTTACCCACGGGGTGCAGTGTTGCCTCTGCTCAGGTAGCTCCTACAGGTGGGAGTGGTGGAGGCTCCACAGGCCTGGCTTTCATTAAGTTTTACATTTTAGATCTAGCTGGAATGGGGGGTGGTTTTCTACTAGAGCCCCCACTTTGGCCTGTGTTGCCATCATCCTTCAAAACGAAAACTCAAGTTCACAAGCTTTGCCCCTTAGAAGGAGGGTGATGTATTTTCTTTCTCAGTTCTCACTGTTACTTAAAATTTTCAGTATTTTCCGTGGGAGGGCCCAAACAACTTACCCTATGAGATGCCTAGAAATAAAAATATTAATAGACTTTTCTCAGGTTAAATTATATTTACATTCTGGGGATATAGCCAAAGAATGTATTTTTTAAATACAGTATGTGGTTTGAGATTTTGATCTGTTTAGAAAGATAGATTTCCCTGTAATTTCTTTTTCTTGTATTATCCTTCCTGATTTTGACATCAAGGTTATAGTAAGTTCATCAAATGAGTAGCTAAAGGTTTCTTCTTTTTCAGCTCTCTGAAACAATAAGTATAATATTGAAATTATCTATTTTTTTTTTAAAATGTAATAGCATTTACTTATAAACCAGTTTGAAGCTATTGTTTTTATGAGTGGATATTTGGTATTTGTACTCTATTCATATTTTTAATTTATTAAGCCAAAATTTTCAAATTGTGTTTTCTAGAAAATTGTCTCCTTAATTTAAATTATAAAATTCATTCCCACAGTTTTTCATAGTTTTTCCTTACAATTTTAAAGTTTTTACACAGTAACTTTGGGTTTTCTCCTTTTTCTTTTTTTTTTTATTCCTTTTATATTTCTTAATCATGCTAGAACTCTGTTTTAACACACTTTTCAACTTTTTGCTTTCTCAATCTTAGTGTCTTATATTTGTTTTCTATTTCACTAATTGGAGCTGTGTTTGTTATCATTTCCTTCTCTCAACTCTCTTTGTGTTTATTCTGATATATATTCTGATTTTTAGTCTAAGCTGATGCTAGCATTTCTTGTTTTCTACCATAATCTATTTGGTGACACATTTATCACTAAACAGCACTTTATTTGAATCCTACAAGTTTTGAAATTCAGTATTTTTATTATTATTGAAATCTATATTTTCTAATTTTCCTTATAATTACTTTTTTAACTCAAGTTTTACATTTAAATCTGTTTTTAAATTTCCAAATACATGGTCTTTTCTGTTTCTCCTTTATGATTTTTATATATTTTCTATGTTTTTCTGGCCTTACTGTGCTGGCTGGAACTTTCAGTAAAATATTACATAGAAGTGAGGATAATGGGCATTGCTACCACAGTCCTTATTCTCACAGGGAAAGCTTCCAATGTTCCACCGTTAAGTATGATGTTTGCAGATGTTCTTTATTAGATTAGGAAAGTTCCCGTCCTTGGTTTACTGAGAGTTGGATTGTTTGTTGTTTTTAACATGAGTGGATGTTGAATGTTATCAAATGGTTTTCCTGCATCTGTTGAGATCATATAGCGTTTCTCCTTTTATTTGCTAAGTGATGAATTATACTAAATGTTCCTGTAATGTTAAACCAATCTTGCATTCCTGAAATTAGCAAAGCCTAGTCATCATGTTTTATTCACTTCACACAATATGGTTTCAGTTTGCTAATCTCGTCTTTAGGAATTTTAAAGTTATGTTCTTGAGTGAGATTGGCCCCAGTTTTCCTTTTTCATGCTGATCTTGTTGGGTCTGGGAACCAAGTTTATGAAAGTCTCATAAAACTGGTTTCTGGTTGTTGTTTTTTTTTTTCTATTCTCCAGATGATTTTTTTCAATAGGATTGGAATAATTTCTTATTTGAATGTATGATGCAATCATCAGAGAAGCCATCCAGGCCTGGAGTTTATGCTGTAGGGTCAATTTTCTCTAGTGATTTAATTTTTTTAGGAGTTATTGGAAGATTCAGATTTCTAATCTTTCTTCAGTCAGAGTAGCTATTCATTCCTCTTTTTTTTTTTTTTGGCGTTAGACCATTTTTCCCAAATTCTGAAATTTACTTGCATAGATTTTTTCATAATACCCTCTTTTTATCTTTTAACTATCTGAGGCATCTCTTGTTTGCCAAAAAGTGAACTTTTAGCTTTGTTAGTCATTCTTATGGTATGTTTGTATTCTATTTCATTAATTTTCATTCTTTATTATTTTCTACTTTTGTTGAGATTATTTTCCTTGTATTTTTCAAATTTCTTTAGACTTATACTTAGCTTATTCACTTTTAGTCTTTTTTCTTTTATAATATACTCATTCAAGACTATAAATTCCTTTCCATGTACTCTTTAGCTACATTCCACAAGTGCTGCTATGTACTTATCATTCTGTTTAATCCATTTGTTTTTATTCTCTCTTATTTATTAACATAAATCCTTGATCAGAATTATCTTCTGAGCACTGCTTTATGTGTATTCCATGGCTTTTGATAGTATTTTTGAGACAATCTTCAATTTTTATTTTGATTTCTGAATTGACTCAAGGGTTATTTTCTGATTCTCATTAGTCAGTTGTCCATGTAATTGAATTCCTGCCTTTTGCTAAGTTTGAGGAGTTCTCTGTCATTATTTCTTTGACTATTCTTTCTGTCCCTTTCTCTCTGTGCTGGTTTGTATAAGTTATGTCCCCCATAAAAAAGCCATATTCTTTAATGCAATCTTTTGGGTGCAGATTGATTAATCTCTTTTTGATTAGGGAGTGACCTCCTGATTGAATGTTTCCATGGAGATTTGACCCTGCCCATTCAGGGTGGGTCTCGATTAGTTTATGGAGTCCTTTAAAAACAGCCACCACTGGCCCAGGCTGCTTGTGGCTCTGGCTGAGACTTAGAAATGCTTAGAGATGCGGACAGAAGGATGTTTGCTGACACTTTGGAGATGTTAGCCCACAGTTTGCTCCGGAGAAGTGAAGCCCAGAGACATTTTGGAGAAAGCCATTTTGAAACCAGAACCCCAGAGCAGACGCCAGCCACGTGACTTCCCGGGTAACAGAGGTTTTCTGGGTGCCATCAGCCTTCCTTCGGTGAAGGCACCTATTGTTGAGGCCTTAGTTTGGACACTTTCATGACCTTAGGACTGTAATTTTGTAACCAAATAACCCCCTTTATAAAAGCCAATCCATTTCTGGTATTTTGCATAACTGCAGCATTAGCAAAGTGGAACACTCTCTTTCTTCTCCTTCTTTGTCTCCAATAATACATATATTGTTACACTTGATAGTGTCCCAGAGGCGTCTTTGACTATTTTTTATTTTTATAATTCTTTTTTCTTTCTGCTTCTCAGTCTGACTCATTTCAAGTGTCTTGTCTTCAAGTTCACTGATTCTGCTGGTTCCATTTTACTCTTGAAACCCTCCTGGGAATTTTTCATTTCAGTTATTGTGGTCGTTAACTTCGGAAGTTCTGTTTGATTCCTTTTTAAAAGTTCTGTCTCTTTACTAAGATTCCCCTATTGCTCATTCATTGTTTTCCTGTTCTATTCTGGTTCTTTCTCTGTACTTTCCTTCAACTCCTCAAGCATTTTTAAGATCATTTTTTTTAAGGTTTGTTCAATCCGTTCACATTCTGGTCTTCTTCCTTGATGTTTTCAGGACTTTTATCCTCTTCCTTTCACTAGGCCATAATTTCCTCTTTCTTCATTGGTCTTTTATTCTTTTTTTGCATACGCACTTCCTAATATTTTAAAATCTTAACTCTGGGATTTATTCCCTGAGATGTCTGTTCTTTATTTTGTAACCAGCTGGTGATAAGACTGAGATTTTCTTGAGCTTCAGCCTTCCTATTGGGAAGGTCTGTCCAAGGTAATTGCAGTGTGCAGGGTTTCCCCGTCTTTCTGGGCCTGTGTCTTGTTCTGAGCTTTCGTTTATTGTGGTGGTTTGAATCTGTATATACCCCAGAAAAACAGGTCCTTAAAGTTAATCTATTCCTAATTGGGTTAGCTGGTGGTGGATACCTGAAACTATCAAACTGCAACCCAGAACCCATGAATCTCAGAGACAATTGTATAATAATGTAGCTTATGAGGGGTGACAATGGGATTGGGAAAGCCATAAGGACCACACTCCACTTTGTCTAGTTTATGGATGGATGAGTAGAAAAATAGGGGAAGGAAACAAACAAACAAACAGACAAAGGTACCCAGTATTCTTTTTTACTTCAATTGCTCTTTTTCACTTTAATTATTATTCTTGTTATTTTTGTGTGTGTGCTAATGAAGGTGTCAGGGATTGATTTAGGTGATGAATGTACAACTATGTAATGGTACTGTGAACAATCGAATGTACGATTTGTTTTGTATGACTGCGTGGTATGTGAATATATCTCAATAAAATGAAGATTAAAAATAAATAAATAAATAAAGTTAATCTATTCCTGTGGTTTTGAACCCATTGTAAGTAGGACTTTTTGATGAGGCTGCTATAGTCAAGGTGTGTCCCACTTCATTCAGGATAGGTCTTAATCCTATTACTAGAGTCCTTTATAAATGGAATGAATACAGAGAGAGGGAGAAAGCTGAAATCAACAAAATCTGGAAGAGAAGGGAGAGACCAGCAGATGCCACCACGTGCCTTGCCAAGTGGCAGAGGAGTTACGGAGCACTGGCAGCTGGTCTTCGGAAAGAAAGCATTGTCTTGATGATGCCTTGATTTGGGCTTTTTCACAGCCTCAAAACTAAACAAATAAATTCCCATTGTTTAAGCCAACCCATTTCATGGTATTTGCTGGAGCTGCCTAGGAAATGAAAACTGTTGTTTTGGAGTTCCCTGTTTACAGAAGTTCAGTTGTCCCCTCTGTTTCCCAGGAGACAGACCTCCCTCTCGCAGGTGTTTGAAGCTCTTGTCCTAGACTGTCCACCTTTGTAGATGTTTATGCTCCTTTCTTATCTCAAGCTGCTTTTGCCTGGAGGGAAGAGGGGCACGCTAGAGAGGAATTTTCCAAGTCAGCCTTTTCTAGCCAGAACAAGGCTGGGGACTGATGAAGGGGGTGCAGACGGCTCCAGTGTGCCCTGGGGAGGAGATCAGGAGGGACGCCAAGGGCTTCTTCCGTGGCTCCCCTGAGCTGAGCTTTCCAGGCCTGCCCAGCAAACGCAGCCCTCCAGCTAACTGTCCCCATAGCCCTGAAGAAGCTCAGCATCTTTCCATCCCTTCTGCCGTGGCCTTTTATCCGGGTGGGTTGAAACAACGGCTGCCCTCAGAGCGAGACCCCCTGCGATCTGAAGTCGCTAATTAAAAGCCTTGATCAGCGATCAGCTGTGCCCACCCCTGGTCTTTCAGTGAGTCATCCAGGGGCTGGACCCACAGTGTTCTTCTGGCCTCCAAAGTTTCAAAATAGCTGTTTCAGACAGCTGTTCTAGTGGAGGGACTGAGACCTGGAACTCCATACACAGCCATCTTCCCACAATTTTCTTAAATCTTAATTTTTAATTTTAATATCTGTAGAAAATAAAATATTTTCAACTGCATTTCAAAAGCTATAAAAGTTGAAGTAAATGCATTTAAATTTCCTCCAATTCCTTCTGTCACCCACTGTACACATCCTGACATTTGTTATCTGGAACATTTTGGTCATAGTTCTTTATTATTATTTTATTATTTATAACCCCTTGATTTTCTTTCAAGTTCATAATATTTTAAAGTTTTGTGCTTCAGCGGAAACCAATAAGAAAGTTAAAAGGCAGCTTGTAGAATGGGAGAAAATATTTGCAAATCTTATATCTGATAAGGAAGTTGGATCTAGAATATTAAAAGAACTCTTAAAACTCAATAGCAAAAAGACAAATAGCCCATTTTAAAAATAGAGAAAGGATTTGAATAGACATTTCTCCAACGAAGATACACAAGAGGCAAATGAACACATGAAAAGATGCTCAACATCATTAGCCATCAGGGAAATGCAAATCAAAGCCACAATGAGATACCACTTCGCACCCACTAGGATGGCTATCGGAATAATTTTTTTTCTTTTTTTAAAGAGAAGTGTTGGAGAGAATGTGGAGGAATTGGGACCTTCCTCGATTGCTGGTGGGGAGGGAGAGTGATGCAGCCACCATGGTAAACAGTTTGGTAGTGGAAGGTGAGCTGAGAGGGCGCAGGGGGCCCTCCCTGTCCCGCCCTTCATGCTGGTGGACCCCGAGTACAAGGCTCCATGAGGGTTCTTTGCTCCCCGTGACAGTCACGTGTCCTGGGGCAGGAAGCTGGGGACGGCTGTTTCTCCCAGAGGTGGGGTGGGGGTTGGGATTATGGTAGGAACAAGACACATGGTTCAAAAATGTGAATTCTTGGTTCAGTGAACTGCCTTCCATTATTCAGAACATGTTTGTTGAGCATGTTTCAGGTACCTATTAGGGCCGTATGAGGGGCTGTTAATGTGCAGGTGAACAGACAGACATGTGAGCTCCACCTTTCAGTGTGGGATGGAGAGCTGTCTGCTCCCCGACCACAGCATTTCACCCTGGAGTGGAGACTGTGTCTTCCTCTCACGCATCACGAACCTGGGACCTGGAGGACGGCCCTCCCTGGCTCCCGGATGCCTTTGCCAGGCCACCCCTCCCATCCTCCTTCCAAAACAAAGTCTGCACTACCTAACCCTCCACTATCCCTCTCTGTTGCTAATACCCACCTGCCCTGATTCCCACTGCCCCTCGCCACTGACGACTCAGCACCTGGCTCGCTATTTTACCCTCTGCTTCTGTCTTCATTTTTTGATGATAGCTTCAATATCCTCATGGATAATTCCTCTGAGATGAGGTGAATCCCTAATTTCCTCTTTTGTCCTCCAGAACCCTGAAGACCATCCCCCCCCACCCCTCTACCCCCACCCCCACACACATTTAAGCAAAAATAGAGAAGCTTCTGCTGCGAATTTGAGACAGAAAGTTTCAGACACGGGCGTGTGGGTAAGTCTGGGCCCCGGAAAATGGAAAGAGAAGGTCCAGGGGAGGTTTGCAATGAAGCGGAAAGCCCGGAGAGAGCAGTGTTCCTGCAGGCCCCACTTCAGACTCTTAGGGTCACCCCTCTGACCTGTCATCAGCAGTGACCAATCCAAACCCAACCCTAATGCACTCCCCTTTCCACCCACCTGCCCACACCCCATGTGCCAGTTTTGATGTATTATGTCCCCCAAAATGCCATGTTTTTTAAAGCAATCTTGTGGGGGCAGACGTATTAGTGTTGATTAGATTGGAAACTTTGAATTACGCTGTTTCCATGGAGATGTGACCCACTCAACTGTGGGTAATATCTTTGGATTAGATTGTTTCCATGGAGGTGTGGCCCCACCCATTCAGCGTGGGTCTTGATTAGTTTACCGGAGCCCTATAAGAGCTCAGACAGAAGGAACTCAGTGCTATAGCGAGATATTTTAGAGATGCCCTTGAAAGCAGACTTTTGCTAGTCCAGAGTTTGCCTGGGAGAAACTAAGAGAACACCCCCAGATGCCTAGAGAGGAACGTCCTGGGAGAAAGCCATTTTGAAACCAGAACCCTAGAGCAGATGCCAGCCATGTGCCTGTACCTTCCCAGATGAAGAGGTTTTCCAGAGCCATCGGTGTTTTTCAGTGAAGGTAGCCTATTGTTGATGCCTTTGGACACTTTTATGGTCTTAGGATTATAATTTTGTAACCAAATAACCCCCCTTTATAAAAGCCGATCCATTTCTGGTACATTGCGTAACGGCAGCATTAGCAAACTGGAACACCTTGCAAGCCCACTAACGTCCCCGTCCTTTCTCTGCCCCTCTGCTGGACTCTATGGCAGAGCCCCTGATTTCAAGTCAACCCGGGTCCCTCCCTTCTGTCCTGGCGCTGGCCAAGGGTCGTTGCAGAAAAGCACAAGGCTGCACTACTCAGTCTCACTGTGACCCCAAGACCTCGGTCTCAAGGGGGCACCCTGTATCCCCAGCATCCTGTGATCCCTCCCTGGTGTGTTTGCTTTCCCAACCCCAGTCGGCTATTTTGTACCTTCTTTTGCGTCAAATTCCCCATGTTGCTCCCTCTCCCCTCCCTTCACTTCATCAGACAGGAGCCCCCCATACTTCCCTTTCCATCTGCCCAGCTCACCTCTCACCACACACCCCACCCTCTCTGCCAGCTCCCCACTTTCTGTTTCAAGGACTGGGCTCCCCCCAGCTCCCCAACTTTTTCTAGATTCCTTCAGCCAGCATCCAAACATCAGACACTTGTTCATTGCTGGTGGGTATGTAAAATAGTGCAGTCGCTGTGGAAAACATTTTGGTGGTTACTCAGAAAGTATAGAACTACTAGGTGACCCAGCAATCCCACTTCAAGGTATATACCCAAAAGATTTGAAAAGAGGTACTCTAACAAATAGCTGCTCACCAGTGTCCATAGCGCATTATTCACAATTGTGGAAAGACAGAAGGAACCCAAGTGTCCATCAATTGATGAACTGATAAACAAAATGTGGGATGTACACACAATGGAATATTATCCATCTGTAAAAAGGAATGAAGTTCTGATAACATGTGACAACATGGATGAACCGTGAAGACATCATGTTGAGTGAAATAAGCCAGACACAAAAGGACACATATTATGATCTCACTGATATTAAATAATTAGAGCAAGTGAATTCATAGAGTCAGAAACTAGGATACAGGTTATCAGGGGCCAGGGTAGGGGTAAAGAATGGGGATTTAATGCCTAATTGGTTCAGAGTTTCTCTTTGGGGTGATGGAAAAATTTTGGTAACAGATGGTGGAGAGGGTAGCATGACAATGTGAAGGTAATTAACACCACTGAAACATATATTTGAATGTGATTAAAAGGGGAAAGGTTACATTATATATATATATATATAACTTAGATATTATATATATATTATATATATTACTAAATACATGTTACTAGGATATATTCTGGTATATATATATGTTACTAGAATAAAAATTAAGCGAAAATGTGGGACTGTGCAACACAAACGGTGAACCCTAAGTTAAACTATGGACTATAGTTAATAGTACAATTATAATATTCTTTCATCAAATGTGACAAAGGTACCAAACGAATGCAAAGTGTTAATAATGGGCGGAGGGTGGGATTGGGGGTATGTGGTAACTTGGTATTTTCTAGGGGCAAGTTTGAGCACCAAAATAAATATGAAATTATAACACATTAAATAACCAGGAAACCATGGTGATATATAAATGCATAAATAGAAAGTTTAATGAGGGACTGGGCATCTATATAGGTTTGAAGCCCCTCTCCACAAATATTTATCAAACAGAAAGAGGGAGAGCAACCCCACAGTGGAGAAGGCTGCAGACAGCATCATAATCAAATGCTGGAAGCTGAAGTTCACCAGGATGAAGAAACACATGTGGCTCCCAACTGGGTTCCTTCGCTGTCAAGGATGTTACCGAGGGCAGCTGGTGAAGCCTGAATTAGGTCTGATGATTAGACAGTCGTGATGAATCAATTACTGATTCCCTGATTTGGAGGCTTTTGTTGTGATTATGTAGGATGATTATGTAGGAGAATGTCCTGGTTGGCAGGAAAACACTCTGAAGCTCAGGAGTGGTGGAGCGTCGTGGCAGCAACTATTCTTAAACGGGTCGAGAGGAAAAGGGTTTTGTACTGGCAAATTTTCTGTGAGTTTGACAATGTTTCAAAATTAAATTTGAAACATTAAATATATATAAATTACTAAGCTAAACTTTAACAAAAACCTTTGCATAACAGCTGGATGGAGCTGGAAAAGGAGTTTATGACTGAATTGAAGGGCCAACCGTCCACTTCCTTCTCAGCCTGATTTCTCGTGGTGAGGAATTTTCTCACCGATGAGTGCTGCTGAAACTAAGCACCTGTCACAAAATGTTAAACCGGATCTCAAAATTCAATGTCATTTTTAACAGTAACACTCTCAATAAAAATGGATAGCAATAATATTTTTCATTTTGGAGGAAAATCTTGGGTTAATAAACATTTTGTGATGCAATAATTAGAAGCCCTCATACTAAGGATAGTTTATGAAAGTACTTCATGGATAAAAATTATCACTGACATCTTGAACAAAGACAGCTGAGAGATATGATTTATATTTGTGTTCTCAATTGCAATAGGAAATGCTACAGATAATTAAATTACTCTGAAAATTTGCACAGAGTGACAGTTCCTCCAGGAAGATGCAAATATGCAAATGCTGTGGTAATTTCATACACTCACTAGAAAAGATTTGAAACCCAACCAATTCTTTCATTTAGTACAGTATTGCATTGCACAAACATCACTTTTTAACATTTGCATTCAAAAGCAAACCTTGCTGTAATTCAAGTCAGTGCTACCCTTCATTAGCTTTTTCAGTACATATCTTTTTCACATAAGGTCACAGTTGTGATTAAGATTTATTTCATAATGACCTCTCGTGCTGTATTATTTTGACATAGAAACTCTTGGGATGTTCTCACTTCCAGAGAATCATGATTGTTCCCAATTTTGTCGAAACTTGAAGACTTCATGGCAGAGTTGCCATATTTAGTGAATAAAAATACAGGACACCTAATTAAATTTCCATGTCAGATAAACAGCTCATATTGCATGGGCATATGTATATGAAAAGAGTTATTTGCTGTTTATCCAACGCTCAAATTTAACTGCATATTTTATCTGGCAGCCCTGGTCTGTCATTGTTTTTCCTACTTTTAGGAGAGACATGGGTTGAAATCCACTCAGATGCACTTCTAGGAAGTAGCAATGTCTTCATTAGGTATTTTTAAATGATATCAGCTGTTTTAAAAAGTGCATTGCTTCACTGCCCTCCCCCCTACGTGGGATCAGACACCCAGGGGAGTGAATCTCCCTGGCAACGTGGAATATGACTCCCGAGGAGGAATGTAGACCTGGCATCGTGGGACGGAGAACATCTTCTTGACCAAAAGGGGGATGTGAAAGGAAATGAAATAAGCTTCAGTGGCAGAGAGATTCCAAAAGGAGCCGAGAGGTCACTCTGGAGGGCACTCTTACGCACAATATAGACAACCCTTTTTAGGTTCTAAAGAATTGGGGTAGCTGGTGGTGGATACCTGAAACTGTCAAACTACAACCCAGAACCCATGAATCTCGAAGACAGTTGTATAAAAATGTAGCTTATGAGGGGTGACAATGGGATTGGGAAAGCCATAAGGACCACACTCCACTTTGTCTAGTTTATGGATGGATGAGTAGAAAAATAGGGGAAGGAAACAAACAAACAAACAGACAAAGGTACCCAGTGTTCTTTTTTCTTCAATTGCTCTTTTTCACTTTAATTATTATTCTTGTTATTTTTGTGTGTGTGCTAATGAAGGTGTCAGGGATTGATTTAGGTGATGAATGTACAACTATGTAATGGTACTGTGAACAATCGAATGTACGATTTGTTTTGTATGACTGTGTGGTATGTGAATATATCTCAATAAAATGAAGATTAAAAAAAAATCAAAGTGGGAAACTTCCTCTTCTGATCAAGGTGGACTATCAGAGGCCTGAAGCAATTTTAATTGTTTATTAATAATTAATACATTGTTAATAATAAATAATTTATTAATTAACCAAAAATCAGAAGCAATATTCTTATATAAAGGGTTATCTAAGTTCCAAATAACAAAAAGAATAAAACACGCTTTGGTGATCAGTTCTCTGTAAATACTGAGAGCTGAATTTATTGTATAAAGAACATTTCTGATACACAGTGGTTCAAATATTCTGGCAAATTGTTTATCAAACTAAAGTCCCAGGGTAAGTGCTATCAATCTACCTGCTGTGCTCCCATCTGAAATTTGTATTTAGATATTGGAGTATATTTTAAAAGTGATGGTTATTGTATTAATATTCAATACTGTTATTTAAGTAGTCTTTGTCTTAGTTTTTCTGGTTGTGACATGGTGATAATAGTGGTGTCTACTACATAGAATTTCTATTAGGAATAAATTAATAAATACATTAAACCACTTAGAAAAGACCCTGCCATAAAGTAAGAGCCCAATAAATACTAGCCATTATTTTTTAAGTATATAAAATATTCTTTATGTTCTAATACTAATTATTTAAGATTGCTGTGAATAAAGAATAATTTTTAATCTATGACAAATATCCTGAAATTGATGTTTTATCATTTCTATGCCTGTTTTTCTACTTGTATGGTCTGAGATTTGGATGTTTACCTAAATAATACATAGTATTGTGTAAATGATATTGTACATAGCCTTTTGCAGTTTGCTTTCTTTTGATGATATTCTGATTTTGAGACATGCATTTTAATACAAATAAGTTACAATTTATTAATTTTCTTTTCTTGCTCATGGATATTTTTACAATTTTACAAAACTTTGCCATTTCAGACAATGCTACAATGAGCATTCTTGTATATCTTTTTTTTGGGTAAATATGTAAAAGTTTCTCTGGATATACTAGAAGTGGGGTTGCTGGATCATAGCATTTGTCCATCATTAATGTTATTAAACATATTGAAAATCTGGTCTCCAATTAGTTGTACCAAATTATACTCCAGTTATTCCTGTTGTCCCATGTCCTTGTCAGTAATTGTAGTTGTCAGACTGTATTTATTTTTGCCAGTCTGTTAGGTATAAATGGTATCGCATTGTGATTTTTGTCCCGGCCCGCGGGACATTCAACCGAGGCTCCGAGTCCCGTGAGGGAGGAATGGTATGGGACAAGAGACACGAGGAATGACAGCAAGACAGGTTTCTGATCAAGCTGCAAAACTTTATTGAAGAGGCAGAGCATATATACTCTAGGAGAAGGGGAAGTGGCTAGCAAGGGCTCGTGGCGGTCTAGGATTGGTGGCTGCTGTTGCTAGGGCGGATGGCAGATGTAGGGTTAGCATTTTTGGCGCGAACTAGCACTTTTGGCGCGAACTACTTCCTACTTCCGTAAAGAAGGCTGAGGGTAACTTAAGCTATTGTTGTATCAGCCCTGGTGGCCATGTTGCACATCTCCAGCATAGCTGAAGGTGGACTTCATGCATGCTACCTTAATCGCCCTCTACATCTCCTCCCTTTGTTTTTCAAAAGGATGGAGGAAGAATGCTGATCGAGCATTCTTTTGGCATTCTGGGGAGGGGAATTTGTGCAGAGCGAACCCCTATGCAAATGAGGCATACTTCTCAAGGAGCTCGAAAATGGCCTTTAATTGTTTTGGCCCTCCTTTGCAGTGCTTTGCCTTGCACCCAGTGGTACCAATCATAGCGTAAGCTAGAAGCATACTTTTGAGTTATATGCTGCTCCCGTAGGAGGGGGCTTTCTTACCCGAAAGGGTGGGTAGCAGGTAGGTTTTCTGGATCCACACCTTGGTCAGCGAGGTGAAGCCGGTGATAATGCACTTGAATAGGCTTGCCTAGGGCAGAATCAACTTGGTCCTTAACTAGCTGATTAGTCTTTTTATGGCCCAAGGTGCAAAAGATATTATAAGGAGTATGGTTATAAAGGGGCCTAATATAGGGAGGAGGTAAGGGAGAATTCCGTTGAGTCCCCAGGAGGGGCCTCCTTGGGCTTCCCGCTCACGCTTGCGGTTTGCAGTTCCTTCTCTAAGTTTGGTCATGGAATCTTTAACTATTCCAGAATAATCAGTGTAAAAGCAACATTCCTCGCCTAATGCTGCACAAAGCCCTCCTTGTTTAAGGAAAAGTAGGTCTAAGCCTCTTCTATTTTGGAGAACTACTTCTGATAGAGATGTAAGGGATTTTTCAAGATGGGTGATGGAGGTTTCAATGCGGGCTAAGTCCTCGTCTATTGCAGCTCTCAGGCTGGACGTTTGTTGGGCAAGTCGCAGCGAGACTGGAGACGCTCTGGAAGAGAGAAAAAAAAAGAAAGCTTCTCGGGGAGGAGGTTGCACCCTGGAAGAATTATTATTCGAGGGAAGGGGATGGTAAAGATGAAGGTGGAGACGTAGATGTATTAGGAGCGGGCTTCAACAGTGGAGAGTTAACATGTCTTATTAGCCTTTCTGGGAGCCAGCGAGGGCTTTCTTTCTCTTGATCATATATGCAAGCAGAGCCTCGTCCCCAAATAATAACGGGGTCAGGCCCATTCCATTCTGACGTTAAGGGGTCACGCCACATAACAGTGGCTTGTTGCATCTGTGTTTTGGGATGCCAATGTCTGTCGGCTGCAGATTGTCCTTCATCGTTCAGAGTTAGGAAGTTAAGAACAAAAAGAGCATGATGTAAAAGGTCTCGGGGACGTTGTTTTGTGAGGTTGAGAGTGCTTTCGGCTAGGCGACACAAAGCATTTTTTAGGGTGCGATGTGTTCGTTCTACTATTCCCTGGCCCTGGGGGTTATATGGTCTTCCCTTAATATGCTTAATTTGTAATTGCTGACAAAAGGTTTGAAAATTTTTGCCAGTATATCCAGGCCCATTGTCTGTTTTAATGAGTTTAGGCTGGCCTAAAATGGTGAAACAATGCAGCAAGTGAGAAATAACATGTTTTGAAGCTTCTCCTGTTTGCAAACTAGCTTGAATAAATCCACTATATGTGTCAACGCAAACATGAATATATTTGAGTTGCCCAAAGCTGGCAAAGTGGGTGACATCCATTTGCCAGATTTTATTTGGGATAAGCCCTTTTGGGTTAACTCCCAAATGAGGGACTGGCAGTTGGGTTACACAGTTTTTGCAGGCTTTAACAATTTCCGTTGCTTGTTCCCTTGTAATATTGAATTTTAGGCGGAGGGTGTTTGCATTTAGGTGGTGTTGGGCATGGGCTTGGGAAGCTAAGGTTAGAGAATTAGAAAGATTGGGACATATTAATTGGGTGGCAGCATCTGCTAGTGCATTGCCTTCTGCTAGAGGGCCTGGCAGGTTCTGATGGGCACGGAGGTGTCCTATGAAGAAAGGGAGCTGTCGTTTGAGAATTAATTTTTGTAGCTTTGAGAATAAGGGGACTGCATTGGTGGACGGTTTGATAAATGGAGTTGTTTCTAATAGCGGTACAGACTGAGCTATGTACGCGCTATCAGTGTATAAATTAAAAGGTTGGTTTTGAAGGTGGGAAAAAACCTGCAGGACTGCATAGAGCTCGACAAGTTGAGCTGAGGTATAGGGAGAGCGCACGGAAAATGCTTGACCCTGGATGACATATGCTGCGGTCCCATTTGCTGAACCATCAGTAAAGACTAAGGTAGCAGAGTCTATGGGTTTTGCTTTAGTGACCTTTGGAAAAGTGAATTGATGGATTTTAGCGAACTGGATTAATGGGTCGTTTGGGTAATGGTTATCAATATCGCCTAGGAATGAAGAGCATGCGATAGCCCATTCATCGCTGGTTTGGAAAAGCCAATGGATTTGATCTTGGGTGTATGGGACAATAAGGGAATCGGGATCTTTTCCAAACAGTTGGCGGCTAGTTTGTCGGCCTTTAGTTATAAGGGCAGCTATAAGAGAAATATACGGTGAGAGCACCTTTGTTGGAGTAGCTGGGAGATGAACCCAGAGTAGTGGGTGGCCTCGCCCGTTTGGTTGTTTTAAATTGGATTGCCAGAATACGCCTGTAGGCATGTGGGTTGTAGCAAGAATTATAAAAATTAAGGGTTGGTGGTAATTTATTTGATAGCAAGTTTGATTTTGGATAGCTTGGTTTACGATGGTAAGTGCCTGCATTGCCTCTGGAGTTACGCTTCGGGGAGAGGAGGGGGGGTTTGCGTCTCCTTTTAGGATATTATTGAGTGGTAGAAGAGCTTCAGTGGGTAGCTTTAGGTAGGGGCGAAGCCATTGAATGTCCCCTAGAAGTTTTTGGAAGTCATTTAACGTTAGTAGATGGGAGGTTCGCAGTTGAATGCGGGGTGTTAAAACTTGCCGGTGCCAAAGCTCGAACCCTAGATAAGAAAAGGGGTCTGAAGTTTGTACTTTGTTAGGGGCTATTTGAAGACCTTTTGCTGTTAAATTTTTAAGAAGGTCTTGAAAACAAGAATGTAGGTTGGACATGTCCTGACTCGCTAACAGGATATCATCCATGTACTGGAGAATGTAGATCTGTGGCCATAGTTGTCTGACAGGGTTAACGGCGTCAGCAACAAATTTTTGGCATAAAGTCGGACTATTGGCCATGCCCTGTGGCAAGACTTTCCATTGAAATCAGGGCATAGGGCCTTGAAAATTGATTTGAGGAACACTAAAGGCAAAATGTTGCCTGTCTTCCGGGTGAAGAGGTATGGAGAAAAAACAATCTTTTAAATCTATGACTATTTTATGAAAATTAATAGGGATAGCAACTGGTGAAGGGAGGCCAGGTTGCAGTGCTCCCATGGGCAACATTGCTTTGTTTACAGCTCGTAAATCTTGCAAAAGTCTCCATTTGCCTGATTTCTTTTTTATAACAAAAATAGGAGTGTTCCAAGGGGACTGAGTAGGTTCAATATGTCCGGCATTAAGTTGTTCCTGTACTAACTCTATAGCCGCTAAGGTTTTTTCCTGAGTTAGGGGCCATTGATCAACCCATACTGGTTCTATGGATTTCCAAGAGATTTTTTCAGCATGGGGTACAGGGATGTCAATGGCCGTCAGGCTAAATTTTGGGAGAGCCCGAGTCCTGTTCTAGCTATATTAGGTGTTATAGAGATGGGCTGTCTTATTCCTTAATTAGCTTTGCCTAGGCCTTTGCCAGGGAGAAAATTCATTTTTAGCATTTGAGCAGTAACTGTATCACTAGGGCTGCACGTAAAAACTTTCATTTGAGTTAAGATATCTCTGCCCCATAGATTGACGGGGAGATGGGGGATAACATATGGTATAACTGTACCAGTGTTTCCTTCCTCATCCTCCCATTTAAGGGTTTGTGAACTCTGTAGGGGATTTGTGGCTTCGCCTATTCCTTGTAAGTGGGTGGTAGCGGCTGTGAGAGGCCAGGACTTAGGCCAGTGATTTGAGGATATAATTGTGGCGTCAGCCCCTGTGTCTAAAATTCCTTCAAACGGTTTACCATTTAACTTTAATCGTAAGATGGGCCGATTATGGGATATTGGTTGTGCCCAAAAAATATCAGAGGATCCAGGGGCCTCTGTAGGGCGCTGGAGTTTTTTGAAGTTTGAGTTGATACGCTGAATGGGGAATATTGTAAGTTGGGCTATTCGAGAGCCAGAAGGAATAGGGATAATATTGTTTGAGGTGGCTGCAATTATTTGTATTTCACCTTTAAAGTCATTATCTAGCACACCTGGGGTGATTTGAATGCCGTGAAGGGCGGTACTGGCTCTTCCTAAGATGAGGCCAAAGGTATTTGGGGGCAGTGGTCCATAGACTCCTGTTGGTATGAGGAGAGGACTGTTTTCTGGGGTTAATATTGATTTGGAGGTGGTACAGAGGTCCATCCCTGCGCTTCCTGCTGTTGCTCTCCATAAGTCTGCGACACGGCAGCATGGTTTATGATGGGGAGAGCTGGTATTATGACTGAGGATGGTCAAACGAACCGTACTGCCCCTGGGTTCATTCTGGTTGGGGCCTGGGGCCGGCCCCATTGGAAGTTTCCCTGGGGCTTAGGCTTAAGGGGTTGGCCATTTATGTCTGCTCGAGAATGGCATTCAGACGCCCAATGGAACCCCTTTTTACAGCGGGGACAAATAGAGGGCGGCAATGGGGGTTTATTAGTAATGGGTAAGGAGGAACTGGTTTGTGGCACGGGGCAATTTTTTGAAAAATGGCCAGGTTGTTTACAGTTATAGCACGTTGGAGGCTTTGCTTGTGCCGTAAAATTTTTATGCTGCGCTGCAAAATTTTGAAGGGCAGCACCAATGGCTATTCCAAGAGTTTGAGTGGGCCCAATGCCAGAACAGAGCTTTATGTAATTATTAAGATTGGTATTACGAAAGGGGCGGATTGCTGCTTGGCAGGCAGCGTTAGCATTTTCATAGGCCAGGTGTTTAATAAAATCACTCTCGCTTTCGCTGGCCCCAAATAGGCGCTCAACCATGTTTTGCAGGCGGCTAAGGAATTTGCTATATGGTTCATCAGGTCCCTGTCTTAATTTAACAAGAGAGGCAGTGGCGGCACCCTTTTGCGGAAGTTTTTTCCATGCTCTGAGCGCGGCCGTTTGTATTTGCGCTAGGAGGCCTGGGGGGAATTGAGCCTGCTTATTATTCTGATGGTAGGGGCTTTGACCTAAAAATTTGTTTAATGTCCAGGTTTTAGAGGTGGCTTTATGGGCATTACGGGTGGCATACTTTTTACAATGCTCTTCATAATCGGATTTCCACAACAGGAAATCACCGCCGGACAGGGCAGCTCTGGCTAATTGGGACCAATCGTTAGGAGTGAGTTCTTTTTCACTGAGACTCTCTAATAGGGTGAGCGTGAAGGGGGCGGTAGCGCCATAATCACTTACTGCCTTTTTTAATTTTTCTAAATATTTTAAACTGAGTTTTTTATATTTAACTCTTGAGGTAGTACTAGCTTCTTCCTGCTCTTCTTCGTTAGAACTAGGGGGATTTGATTGTTCATTTTCCTCGCTTTCGCTACTAGAATCGCCATTTTGGGAGCTGGCGGCGCCATTTTGGGTTTGACTACGTGTAACTGGAAAGGCGTAGGTGTGGTGAGCGCAATGGGGACGTGATGAGGGGCGTTTTCTGGGAGCGCAAGGGCTGCAACGCTCTGAGTTGCCGACCGGAGGTCAGTGAGTAAATTGGCAGCTCGCAGCCGCTCCTGATTAAAGGCTTCTTTAAAGTTATCGGCGTGTAGCCGGAGGTTTTCTGTGGCCTCTTCCAAAGCGCGAAACTGAGGTAAGGACGTGACTGGATAAAAATGAGAATATGGTTTGGGAAAATCGGGTGCTTAAGGGGGTGGCCGAAACGGAGGAAGGGAGTTGATCTCCAAAGAGGGAGAGATTTTAGCCTCCGGTTCCTCCAAAGAGGGAGAGATTTTAGCCTCCGGTTCCTCCAAAGGGGGAGAGATTTCAGCCTCTGGTTCGATATTGTGCTGATCGGGCGACAGACTAGCTTGACTGGTTGGGGTATTTGGCCTATCCCTGTTGGGGTTTTTGTTTAGAGGTTTTTCAGGTATGTTAATAATTACTGAGCTGCATGCTGAAGCGGGGCGAGAGTGCTCTCTTAAAGCTTCCTCTCCTTTTTTGCAGAGGTTTTGAATGTCTGGAGCTAAAGAATGGACTCTTAGGATTTCATTAATTAGATTCCAATAAGAAAAGGCAGTAACCAGGACCTTTTCAGGACCAAAGGTCCGGGAATAATCTTTTAAACAGTCGCCGACTCTTAGCCAGCATTGGTGGTCTATAGTACCTTCTTGAGGGAACCAAGGGCAGGTTTTTAACAAAAAATCAAAAAAGCGCGTGAGATCTTTTTTCTTAACCCTAGTTCCTCGTGCCTTGAGCGACTGTTTGACCTGACTAATATATAATTCATGTTGGGAGATTGCTTGTCCCATGTTGGGGGTGGGGGCTTACCTTTCGTTGCTTTCTTTTCTTCTTTCCGTTTCTTCCTTTCGCCGGCACTGATCGACTGCTGAACGGATCTGTCTCTCGAGCGCGCTTCCCCGCGGCGATCCCGGGTGCGGTGAGTGTGAGAGGCCTCTCTCCTTGAGTGCGGCGTTCCGTCTCTCACAGAACTCCGGGCCCCACGTTGGGCGCCAGTTTGTCCCGGCCCGCGGGACGTTCAACCGAGGCTCCGAGTCCCGTGAGGGAGGAATGGTATGGGACAAGAGACACGAGGAACGACAGCAAGACAGGTTTCTGATCAAGCTGCAAAATTTTATTGAAGAGGCAGAGCATATATACTCTAGGAGAAGGGGAAGTGGCTAGCAAGGGCTCGTGGCGGTCTAGGATTGGTGGCTGCTGTTGCTAGGGCGGATGGCAGATGTAGGGTTAGCATTTTTGGCGCGAACTAGCACTTTTGGCGCGAACTACTTCCTACTTCTGTAAAGAAGGCTGAGGGTAACTTAAGCTATTGTTGTATCAGCCCTGGCGGCCATGTTGCACATCTCCAGCATAGCTGAAGGTGGACTTCATGCATGCTACCTTAATCGCCCTCTACAGATTTTCATTTCATTTCTGTGATTGTAAGTGAAGTTGGGATCTTTTCGTCTGTTTATTGATCATTCTGGTATCATGATCTGTTAATTATCTGTTCATATCCTTTGCCCATTTTTTCTGTGTGGTTGTTTGTCTTCTTGTTGGTTGAGGAAAGTGCTCTTTGTACTCTGGCACCAATCTTTTGGCAGTTTTACATACAGTATATTGCCGATATTTCCTCACAATTTGTATCTTTTCTTTTTCATTTTTAATGCCATCTTTCAATATACAGAAGTTTTACATTTTGTCAAACTAAACATAACACTTTTTGCATCGTATTTAAGAAATCCTTACCTATCACGAGGTTTAAAAAATATTCTACAAATTCTTTTAAAAGTTTTTAAGGTTTTGCTCTTCATACTTAACTCTTTAATCCACTTGGGATTGAGTTTTGCTTCTGATGTAAATTGGCTTTTGTTCTTCATGTTGTTGCTGTTGATTATGCACATGAATAACCTGTGGACCTGGTGCAGTTTATTGAAGAGTTCCTCATTTCTTGAAGGAATATAGGGACAGCTCGGTCACTTACCACCTCCTTATAAGAATGCCCCTCCTTTGCACTCTCTGTCCACCCCTGCACAAATACCGCACTTAGGAGCTCCAGCTTTAAAATGTCTAAAGCCTGCTGGGGCAGGTCTGCCCATCTCCTTCTGCCTTATGAATGTCTTGCCTATTTTTTGGCTGCCATGCATGTAACAGGTGAAATTTTGCTTAGAATTTCATTGACTATCTGGGTTATTTTAGGGTTCTCTGAGAACATCATGGTATTGAGGTACTGCCTGGTAGCTACGTGCACGGCCCCTGAAGCCGGAAGGCCGGCCGGGGCGTGTGTCCCAGCTTCTGCCTCTTGTGAGCTTCAGGACTCGGCTTAAGTCACACAACTCTTTCTGTTTCGGTCGCCTGATCTTTTCCATGTGGGTGATAATACATCCCTCTGAGCCTTGTCTTGAGGAGTAAATGAAATGAGGTGAAGCACTTGGAAAGTGCCTCTGAACTTATTCAGATGTGCACTCCAGTGAGAATCAGACCAAGCCAGATAACCTTTTGGGTTGGCGAGGAATTTTTTTTTTTTTTTTCCGTTGTACCACTTCACTGAGTATAAGGCTTTGAGCTTTTTGGGAGTGGGGGTGGGGTGCAGGCCTTACAACACTACCACAAATGCGTACAAGGCCTAATAACCTGTCTGTTTTAGTTTCCTCGTTGCTAAAGCAAATACTATGCAATGGGTTGGCTTAAACAATGGGAATATGTTGGCTCATGGATTTGAGGCTAGCAGAAGTCCAAATCAAGGCATCATCAAAGTGGCGCTTTCTTCCTGAAGACAGGCGTTCTGGGGCTGGCTGCCGGTGATCCAGGGCCCTGGACTCCTCTGTCCGTGGCCGTGCACATGGCGGCCTCTCCTGGCCGCTCCTTTCTCTTCAGGGTGCTGCTCACTCGTAGCTTCTGGCTGCTCCCTCAGTGTTTTTTTTCTCTCTCTCATGACCTTCCTCATAAGGCCTCAGTAATAGGATTAAGACCTATCTTGGGCCACCTTACCTGAGGTAACCTCATCCAAAGGTCCTATTTACAAGGGCTCACACCCACAGGAATGGGTTAAGTTTAAGAACACGTTTCCTGGGGTACATAGCTCCAAACCGCCACACTTACCTTGTTAAAACCAAGCCCCTTGACTGACAGCTTGACATGCTGAACCCTCTATCATGGGGTTTGCCCTTATAAAGTTAGTTACTGTAAAGGAGAGGCTGAACCTGCTTATAATTGTGCCTAAGTGTCTCTCCCTGAGTGCTCTTTGTTGCTCAGATGTGGCCTCTCTCTCTAGATAAGCCACCTCAACGGGTGAACTCACTGCCTTCCACCCTACATGGGATCTGACTCCCAGGGGTGTAAATCTCCCTGGCAACACAGGATGTGACTTCCGGGGATGAATCTGGACCCAGCATCATGGGATTGAGAACATCTTCTTGACCAAAAGGGGGATGTGAAATGAAACAAAGTAAAGCTTCAGTAGCTGAGAGATTTCAAATGAAGTTGAGAGGTCACTCTGGTGGACATTCTAGCACACTATCTAGATAACACTTTTTAGGTTTTATGGATTGGAATAGCTAGAAGTAAATACCTGAAACTACCAAATTCCAAGCCAGTAGCCTTGACTCTTGAAGACGATTGTATAACAATGTAGGTTATGAGGGGTGACAGTGTGATTGTGAAAACCTTGTGGATCACACGCCCTTTATCCAATGTATGGATGGATGAGTAGATAAATGGGGACAAAAACTAAATGAAAAAATAGGGTGGGATGGGGGGTGATTTGGGTGTTCTTTTTTCTTTTTCTTTTTTAGTCTTATTCTGATTCTTTCTGGTATAAGGAAAATGTTCAAAAACAGATTGTGGTAATGAATGCACAGCTATATGATGGTGCTGTGAACACTGACTGTGCACCATGGATGATTGTATGGTGTGTGAATATATCTCAATAAAACTGAATTTAAAACAAAACTAAACAAAATGAAAAAAAAAACCAAGCCCCTTGGGATCTGAGACTGGCAGTCCCTGCCCTCACTTGGAACCCAGCAGGGTAGCTCCAGAAACAGCTCACACTTGCTGCTCAGGTTTCCAGTTCCTTCTTCATTTTTGGTCCCTAGAAATTTCCCTCATCACGTTGACACTGGCCACGCATTTATCAAGATGACAGCTAGTTATACTGTAAGAAGCAATTCTAAGTCCTTATAGTAGTAGGTTTCCAGTTTCTTAGTTTACAAAAATGTCAGAAATTGAAGTCTTTACATGGCTTTTTTAGGAGTGTATATTTTCTGTTGAGAACAAAGTGCTATGGACACTTATTATCGCACAGTTGTTAATTATTTTATTAAAGTCCTCTATATCCTTATTCATATTTTAGAGTGAGTCTGATTCTTGTTTTATTGTCTCTACTGGGGTTTTGTTGTTCAGCAGACAGAGGTTCAGTTTGCTTCATTTTCTTGGTGGACTCTTATCGTTATTAGTAAATATTATGGCTTTTGTCCTTTTTAATAAATTGCATCTCAAATTCCTTAATGGCTGATACTGAGATTATTCCTCCTGCTTTCTCAGTTAGCATTTCCACAGTCTGCTCTGTTGGGCTGACACCACTGCCTTCCTATCTTCAGAAACTTCTGAAACTAGTCAGTTGGCTAATGGCACAGTAACTCTCTTCCCACAATCCATCTTTTCTTTTTTTATTTCTGTCATTTTGGTTGGATTTTGTAATGCAGGAGAGATAAGTGCACAGTTTAGTTTGTTGTCTCAACCTGGAATGTGCTGGTTACTTTTCAGTATAGACTTAATTCTTAAACGAACCTCATGGGCAGGAAGGCCCAGCTCACCTGGGTGCTCCACTTAGAACACAACCTCTGGGTTAGGGGCATTAATAGACTCACTCCATGCACATTAGCCTTGTCTACCTTGGGAGCTCAAGGGAAACCTCTGGGGAGCCCATGAGTGCTTCTTGCTCTAACCCTCCTCTCTTACCCAGAACTGTGGGGTTTTAGCTCCACCCAGCAGGTCTGCACCCCAAAGCCCAGCAGAAGGCAGCAAGACCCCTTGACCTGGCCCTATCTGCTTCAGGACCCCATTTTCACATCATCCTCTCTCAGGGCCGGAGCTTCCATCGAAAGGTGAGCTGAGAGCTGGGCTGCCAGGTGTCAGAGCAGTCGATTAAAGTAACAACCCAACGTGAAAGTATTTGGTGACCCACGACAGGTGTAAGCAGGAGGCTCTGTTTCATTTCTCCCCAGGAACACCCTGGGCAGATGGATCCGGACAGACAAGGGACACGGGGGTTGTTTTACTTGCTGCCAAGGGAACCACAAACAAAAGGCTCCTGCAGTTTCCTGGACCAGGGGGCTGGAGGGAGGGAGGGGGAGGGCTGAGGACCGCCTCAGAGTGGGAAAAACTCTTCAAGGCTCCTCCCAGTCCCCAGCCTGGGGAAGGCCCCGGGTAGGAGTGTAGTTCCTCTCAGAGCCTGGGGGCAGGGAGGGCCGAGCCCTGCACGCCCGGAGTCTGTGCGCGGAGGGCAGCTTCCTCCACAACGCCCGCCGGGAGGAGCCTTTGCGATTGCCTGTGGTTGGAACTGAAAACCACACAGAGAATTCTGGCCAGGAGCTGGACTCCTCCGCTTCCTGAGCTCTCCCGGGGCTGCACTGCAAAGATACCCCCAGATTTGTCAACCGCTGTGTCTTTCCATTTCTGCTTTACTAATCTCTATTAATATCTTAGCCCCTATTCAGGTTCGGAGAGATTGAGCGCCTTGTCTAAGGCCACGGTATGGGAGGGACAGCAGTGTATGCTGGAGCTGATCAGCTCTGCCGAGCCGATAGATGAATTTTCAGGAATTTTGACCTGGTTGTTAAATATACTCATCCCTAAAAATTAAATTATACGCACTTATGATTAAATAAATTATGTTAATGGCAACGTAATGAATACAGAAAATGCATTATTTTCTAATTATTTTACTACTTTTTTTTAAAACTATAACTTATTTTGCTAATTTTATCTATTCCCTACAACCTTGAGGATATTTATGTGTGTTTACCTGTATGGTAAAAATACTCTGTAATGGCATATTTCTGTGTGTCTCTTCCCAGTTTCCATCCTGACAACGTGTTGGTAGCTTGGAATAAGCCTTGGTGGAAGTACGTACACTAGGGACACCGGTAAATGCCACAAGTTAGGGCTTTTTATTCTGGAGAGCCAGTTGTCAAATACTTACCATCTGTATTAGTCATGGTTCTCCAGAAAAACAGAACCATCAGGAAACATATATATAAAAGGAGATTTATTGTAAAGAATTGTCTCACGTGACCATGGGGGTTGGCAAGTCCAAATGGAAATTCTGATAAGGGTGATGTTGAAGACCTTAGTCCAGATTTTCCAGGGGAAGCTGGCTGCCTGGGAATTCTGGCAAGAACCAGTACTGAAATTGAGTCCAAAGTCCTCTTCTGACCTCTGAAGTGCTCATCTCTGGCTTTTAAGCCCTCCAGCTGATTGTAGATGCAATCAACTGATTGTCAACACAAATCCCATCTGAGAAATACCCTCATGGTAACAAGCAGATCAAACAACTGGACACCATAACCTAGCCAAGTTGACACATGAAGCTAACCGCCACCACACCATCAAATCACTGATCTGATTGTAAAGTACCTTTTTTTTTACAACTACATGCTTCCACTTTTTCTGCAAGGATCAGTGGCAGACAAACATCCTTAAATTATGCCTTAGCCTGGGTTTCCTTAAGAGCAGAGGGGAGTGGTTTCCTTGGGCAGGAGGTTCCTGGGTGCAGAATGGAGCAGTGAAACAAAGAAGGGAGGGGCCCGCCAGGATGCCCTATGGAGCTGGATACTTGGGTGGGTGATCAGAAGCTCCCTCCGCAGTCTGTCCCCAAGCCTCCCATCCCGTCTCAGGGCCTCTGCAGGAGGGCAGAGGGAAGCATTGCTCCACCTCTGGGCTGGGGCTGCCTCCAGCTCCTCAACACCCCACCCTTCCTAATTGTGCTCCAGCATCCAGAATATTCAACCCTTCAGACCCCAGTCCCAGGAGGAAGCGCAGGCAGGGGCGCAGGCCAAAGGCCCGGAGGGGCTGCGTGGCCCAGACCTGCTGTCCCTTATGGGGTGGGCAGCGGCTTACTCTCGGAGCAGGCAGGGGCTGGGCCATGGCTCCTGGCGGGCCAAGGAGCGGATTCTGTCGATTCCCACCTGAACACAGGGAAAAAACAAAAGCAAATCCACAACAGAAAAATACCTGATCTCTAAATTTCTCTCCCTCACTGAACGAGGGAGAGGGGCCACAGCATGTTCCTTAGCGTGCCTCTAAATAAACCCTGAACACCGACCTTTTGCAACTTCTTTTTCTCCTTAACTTTACTCTCGATGTTCGTTTTAATATGACTTCATCTGGATTAAAATGTTCTTCAGGTGCCCACTCGGTGCTTTCTGCAGTGCTCCTGCTCCCCCGCCATCGCCCGGCTGGACAGCAGGTGCAGGCCGCGGGCGGGGGCGGGCACCAGGCGGCCTCGCTCTCCTGCAGCCCTGTTTTGAAATACAGGTGCCTCTATAATTGATTCTGGGAAATGTGGCCCCCGGAGGTCCTCAGGAGCAGGAAGAAGGCAAAGAAAAGAAGCTGGGAGGAAGAAAACGAGGTTATTTTCCTACCCACAGATACCTTCACTTAAAAATTCTCACTTTTGCTTCCGTTTCCAAAATTCTTACAAATTACAAGTCAGAAATAACCAAAATGGATAATTTTGTTTGTGTATTGATTATTTACCACTCTGTCCCTTCACAAGGTAAGTTCAGTGATATCAAGATCTAGAAAAGATAATTTGTGATTTGATATGCTTAGCAGTTATTATTATCTTTCACAGTTATAAAATTAACAAATAGCAAGGTATTAGTCAAAAAACAGGAGTCAAAACTGATTTTAGGAGGAGGTAAAAGAGTTAAGCACATCAGGTTATCAAAAAGTAGAGCTGAAATACATGTTTAGGAAACTATTGGTCAAAAGACACCCTGTACTAAAAGCAAAATAAATGTCAACCATAGAGAAAGTCTAGATTAGCATTTAAAAAGTTCAAGTCTGTGTTTTCTTCCTCATGTGAAAATAGATGAAAGAAAATGGAAAAATGAGTGGGGGCGGGTAAGTTCCTTTAAAGCATCTAAAAACTATAGTCAATGGAAGGGCAGCCAAGCAGCTAAATGGTTTCTAGTACATTTTCCCCTTTTATAAACGTAATTCTTCCTTAAATTTAAAAATTTAGTTTAGAAGCAGTATCCCTTTGAAGCTATTGAAATTCTGACTAAAAACAAAAACAAAAAAAATTATATTCACACAAGATAATTCTTTTAGAATGTTAAAAATATTCTTTGCCCATAAAATGTTCTTTGCCCCCTGGTGGTGGAATTACTATTAAGTTTTTAGAAGTCAGGAGAGTTTAATTATGAAGTTTTGGCACTAAAATCACTCTGTGGTAAATAAATAACAGAGCATTAGAAATTGGAAAAAGGGGGGCAGGAATGGGCTACATAGCTTGGTAAAATGTGTGTGATACCACATTCATATTTAGGGCAACAAATTTAAATTTCCCATTTCTTACCATTTGTAGCTACATTTTCCTTAATCTATCGCTGTTTGTTTCCATGTTGATCATATGCTAATTCAGTGTTCTGAAAAATGTTGCCCCCTTTTAATAAATTTAATAATAGGTATTTCTGAGGCTGGCAATTTCTTCATATACAAATGCTTTAGCAGTGGCCTATTGATTGGGTGAGCAGCAACTTTATATTGTTTTTCTTTGTGTTCCAATTTGGCATCGCAAACAAGATTAGGGCTCCACGGCAGAATGCCAAAACCAAGCTGTTCAGCCTGGAAGAATAGATGATGAACAGATCTGTTAAATTTTTCTTCCGCAGGCTAATTGGTGCCTTTGTATATGAGGAAAATACAATTGCCGTGCTCCAGCTGAATCGAGGAGCTGGTAGGAGAGAGTATTGGTGGGATAGTGGAAAAAGGAGAACTAATTTTCAAATTATAGAAAGTCATTTGAGTGAGTCACTAGAAACCTTTGAAAAATTAATGATGGCTCTGGATCTATGGAAGACGTTAGAAGAAACTTTAGCATGGATTTATAGTGACACCTTAAAGTCTACGTAAATCGGAAAACATAATAATCTAAAAACACCAAGCTACTTCACAGTAAACCAAGAATGATCAGAGTCTTTAGGGAATAAATAGTTGACTGTGAATACTTTCCCTCCCCTTTGTTCAACGGGGGATCATGCCCTTAACTCTGTATCTATTGTTTAATCTTATACTGAATTTAGCAGGAAAGCCATGAATAATATGTTTTGTGGCATCAGAATAAAATGTTAATCTGGCTAGCTTTTAGAACCAGTCATCATTTTGTAAAGATTATCTTGTCTCCCACCATTCTGAGCAAGCAAGTGATTGAATATATTTCTAGTGAAGTTGGCATGCCTTCAGAGACAACATCTAGACATTTAAAAATAGGCAAGATTTATTTATGGAACCATTAATACAATGTAGATGAAGGCTTTCCACAAAAAGATAAGTAACGTTTAAACAGCAATTATTATATACCAGGCTTCAGTGATCTCAATCCTGCAACAACCTTTTGATTTTGTTAAGATTATTACCCCAGCTTTACAGGTGAGACATAACAATCACCCATGAAATGCAGAGCCGGGATTTAAACCTACTCAACCTGGCTCCAGAATCTGTGCTGCTATCCACTATGAGATAATTTGAGTAAATAGTACATTATGCAGAGAAGTCAAAACCATAGTGTCGATCTGTTTGAAACATGTTTATTATTTGTAACATGAAGAACATCTGAATTTATTTATGAGGAAATTCAAAGTGATTTAAAATCAGTGCTGCAGTACAAAAGGGATTATTTTCCAAAGAGGTGCTTCCCAAACCAATATTTTTCTAACCTTTGTCAACTCAGTGTAAGTTTGTTGAATAGGTATTTGAATGAATGAATTACTGAGTAAAGATCATGTTCCATGAAAGAACAATGGTATCTTAGAATTTCAAGTTCGTATATTGGAGAAATATCCATAAAAGGGCTAAAGAGGAAATGTCAAGACTTAATGAGAACCAGGCATTTCTGAATCATGAGATGAATAGGCCACTAATGCTGATTTTAAGAGAGCTTCAGATTTTAGCTATCATGGATATTATATTCAATTCTGTTTTATATAGTTAATTTTGACCTTCACAGAAGTTAAGGTAGGGACTACCAGATGGCTTATTGTCTTAGTTTCCCGGGGCTGCTGTAAAAAGGTACTACAAAGTAGGTGGCTCAAAATAACAGAAATCTGTCGACTCACGGTTTAGGAGGCCAGAAGTCTGAAGACACAGTGTTGGCAGGGCCATGATTCCTCTGAAACCTGCAGGGGAGAACCCATTCCTGCCTCTCTGTCAGCTTCTGGCGGTGGCTGGCCATCCTTGGTACTCCTTGGGGTGGGGTTTAACAATCTCTGCCTCTGATGACACATGGCCATCTTCTCTCTGTCTCTGTGACTCTTCTCCCCTTCTTATTAGACACCTGCCATATTGGATTTAGGACTCACCCTACTCCAGGATGACCTCATTTTAAGTTGCCAGTTCCATCCAAATAAGGTCACAGTGTGAGGTAATGGGGTCAGGGTTGCACTGTATCTTTTTGGGGGCACAATTCAACCATAACACTTATTTAAGCCTGAGTGAGTCCTAGCTGTCTATGAAATTGCCACCCCGGAAGCCAGTGGCCATTGTGACATTCAAGTTTCTCTAAACCAAGATCAGAGCTCCTCCCAGCACCCTGATTCTCCGTCGTCTCCTCATGGCCAGTGGCATTCTCTTCCCATGCATCTCAGCACGTTATCATGATCACACCTTGAACGTTGTTATCACTAGAGCCTACAAACCGATGTAATTTTAAAAAATCCTCTAACCATATGTGAACTGATGTGCTTTCAGCTCCAATGCTTAAGCACCATGTCGAATGCCTCATTGAAACCTTCACTCTGAGTTTATTCAGTTGTTATTTGTGTAGCTCTTTATGTTGTACTCTTAGCACAACATTTTTCTGCCTTCCTTTTTTAGACATTTAAGGCTACAAATTCTCTTTGAAGTTACTACCATCACTACATCTCATGAGCTTTCCTATAATTTAACTATAATATGCTTAGGTATGGTTTCTTTGCATTTATCCAACTTTGGGTTTGCTGAGCTTATTGCATCTGTGGACTTTTTTTTCCTTTTCTGTTTTTAAACACCCTTATTGTGAGTATACTTATACTCACAGGGTTATGCAACATCACCAAAATCAGATTTTGGAATATTTTTACACCTCCTAAAAGAAACCCCATATCCATTAGCAATCAATCCCTAACCTCCCTTACCCTCAACCCTAAATAACCTCTCATCTACTTTCTGTCTCTATAAATTTGCCTATTCTGTACACATACAAATGGAATCATACATTATGTGGTTTTTTGTGACTGGCTTCTTTTATTTGGCACAATGTTTTCAAGGTTCATCCATGATGTAGCATGGATTGGTACTTCATTTCTTTTTATTGCCAAATAATATTCCATTGTATGGATATGCCACATTTTGTTTACCCATTCATTAGTTGACAGACATTTGGATTGTTTCACTTTTTTAGTTATTATGAATAATACTGTTTTGAATTTTCATGTACAAGTTTTTTTTTTTTTTGTGGACATAAGTTTTCATTTCTTTTGACTATATATCAATGAGTGGAATTATTGGGTCATATGGTAACTATATTTAACTTTTTAAGGACTGCAAACTGTTTTCCAAAGCAGCTGCACATTTTGCATTTCCATTAGCAATTTATGAAGGTTCCAATTTTCTACATCCTTGTGGACACTTATGAATTTTTTAAAAAATAATAGCCATCCTAATGGATATGAAATGGTATCTCATTGTAATTTTTATTTGCATTTCCCTAATGACTAATAATGTTTTCATGTGCTTGTTGACCATTTGTGCATCTTCTTTGGAGACATGTCTGTTCACTTCATATGCCTATTTTTTTAAAATGGGTTGTCTTTTGTTGTTGAGCTGTAAGAGTTCTTTACATATTCTGCATATAAGTCCCTTATCAGATATATAATTTTCAAATACTTCCTCCAGTTCTGTCAGTTGTCTTTTCACTTTCATGATGGTATCATTTGAAGCATGAAGGTTTTTAATTTTGATCAAGTTCAATTGATCTATTTTTCTTTGTCACTTATGCTTTTGGTGTCATATCTAAGGAACGAACCCCTGGCTGACCCAGGGCCACAAAAATTTACTTAATATTACTTTTTCTTATAAGAATTTTATAGTTTTGGTTCTTAAATTGAAGTCTATGATCATTTTGACTTAAAATTTTGCATGTGTGGTTTTATGTCTTTCATTAGTTTCTGAGCCACTATCTTTTCAAATATTGCTTCTGCCTCATTTTCTTTTTTTCTCAGCCTCAATTATATATATGCTAGATTTATTAACTGTGACCCACATGCCTTTAAAGCTCTACTCTTTTCTTTCTACTCTTTTTCCAATCTGTGCTTCAGTTTGGGTATTTTTTCTTGACCTGCCTTCAAATTCACTAATCTCTTTTTTTCTGTGTCCACACTGCTGTTAAACCATCCAGTGCGTTCTTCAGATAATTGTATTTTTTAGTTCAGGATTGTCCATTTGATTCTTTTTTCTGCATCCCAATTTTTTTGTTGCTAAAATTCTGCATCTTTTCATCTATTTTCCACTTTCCCTTAATTTTACAATCTCTCTCTCTCTTTTATGTTGTATTAAATTTCTTATCTGGACTCCAATATTTGGCTTATCTGTGGGTCTGATCTTAATCTATTTTTTCTCTTGATTGGTCAAATATTTCTGCTTCTTCTCATGTCTTATAATTTTTTATCATATGCCAGACATTTTTATATAAAAGACCCATAGACAATGAGATGATGTTATTTTCCACCAGAGAGAAAAATAGGCAAATAGGGTGAGACTCTGATTCCCTTGGTCCAGTCAGGGCCTGAGCTGAGTTAGGACTGGGGGGCAGATGAGTAAGACTCAGCCCACTCTGCCTCCTTTCTGTCCCCTGCTGTGATTCTCCTGGGCTTCTGACTGAGAGCCTCACCCTGACAGAATTTGGGAAATTCAGTTCTGCTTTTGATTGGTTTTAAATTTAGAACTTTAGCTTCCTATTGGTACAACTTCGGAAATCTTGTAACTGTCTTGAGGGAAGAGACGGCCTTGGTCTTTGAGGCAGACTCCTGCTTCTAGGGAGAGCTAGTTTCCTTTGCAGTGGTAGGATGGGGGGGTGGGGATTTTATGCAGGAAAGTAAACCAGAGAAGACAACAGCTGGTGATTGTCAGTTCATTTAGTCCAGGCCTCAGCAAAAAAAGATTTATTCATTGCATCGTCCTTTTGGGGTAGTGTCTGACGTACAAAGATGCCAAACTAGAACATCACGGTGGTCTGTGCAGGGAACTGGGCCAGCAAGGACATCAGCTCAGAGTGGACCAGTGTCATTGGAACTGGGCAGGATGGAGCTTCAAGAGCAATAACCTAATGCCTTAGGGTAGAGAGTGCTACACTGAGTAAATTCCAGTTGTTTCAGTTCGGTCTTTGAAAGAGGACTGACTCCCTTTAGATAGAGCAAGTCCCTAGGGTTCTAGGACAATGTAAGAGTAGAGCTCAAGAGGGAGATACTAGTCTGTCTAATAGAGCCGGGTAAAATTCCTTGGGTTATAGTGACAGGACACCAGTTTCAAACGTTATATTGACCTTAACCCAATTATCAAATTAGGTGAAAAATTAAGATTAATGATGGGATATTATGTAAAAGAGATGCTTAAGTTTATTATTTTCATAATATTTTGATTTACTCACTAAATAAATATTAACCTGATTTAGAGTAAAGATGGCTTTCACTTCCAGGGAACTGATGTATCAAAAAATAAACTAAAAACTATGGTGGGCCCTCACTGCCTAGAGACCTCTGAAGATGAAGAAAGGGATTAAGTGACAGGAATATTTGTTAAATCTTAAGATTTAACAAAGGTCTACGAATACTGAATTTATATAAATATACATTTACTTTTTAGATGCTGGGGTGTTGGAATAGCTGGAAGGAGGTAAATAGCCTGGTGGCACTGAACCTATAAAATCCTTTGAAATTTGCTCTATAGCTACTCATTGAATTGTGCTTTGACAGTCTATACCTTTCTGTATATAGTCTATATTGCATAATAAGGAAAGAACTGAAATTGTGGAACTGTAACCCATACAGTTTTTGAAATTACCTACATAACTGCTTGTTGAGCCGTACAGTGAATGTTAACACCTTTCTGTAGGTATGTTATATTTTACAATAATGGAAATAGCTGAAGTTGTGAACTGTGACCCATGACATTCTTTGAAATTTGCTAACTACTTCTTAAATCGTACTTTGAAAGTTATCACTGTTTTGTATATATGTTAAAGTTCACAATAAAAAAATGTATTAAAAAAACAAAACTGTGGTGGGGAATGGGTAGGATGTGGTGGGGAGTATACCTGAGGTGCGGTCCAGCTGAGTGCCATCATGTGCCGTGCACCTCTCAGCACTGGGGGTACACAGAGAAGGTAACACACCTGCTCTTGTATCTGTGAAAGGTGAGCCTCATGACGAACTGAAAATGCGATTCATTCAAGCCTGTCTCTCTATATATTTATATATGCAGAATATACCTGCATTTATTTGTGTCTTTAAAAAAAAATATTAGAAAGCATCTCTGCAACACTAGGATTTCTTCAGTAAGATTTGCTTCCAAGTGTTTTTCTAACCTTTATCAAGCTTAATATATTCTTACTGTGAGAGCCAAAGTAGCTTTATCATTACCCTGTTGAGCTTGATTTAACCTGCGGGATCCAAGATGGGACAACCACAAGTCAAACTATCAAAACTGGGCTAGCACTCTGAGTTACACAAATGTTTTTTGTTCCCTTTTACCTCTTCAAAAAGAGTAGGGATCAAGGAGGAGAAACGTGGGACGGCCGAGAAGAACATAAGGTTCACACAGGGAAAAGCAGTTGTGGTGGAGGAAAATAATTAAAGAGACTGAAAGAAGCCACGTAGGCTAGGAAGTGAGGCAGTGTGGAGAGAGGAGGTTTTTAGTGCACATGTCTTTAAAAACAGACCTTATTGAGAAAGAAAAGTAACCCCAACTGGGGACTAAGTGAACGATTACTCCTTCTGTAAGACTGTCACCGTTGTTAATTCTACCATGGTGGCCATTTTTAATAGGAGTCTATAAATCTTAAACAGAAACTAGTAATGTGCTTTTGTCTTGGTTCCGTTTCCTTTCTGCTTCACCCTCTCAAAAGGGCTCCCTGGACTTCTGACCGATCTGCTCCTTCTAAACCCTGCGTTCAACTCTCCCCCGACCTTAGCCGATGGGTTAACGAAACGTACGGAGCAGAGGCCACGGTCAGCACGTCCGGCAGCACGCGCCGCCAGCTTCCTGGGCAGCCTCTCCGCCCGCCGTCCGCTCCGCGTGCACGCGCGTCGTCTCCTGCGCGCAGCGGCCCAGCCGCTTCCACTTCCGGTCCGGCCCTCGCCGCTTGTTGCTGGGCGACGTGACGTCACCGGAAGCGAGGCCTGGGATAGGCTGAGGTGGAGGGAAGCTGCTGCCCTGTGCGGCGTCGGGGCCCGTGCTGGCCCAGCTGCTGGCAAGCCCGGGGCTAGGAGGGCACTCGGAGCACAGCGGCCGCCCTACCCCGACCCCGACCCCCGGCCGCGTCCGGGCCGCCCCGTCCCGGCTTTCCGCTGCGAGGCCGCGACCCCTCCGATGCCGGTCCCCAGGCCGTTGCGGCCCCCGCCGCTGCCCGCCCGGCCGCTGCCGCCTCCGGTGCGGGTGCCAGTGCCGGTGCTGGTGCTGGTGCTGGTGCTGGCGGCCGCGGGCCAGGCGCGCGCCTGGGAGAGCGGGGACCTGGAGCTGTTCGACCTAGTGGAGGAGGTGCAGATCAACTTCTACCAGTTCCTCGGGGTGCAGCAGGTGAGGCCTGAGCGGCGCGGGCACGGGACTCCGGCACCGGGGCACCCCAGACCTTGGCACCACGGCTCCCCGGACCCCGGCACCAGGGCTTCCCGGACCCTGGACGCCGCCACCAGGGCTCCCAGGCACCACGGCTCCCCGGACCCCGCCACCAGGGCGCCCCGGACCCTGGGCGCCGCCACCAGGGATCCTCGAACCCCGGCACCGGGGTTCTCCGAACCCCAACACCAGTTCTCCCGGCCCCAGGGCTCCCCGGACCCCGCCATCAAGGGTTCTTCGCCTGCCCGCCTTTCCCGGTTGACCGGCTGTGTCTCAGGGGTCACCTTCCCTTCCCTCTGGAGTTCCGAGGACGACCCTTTCCCCCGGGCTGTGTTGCAGAAAGGAGGGAGGGTGGTGTGGGGAGATCCTTTACTCCTCCCTTCCCGCCCCCCAGTTTGCGGGAAGGAGGATCCGGGTCTCATCCTCCCGTCGACTCTCTAACCTCCTGGCGTGGCCGCCGTGCCTCTTCTCCCTCCGGGAGGCGGGAGTGCGTCCCGGCCGCCGTGTGCCTGCGATGTGGTCTCCCTCCTGCGGGGTTGGGGTTCCTGTCGCGGTTAGACGTCCCGGGAAGGTGAAGCCCCTGCCTGGATTGGTCCCGCTTGTAGGAAGAGCCCAAGGAGCAAGCACAGGGTCCTCCCTTTCTTTCGTTCTCTTTTCCTTTTCTTTACTGTGCTTTTTTAGCTTGAGACAATTTGGGAAATCGTTTCTTTTTTCTTCTACCGTTGGAGATTGGAGGTCAATACCCAGTTCTCTCAGAAGCCTAGGGCCAAGGAGAACAGGGCAGTTTGCCGATGTCAGCGTTGTGGGGGTCTTCACCCACGATCTGATTGAGCCCTTCATAAAGTGCTTTAAGTAGTTAATGGGGGTTAAAAAAATTAAAGCTTAGCAACAATTGCCAGTAAAGGCATACTCTACATGTTTAGGAATGAAGTGGGCCTTTTTAAAAATTTTTATCATAAATTTGCATGAACTCTTGAAACTACACTAAATGGAAACTTAATTTTCAAACATTCCATTTTCATTCCATTATTGAATATAACATTGCTATGCTGCCATGGCACCATGAGTTTAACAATTTTCATTTTGTTATAAAGTGTAAGCATTTCACACTTCAAGTTCTTATGTGCAAGCAATTAGGTAATAACTGTCTGGGTTTGTGATATGTCACTCTGGGCTGCTTCCTGCTCATAGAAGCAAAACATGCCTCATTTTCAAAGGAAATGATCATGCAGTGTGTGTAAAAATAATTAGTGAAACTATGACTCCAAAGACTGCCTTTTAAAAGCCTTTACTATCAGGAATGATTGTTTAGAATTTATCAATGATCAAATCCTATAGTTAAATAAAGTACTGTCCATAACTTACAGATCTTAGAGATGCTTTCCAATTATTCATGGAAAATCTACACACCTTTTAGACAATACAGAAATTTAGTAAGAGCAATCATTTAAGTAAGTGGGCCTTCAGTAGTTTAAAATCTGGATTATGAAATATAGCTTTGCATGTGAACTCTCACAGAATTTTCGTTTATAATTTCATAAACTTCATTTGCAGTTCAGAAGGTAGTGTGGACAAGTAGGGCACTTAAATGTGTGGGCAGTGATGGGAAAATAAAGAAGCATAGATAATTGAGAAGATTCTGTATTAACGTAGAATTTGGAAAGAAGGATCCAGAAAAATTGTTTTAATTTATGTTTCTTTACCCAACTGTGTTGAAATTGGAATGAATGCCAGGAAAAAAAAAATTTGTCTAAACTGAGAAATAGATCGTAACAAGCCCTTTACTTTGTACTGAGTCTTCCTGGAAGACTTCCAGGGGACGGGAGACTCAGTGGAGTATGTCCAAGGTCCTTAATGTGTGGCTTTCAAGCCAGAACCCCCCAGCCTCTGAGTGACTAGCTGGACTCCTGAGGGCAGGGCAAGTGGGTGAGCTGGCTTTATGCTCTGATCACCTTTGTTCATTCAAGAGAGATTTACTTGGTACCTACTAGATTTTAAGCACTGGGAACGGATGTAGAACAATGTCCTTAGCCTCATGTCCCAGTAAGGGGCACAGGTTGTAAACAGCCAAACAAGTCAGTGTAAACGAGCAGGTCAGGGAAGACCTCTGAAGGAAGTAAGGGAGTGGGCCCCGTGACAGTGGGTGGGGGCAGGACCTGTGCAGTGTTTGAGGAACAGCAGGGCCACCAGCTTGGCTCAGCAGTGTGAGCGTGGAGGACAGCAGTAGGAGATGAAGTCAGAGTCATCAGGATGTCAGGGACAGATCAGGTTCGGCTTTGTGGGCCGTTGTAAGGACTTTGGCCTTTATTTGTAAGGAAGTTGGGGATCCAGTGGGAGTTCCAAACAGAAGAGGGATGTGATTTGACTGAAATTTCAAATCCACTTTGTTGTGTTGAGGATAGTCTGTCAGTCATTATTTAGGAGAATTGTGGCTTAGATCTAGCTGGTAGCAGTGGAGGTGGTATGGAGTGGTTAGATTTTGGATTTTTTTTTTTGAATGTAGAGGGGACAGGATTTTACTGATGGTTGGAATACGGGATGCAAGAGAAAAAGACATGAGGATAATTCTAAAGATTTTGGCCTCCGCAATTGCCACTTACTGAGATGCTTGGAAGAGGAGCAGGTTTGGTGGGGGGAAATCGGGAATCCATTTTTGGCCATGCTGAATTTGCCATGTCTTTTAAACATTCAGGTGGAGCTGGCATATAGGCAATTGGTTACACGGGTCTGGAGTTAAAGGAGGAGGTTTGAGCTGCAGCTATAAATTTGGGAGTCCCTGGCACTTAGAAGGTCATTTGAAGCCCCCAAACTGGATGATTCACCTAGGGAGTGAATGTAAAAGGAGATGAGAAGAGGCCTGGGGACTAAATATTGGGAACTCCAAACTTGAAGAGTCAGGGAGATGAGGAGGCACCAGTGAAGGGGACGGAGAAGGAGCAGCCAGTGAGGTAGGAGCCAGGCCAAGGAAGAATGGTCTCCTTCAAGTCAAGGGAAGAAAGCATTTCAAAGAGGAGAAAGCTGTTAGCTGGGTTAAATACTGATGATGGTTCAAATGAGATGAGTTCTGAGGAGTGACTGTTGGCTAGCTCAACAAGAGCTGTTTCATCGGAGTGGTGAGATCAGTAGTCTGCTTTTAGTGGCATCAAGTGAGAACGAAGGAAATTGGAGACAATTAATATAGAAGATTCTTTTGAGAGATCCGTAGCCCAAACTAGAAGCCAGGGCTGGCGGTGGCTGACTGTGGCATCTCTTTCAGGTTCTTATCTGCCAGCTCTAAGGTAGGTGGTGCAGCACTCCCTCAGCTCCATAATCAGAAGAGGAGATGACTTTTAGAACTTGGACCAGGCCACTGCCTGGCTTTACGGCGAGTTAGTCACCTCATTTCTAGGACAGATGGCATCTTCCTTATTTATATACTTCATAGTTAGCTGCATAGTAGACATTTACATATTTATTGAATGAAAAAATATAAGCATTGTACAATTGAAGTTTAATTCCCAAAATGAGTACTTAATAACTTTTACTTAATAGGTGATCACTCTTCTCTCTTTCTCTCCCATCCCTTTCACAACCCCCGTACAGTGAAGGAATCCTTTTTGTGTATTCCTGGAGTTTGGGTTGGTTCTGTTCTAGAAGTCTGGGAGGGAACCCCTGAAGTCTAGGAGAGGGCATATGGAGAAGGTTGAGCCTATTTTTGGAATGACTTTAGTGGTTCCTAGTGCTATTTGGATATTGCATCTTTTCCGAGGAGCTGGGTCGGAAGATGAGGGGAGTGTAGGAGGAAAAAAAAAGATGTTTTATTGAAATATCTTTCATTAGTAACAAATTCTAGGTTTCCATGCAGTATTTTCTGTATTACCTAACAGCTCCTTGAATACCCATATTTCTTGTGGGGCCAGTGGCTATTCTTTAGGGCCATGACTTTCCTTATACTTTGTCCAGTTTTCTAGCTAACAGTAAATAATTATTATTTGTTGTTATTTATTAAATAAGTAAATAATCTGATACATTAAAAAATCTGAGTTGAAATCATGACAAACTAAGCTCTCTTAAATTTTAAGTGTCTTCTGTCTGATAAAGGCAGAGTTAAAGTCTTCGTGATAACAGTCATTGCAAACTCCTATAAATATAGCTAGAAAATGTGATTCTTTTTATTGCTTGTTTATAACCTTATTCTACATTCTAATGAATGCTGAAACTTGGTTAACAGAAGAAAAGCTATTGTTAAATGATATATGCTTAACAAATATTTGGTTTTTAATTTTTTGATCAGAATTAATGAACATTTTAAGTTCTTTTAAGCTGTATTTTCAAATGTGCAGAATAGCAGCCTTTTTCGGAGAGGGACAGTTATTGTCCCTCATCCCATATCAGGGTGGGGAGTGATTTCCCTGAAGAAACATTGTTCATTTCTTGCCCTGTCTCTTTCATCTTTCCTGAAGGAGTTTTGCTTGACTAGGGGAAGCTAATCAGCAGCAGAGCTGTGTGTATTGGAAAGCAGGTCTTCTCGGCCCCTCCCTGCCCCGGGCTTCTCTGAGTGAGCTGTCTCTGCCTGGACTGCACGGGAGAGGGCACACATCTGCCAAGTTCTCCAGTAGCTTTATTGGGACTTAGCAAATATAGTGATATTTGATCTCAAGCAGATTGGCTCTGTGTCCTCTGCTTTTCGGATGAGAAAAAGAAAGTCATTAATGGGGCCTTATCAAACCCCATCAAAGCTGTTTTTAAAGATAAGGGATGTGGTCTCTTTTATAGATGACTGGTGACACTGCACTGTGATTCTTGTGATGGATTCTACTGAGCTTGGGTGTTAGTTGGGTATAATTTAGTCTTTATTGAGTTTATTCCTTTGTAAATGTATGTTGTGTAATAATAGCTTCCCAATTTTTATTGTAGAATCCAAAATTATTTGTTAATTTGCAGGGAGGGAGTTAATACAAAATCTGGAATTGTAGCTAACTGCCCAGTTATTAATATTTCTAATGTAGGAATATATAATGCTGTGCCGGTTTGAATGTATTATGTCCCCCAGAAAAAGCCATATTCTTTGGTGCAATCTTGTGGGGCAGACATAATAGTGGGGATTAAGTTGGAACGTTTGAATTAGGTTGTTTGCATGGAGATGCGCCCCACCCAACTGTGGACGATAACTGATGGGATATTTTCTTGGAGGCGTGGCCCCGCCCATTCAGGGTGGGCCTTGATCAGTGGAGCCATATGAATGAGCTGGCTCAAGGAGAGGAAAGGGAGTGCAGCTGTGAGTGACGTTTTGAAGAGGAGCAAGCTTGCTAGAGAGGAACGTCCTGGGAGAAAGCCATTTTGAAACCAGAACTTTGGAGCAGACGCCAGCCACGTGCCTTCCCAGCTAACAGAGGTTTTCCGGACACCATTGGCCATCCTCCAGTGCAGGTACCCGATTACTGATGTATTACCCTGGACACTTTATGGCCTTAAGACTGTAACTGTGTAGCCAAATAAACCCCCTTTTTATAAAAGCCAATCTGTCTCTGGTGTTTTGCATTCTGCAGCATTAGCAAACTAGAACAAATGCCTAGAGTTAGAACTGAATAAATACTTATTTAATTGGTATACATCTTTGCATTAGATTATCCTCAAATTAGTTTACTTTTCTTATGTACACACTGCTTAGTGGAGGTTGCCTGACTATATTTTATGGGTAAAAGCAAGTCTGTTGTGAAAATTTTGTCACATATTTTCTAGAGCTGATGGATTTGTTCTCCTTGTATCCTGTTCCTTTTTTTCTTTATGTTGATCATGAGGATACTCTTAGAATACTTTATCTTTTCTTACTCAAGACTGTATAGCCCAAGTTGAACTGGAAAAGTAGAATTGTGTTATTACATTATTCTTAGAGATATATTTAAAAATTTTATTTTCGGTCACTTTTCCTAGTGGTTGGTGCAGTGTGGTGAATTTCAAAATTACTTGTTTTATTCAGTGATGGGAATGAAAGAGAGGATGAGATGGAGATGGGGAAATATTTGACATGACGATTGGTGAGAGAACTTATGGAGCAATTATAAGTACCACTGACACAGTAGTCGGATAAAATGCCTACTGTCTATATTGAGCCTCGTCTCCACTTTATGTTTCTACAACGAACCACTTATTCTATACACTGGTATGGTCTTGGGAACCTTTTCCTAAGTTGGGCATGTTTTGTTCTATTTGGGTGGTACTGACACCCATTAATTCCACCTATAGTTAAAAATGATGCCAAAGCCTTCCTTCCAGTTGAATTGTGCAGAGATGGAAAGAAAGGAGTTGGGTGAAACGAGAGACTTCTGGCTGGGGGAAGCACAACCTGGGCCATTTGCTAATGACACTATAGCCATATGTATTTTTAAAAACCTTTGTTTTCATCAAAACAGTTATTTGTGAAGATGGATTCTGTACTAATGCAGAAAAATATGACTACTGTGTTTTAAATAACATCATAGTTTTCCATTTTCAGATCTAAATATTTGGGATTTGAGATATTCCTTGTATTTACAGAAATAATTTTTTTTTTTGTCTAAGAGTGTCCCTGGGAATTAATCAGAAATATAATCTAGAATTTGGGTCTCATTCCCTACCCTCCTTTATACTAAATTAAATAAGGTTAGGATCCATTCACTTATTCAGTGTTTCTGATTAATGCCACCCAGCACCAGGAATCTGATGTGTACTCAGGCATGTTGCAAAAGCAAGGGCATGCCACATTCTACATTTCTGGTTAAAGACCAAATTCTTCATTATTAGAGGGATCCCCATTTTATTGAGGCTATAGGTATAAAGTTCTCTTAAGCTATACCATCAGCTAATACAATTTGAATTGTTAAATATTAAAGTTAAGAGTCTAAAATCAAGAATTAAAGGACATATAGTATAAGCAGCAATATTGAAATGGAAAAGATTCAATATTAAAATCCTACGAAAGCAAATACTAGAATTTTAAAAGAGATCAATTTCCTAGTTAAACCAATTCTGGAATGCATGTAACTCCTGATTCTAGAAGGTACAAGAATTTTAAAAGCAGCATGTATAGTTATGGGCAGTGGTCAAAATGATTTAAAACTAGAAAAAAGATCATTGTTGTCATCTACTGCAAAGATCTGAAAAGACCATCGAGAAATCTTAGGATACATATACGTGTCTACTAAGGAAGGTAGAGGCTTCTTGTTTCTAGCCGATCCTTAAGGACTTTATTTATACCACTAACGTGGCAACTTAAGACCAATTGAATTTGCACATTACCAAAAAGCTGCTGACCTTTGGAATTTTTTTCCAAAAAGCCAATCCTATTAGCAGTTCTTTTCAATTACCACATTTTTATTTAACAGGTAAAAGATTAGCATTTAGATTCTTTTCTGATTTTAAGTGGTGTTTTGGACTAGTAAATTTGATGTATGGAAATTAATAATATATGAAATATAATGTAGGATGACTAGCTATTGTGTTTTTACTAGTTGTTAATTACACCATTTCCTGTAGTGTGTAAGATCTTCTGTCTGTTGTAGGAGGTAGATTTCCTGTGTTTAAATAAAGAGTTTTTGTTTAGACATTTGATGACGTTCCACTGAGTGCCATGTGGTGCGGTTCTGTATTGGTTATGGCTTTAGAGTGCCAGCACTGCTGTAACAGATACCACAGGCTGGGTGGTATTGTCTCAAGGAATTTATTCATCTCAAGTTTGGGAGGCTAGAAGTCCAAAGTCAGCTTGTTGGCAGGACCACAATTTCTCTGAAGTCTTTAGCATCCTGGTGGTGACTTGCCAGTGATCCACCATTTGTCTCTGTGTCCGTCCCACGGCCATCTCGCCTCATCTGTCCCCTACTCCCTGGGTCTGCCTTTCCTCTGCCTCCAAGTACCCAGGCCCACCCCGATTGAGCGAGGCCTCTCTTTAACTAGTCGCACCCTCAGAGGCCCCATCTATAAGTGGGCTTACACCCACGCAGCAAGGGTTAGGACTTGCCCTTGTCTCTGTGGGGGACGTGCATCAGTCTGTGACAGGTGTACATGGTTACTGTGTGACTTTGTGTATTGCACCTTTGAAAGTATATAGGGCTTGACTTAAAGTAAATTAGATTGGTCTTGAAAGTAGTTATCATGGAAAGCTTCACACTTTTTCAAATGCTACTGTCACTCAAAATATAATTGAAGCTTCGTGTTTGAATTGTCTTCAAAGCCTGCAGATTATCTGCATTGATAGTAAATTTCTTTAAGATGATTTGATTCTTGGCTCTAGCTAATATTCTTTTAGAGCTAAATTTAGTGGCTAAATTGGGTTAGCAAGCTTGGTAAATTCAGTTTGTATAGCTAAAGAGATCTGAGTAAGTTTTCATGTAAGGTGCGTAAACTGCATCTTAAGATTTTTCCAAAAGAAGAGTTCCAGAGAAGTTTTGACTACGTCAACATGAAGTAAATCTATAGCCTTTCAACTTTGAGGTTGCCTGGATTTTTGGATAAAATCTCTTGAGTAAAATCATTTGAGTAGATGGCTGTTGGAATACTTATTACCTTGTTATTAAAGAATTTTTGTCTACAGGAGAAAAAAAATCATGTAAATAAAAATTATCTTAGTTTTAGAGACGAGGAAAAATATTGAGCCAGAAGAGAATATTCCAAATATCTGCATGCTTTTTTAATATTAAAGTCAGTGATCATAAACTTAAGTATCTATTGCGTAATATTCCTGTATTAAATATTCCTGTATTAAAGCCAGTTGAAGCCTAATACATATTAGGGATCAAGGCAGTAGTGAGAATACCACTGAAGGAGAAAGTAAGAAACACACAGGGAGAGGGAAACATGCCCCCCAAAATGTGTAAATTCAGTAGTAGTGGCAACGGAGTAATATCCCCATCTTGTGGCCTTTTTTGGATATCGCCATTAAAAAATGTTGAGGGGTTGTATTTTCACAACTGTAGGCATAAATAAGAATAAAGTACGGATCAGATGAAAATAAAACATGGGTCAGAGATTTTTTGAAATGTTAGGTGGGGACCTTTAGAAGGGGCTTCCCGGTTGGTGCCCTGCAAGCAAGTGCATGGAGATGGGGAGCCCTCCTCCAGCGGCCTGCCTGGGGTTGCACCGTGCCCCACAAATGTTCATGGAGGAGGTTGGAAAGACACTGCTAAGATAGGCAGTTCTATGTTTTCCTTCCATTGGAAAATTTATGAGTGTATAAGTATTTAAACATAAAATTGTCCTGTAAAACTAGTCTTATCAAAATTTTTTCAATACTAAAGATCCTTATTTAGCTCTCATAGAAGCAAAACATTATTTAACACATTGGTGAGCGTATCTGGATGCTGTGATGGAAGCATGCCTTTGAAGAAGGAATCCGGCAGGCTTTGATGCATCAGCAGGTGCAGTGACTTGGTTACTTACTCCCCGGATGGAGGGATGACTTCAGCTTTGCCGGAGGTGGCAGTAATGCAGAGTACTTTCATGAGCTATGACAGTCCTCTGTATGGAGAGGAAACAGATGACTTTGGAATGCTTAAATATATAAATTCTGGGTAGCTTAAAGTCATATTTTGTCACACTAGGAGATAAGTTGATATTTTGCTTATAATCCTGACTGATGGGTATTTCAGATTTTTTGACATATGACAGATGTTTTCAAGCCATTGATTCCTTAGAGTAGCAATGTGTAATAGATACTTAATGCAAACAGATGTAATTTTAAATTTTCTAGAAGCCACATTAAAAAGTAAAACAGAAACAGGTAAAATTAATTTTAATGTTTTATTTAACCCGGTATATAAAAATATTATTTCAACATGTGAACAAATTTTAAAAATTATTGATGAGACATTTCACATTCTAGCTTTTTCTAGCAGGTCTTTAATATTTGGTGTGAATTTTATATTTATACATCTACCACAGTTCAAATTGGATGCTAAATTTGGATTGAAAATACATGATAGGTGTTTAGATTTCAGAAAATATACAGTTCAAAAGTGCATTCATTCACATACCCAAATTGTTACAAATATACTTAAAAGTTTTCCAGTAACCTGAATAGGGTATCAGTTTTTAAATTTAAATACAAATTACTGTAATTAAAATTAAAAATTTAGTTTCTCAGTTGCACTAGCTCATTAAGTTCTCAGTTATGGCTGTCAGCTCCTGTATTGGACAGCATAGCCTCAGCAAATTAGCATTTCTATGTTATTTAGAGATATCTGCATGTTTTCCAATAAAGTCACTGGTTACTGTTTCCATTTTTCAGGGAAATAGTTTGTAGTTTTCAATTTTTTTTTTCTTTTTGTATTTTAACCCAGTGGGTTTTTATTTTTTAACTTAAAAAAAATAATTTCAAACTTACAGGACAGTTGCAAAAATAATACAAACCCTATACAGAGAACTTCGAAACACCCTGCCCTCCAGATACCCAAATCCACCAATTTTAACATTTTGCCACCTTTGCCATATCATTCTATCATCTGTCTAGCTTCTGAACATGTGAGAGCAGGCTGCACACTTCAGGCTCCTTGAACATGTAGAACTTCCATGCCAGTGTGGTTTTGCTGTTGGTTTAGTTTTCTGGTGGTTCCAGCTGAGGTAGGTGCCATCCCCCGGGCCTCTGCGCACCTGCCCTGGCTTTTCTTTGCCTGGGATGGCTGTGGTACGAGGTGCTTTCTAGGGACATTGAACTTACGTGGCTTTCAGGCAGACAGTTAATTCAAGTTGGGCATTTACTCTTACTGACTTGCCTATTGTATTTTATGATTCTTTTAAGTGTTGTTTATTAACATAATATATGAAGTCTTTAATGATGCTTTGACCAAGAAATTACAGTGTTACTACTTTGTAATTTTAACTTTGAGGTTGCCCTTTGTCCCTATTTATTCGGATACTCATCCATCTAATATATTGCCAGCTATGAAATAGTCACTTTATTCTCTGCTGTCATCTATTTTCATTATCAGAATACCTTTAATTAAATGATTTTAAAAAGAGATTTCCGGATGCAGTTCTATTTGTGTGCCAGTCTCTTGGCTCTTTATAATACCAATCAGAGACTCCAAAATTATCCTTTTTTTACTAGCTGCCCCTTTTACCTCTACATAATTCCTACAGACTACTACTTTGTTTAGGATGGAATAATTAATTACCAATCTTTTTACCTTTGTCTTCTTTTGCAATTTCATCAGTAGTTGAGAAGTAGTAGATTTTTATTTTGACAGTTCTTACCCCTAATTTTTGTTGTTTTAAGTAGACCTGGTACAAGAAAAACTGCACTGAGGTCAGAGATGTTAAAAATTCTATGTTGAGGGAAACGACAACGACGACAAAACGTTAAGAAGCCGTCGCAGGGTCCTGAGGTTGAAGCGCCCTGGCCGTGTCTGCCTGGTCCCCCGCTTGCAGCACCCCAGCCTGCCGGATGGGACGGCGGTGCTGGCGGAGTCCACGCTTAGGCAAAGCCCGAGGCACAAGACTTACTCCCAGCTGCAGCCTCACCAGCAGTCTTCTTCTGGAGCACCCCTGCACAGCCATGCCCTCTGAATCACAGCGTTTTTCTGAAATGCCGTTAATAAAACGCATACGGGGCATAATTCGTTGTTTCTTCTCACAGCGGTAGGGGTGTTAGGAGAAAAAAATAAACAGGTTTTTAGAAGTTTGGCTTATATGACCCGTTAACTCAGGACATTTTAGTATAAAATCCTTGCTACTTTTAATTTTTTTCCTGCTCCAAAATGGCAGTGGGTATGTCCTTTCAATTTATAGATTCGAGTATATTAAAATAAGCAGCCCCGGGACGTGAGGCCGATTCTTGCTTTGGGTGTAGGTGGCACGACCCGCGGGCCTCACCGAGAGCGACTCGCCAAGGGAGACTCACCGAGAGAGACGCGAGACGCGGTTATGGCTGCGTGGAGCTGCCGGGCGCGGCGGAGGCGCCCACCTCATGCCCTGGGCTCGTCGGGGGCAGCCCCAGGCCGCGTCTGCACCTCGACAGAAGGCCTGTGGGGCTGTGGGGCTGTGGGGCGCGCGGCCTGGGAGCCTGGCCCCGGGAGTACTTGGGCCGCCCAGGCCGGGCCCGGGTCTGCTCCAAGCTGTTTGAGGCCCGGGCTTTCCAGGAGGGATTGCGCGGAAGCGGCTCAGCCGGGGGAGACGTGACGTCTCCTTCCGTGACTGAGATGCTGTGTCTGTAGGTGGGGTTGTAATGGGGGGCCCCTCCCGGGTGGGCGTCTCTCCGTGGGCCCCTGCGGCCACCCCTCTCAGGGCCTTCCCGGTGGCGCCTGCCGCCTTCCCTGGCGCTGACCGCCCCGCTTTCCGGGCTGCAGCCTGGGGGCGGCCCTTGTCCCGCGGGGGGCCCCGTGCGTCTCCTGGAGAGGACGCGCCTCCACGCCAGCGGGCCCGACACCTGGTCTCCTGCCCGCGTCCGGGCCTGGAGCCCGAGCCTTGCCTCCAAGCTTCCACTCTTTCCGTGTACAGAGACACTTAGCTAGTGTTTGATTAGGGCATATTTTCATAGTTTTTTCTCTCTAGATCTTACCATCGATTCATAATTGGAGTGGCGTTTAGGAGGAAGTTCCTGGAGTACTTGCAGTGCTACTTCCACCTTGTAAGGTTCTCAAAAGCAGCGTATCTTTCTTTTATAATTATTATTTTTAGTGCTAGTTTTCCTGTTATCCAAGAACCCTTTATCACTTGCCATCCAGAAATGTAGCCAGGCCGGCTCTTCATAGCAGTGAGGCAGTTACTCAGACATTGAAAGGGACAGTCCTTTCTGGCCGTAATCCAGACTTCATCGGGTTAGCGACAGCAGAAGTCGGCTGCGTATTAGAACTAGCAAGTAAAGTTTCTAGAACAGTCTGATCCCACAAGGTTTTGAATATGGTAACTTTACATTGGTGGTGACTTCAGCGGCATATATGGCTAGTCACAGAACTCTTAAGTAGACTCTTTTTCCAGGTATAAATAACATTTTCTCTTACATTCAGTCTTCAGAGATTCACAAACAAAACACAGGACAGCAAGGATTAGCCTTATGGAAGCAGGTTTTTTTTTTTTTTTCTCTCCAGCAAATGATCACTTTATTACTTACAAAGTACAAAGGGTAAAAAAACAAGAGAAGATATTACATTATGGCTGGCACCAGGAGACGTCAACTGCTCGTGTCAGAGTTGGTGGGTGGCAGCTATGCATGCCACATTTTGCTTCAGAGAGGTGAGACCCTGTGCTGTTTCAGGGTGGAGTATTTGCACACCCCCTGGGGAAGAGGGCTCTGCCTGCCACTGAGGGTTCCTGCTCAGGCTGCTTGTTCCTGGTTTCCTTGTTTAAGGTATAGTCCATATTTTTTTTTTTTGGCCATTTCTATTTAATTTACTTTTCCTTTTCCCCCCATTCTATTTCTTTTTTTCAAAATATAAATACTTTTGTTTTTTATACTTAAATACTACATATTCATTGTAAAAGTAAAGACACATAATACAGAAAAGAATAAGGAAAGAAATAAAAATCACCTGAAAGGCCCAGCCAACTACTCTGAGACAACCACTAAACATTTGTGACCATCCAACTCATCTTACATATATACATGCAAAAGCGTGTAGTTTTACAAGCATACTTTCCTATGGGAAAGGCCCCCTACTGAAGCGGTTTTAATAAGCAACTTGATGGACAGGCCTAGAATTATAGGATTTTAATGGCTATTACCTTCATATAAGTTCAGAGTGATATTTGATTGCAACTTTAAGCAGTTCACATAGCGTACATTTGGATAATGTGCTTCCCAAAGTGGAAAGTGTACAATTCAAATTTATAAGATGAATCATTTGGATTCATAGGATTTAAAATATAATCTGTTTACATACAGTTTGAGGAACACAGTTATTTTGTGATTATTATATACCTTTAAATTGAGTTATTAGTCTAGGGGAAGGCACTAAAGACAGTTAACATGGGAGAAAACAGTGGTGTAATGATCTTTTAAAACATTTTTGTGGGGTGGGGATAGGGAATGGGAAGTTAGGCTTAAAATGTACAAGCTTCCCGTTTGGAACAATGGAAATGTTTTGGTAATGGATGGTGGTGATGGTTGCACAACATTGTGAATGTAATTAATAGCTGAAATATATATGAATGTGTTTAAAAAGGGAAATGTTAGGTTGCAGATAGGGTAATAGAATAAAATTAAAGAAAAAAATCCCATGGAACTGCACCACACAAACAGTGAACTCTGAGTTAAACTATGGACTATAGTTAATAGGACAGTTATAAAAATGTGCTTCCATTTGTTGTAGCAGTGCAAGGTGTTAATAGGGTGGTGTATGGGAATACTGAATTTTGTATATGACTGTGCTATAAACCAAGAACTTCTCTAAATACACAGACACACTCACACACACACACCATATATATAAAGACATTTGGCTGCTAGAGCGTCCCACTGCCCTCCGACCTGGGTAACCACACTCCCTGGGCAGCAGCCCTTGTCAGTGATGTTTCTAGCCTTTGTGTTTGTGGCAGAATGGACTGTGTTCAGTTATCTAGATTACAGTATAAAATGCTGAAAACAAAGCCTGCTTTTCATACCTTTTAATTCATTAGTTCTTTCTACAGCATCTCTAATAATAGTAAAGAATTGGAAACAATCAACTTCTAATAGAGAATATTTAAGTAAATTGAGATACATTCTTGGTATGATACCTAATCATTAATAACAATGTATGTGAGTATTACATAGCAAAATACTGGGAAAATACTGATGATATAAGTAGAAAAAGCCAAATATTAAGTTGCAGTCACATTTGATTACAACTTTGTAGGAATTATAAATGTGTACAAGGAATAGGCAGAGGCATGGGCTAATGAGAGCAGTCTGAGTTGGGGGTTGGTGGAATCATTTTATTTAGGACTAAATATATCATTTAAAGTTCTGCTATTATTACTAATAGTATGCATCTGTTCCAGTTTATTACTGCTGCCTGAATGCAAAATACCAGAAACGGATTGGCTTTTATAAAGGGGGTTTATTTGGGCACAAATTTACAGTCTGAAGGTCATGAAAATGTCCAGATTAAGGCATTGACACGAGTATACCTTCACCGAAGGAAGGCCAGTGGTGTCTGGAAAACCTCTGTCAGCTGGGAAGGTCCGTGGCTGGCGTCTCCTGATCTGGATTGTGTTCCACCTCCTCTCTCAGCTCCTGTGCAGTCTTCAAAACGTTGCTTTTTGGACGTTTTGTTCTCTCTTAGCTTCTCAGGAGCAAACACTGGGCTAGCATCTCCAAAGTGTCAGCAAAAGTCTCCTTTCAGTGGTCATCTCCAAAATGTCTTTCTCAGCTGCTCTGAGGTCCTTCTGTTGTGAGCTCTTTTATAGGACTCCAGTGATTAAATCAAGACCCACCCTGAATGGGCGGGGTCCATATCTCCATGGAAATAATTCAATCAAACATGTCACTCACAGTTGATTGAGTCACATCTCTATGAAACAATCAAAGGATTCCAACCTAATTGACACTAATACATCTGCCCCTACAGGACTGCATTAAAGAATATGACTTTTGGGAGGACATAATGTACCCAAACTAGCACACATCTAATTCTATTACTTTGGAAGAAAAGTGTTACAAAATTAAATCACAGTTGGACTAAATAAACTTAACAGCAAATGTCTTTATACCTACAAGATAAATTGTATAGATATTTTTAAATTGCTTTAAATCTATAACCTATTTGAGATTATAAGTGGGAAATAAAATAAACAACTTGAGACTAAAAAACCTGTATTTCACTTTTACTTGAATTCGTGATATAGAAATGTGTGTTTATTTTGTTACTTAAAAAATATTACCAAATAATGTCTAATGATTATTTCAAGGAATCAGAAACAATCTCATTGTAATTTCGGACTCTAGTTACTTGAAAAATAGATAGCCTGGGTCAAATGAAGTTCATGGTCAATGTTGAATAAAAGCAGTTGTAAATACATACTTTTGACAAGCTATGTATATAGTTCTACATTCTGGTAAACAAACCCAACTGCATCCTGGCCACGAAAGCCAGTTAATGAGGTCGTGGGGTTGAGACCACAGCTCTGTTCTTCTCATCTTTGTATTACCCCCGAATGTTCTTATGTATACAATATCGCTTTAAATCCATATGGAACAACCAGTTATGGTATAGGCTATTTATAACCTTTTAAATCCTCAGGGTGCTTATGGTTTAGAGTGCTATTGTCCAGTATCCATCAGCCACGTGTGGCTACTGAGCACTTGAAATGTGGCCAGTTTGACTGAGAACATGAATTTTAAATTTTATTTAATTTTAAATAGTTTTAAAGTACAATAAAAAAACAAAATTGGAGCATTGTAAAATATTTTTCTGTTAAACACAACTTTAGTTTGTGAATTGAGGTTTACTGTAAGTATAAAATATATACTGGATTTTTGAAGACTTAGAATGAAAAGAAATGTTAAATATCTCATTAGTAATTTCTAATATCGATTACATGTTGAAACAATAGCATTTTGGATATATTGGTTTAAATAATATGTATTTTTAAATTAATTTCATCTGTTTCTTCTGAATGTTTTTAATGTGGCTACTAGAAAATGTGAAACTACACTTGTGGCATGTATTATATTTCTATTGGACAGCACTGGTTTAGAGCAGGAGCTGACAAACTACGACCTGCTCATGGCTGAGACCCCTGGTTTGGAAGACTGGACTCCAAAGTGGGGGAGCAGGTGCGCATGCTGCTCAGGGGTACAAAAGATAATTGTTGGGTTCAGGAAGAAAATGTTAAAACTTCTATTCACTTGTATTTTCATCTCATTCTTTAAACTTTACATTTTCACATGAATTTTGTAATACTGTGTATATTAAAACAGTAAAAGACTCCATATAAGTCAATGAATGAATATGGAATATTCAAATATATGTTTAAAAGGTTTTAATTATTTTTTGCCTGATGGGTGGTGCATATGGTCAAAAAATAATTGGAGGCCATAGTTTAGAGGATGCTGTAAAAATAAGAGAGACAGGAGAGCTCAGCAAGTGTGCTCCCCTGGAGTGTGCTAGGGAGGAGTAGTTATTTCAGTGGCAAACCAATGGCCAAGGCCAAGACTGCAGCCTGCATGAGCTTGTGATTCCAGGAGAAGCGATAGCCTGGCCAAGTCCTGGCAAAGTGGCGAAAAACTAAGAATAGTGCAGGGAGCTGGGTAGTCCTGGTGTGCCTTGGTAAGATCCCACGTATCCATGACCACCCGAAAGGCCACACACGTGCCTGAAGCCGCGTGCACACTCAGGAGGGACCAGAGAAGCCTTGCTGGTCACACCCTGCTGGCTGGACAGGAGGGCTTGTGTGCAGGCCAGTGTGACACGAGGGTCCAGCAGAAAGTCAGGCCTGGGGAGACTTGCAAAGTGCCTGTGCTTTGAATGTAGGACCCAACGGATACACAGATCCACCAGGAGAAAGCGGGAGCCTTGCTGGCTCTAGGGATTTGAGCACAACCTCTGATAAACGACTGGCCAGTCTCCAGGCTGTGCTGACACAGGGGCAATAACCAGAAAGCCAGGCCTGAGAATAAAAACAAGAAAAGAAACTGAGCAAGATTTCAGTGGCCACACACACAAGACAGCCTCTGTGCCTTAACCCTGCTAAGCGAACAAGCAAGCACACAACTGCAACAGAACACGCAAGGTTATTTTTAATGTGGCTTCTTTGCTGCCAGAACTTGGGCTCACTGTATTTTTAACATTCACTAAAATGAAATTTCTTTATGTAAATTGCCTTAAAGACTTTTACAATTTGTTAGATTTTATACTTTTTAGAAATGATCCCACTGAAGATGCCTGTAGACTGGAATTGCCTCTCCGATGTTCTTTCTCGCCTCCCTCAGTGGCAGAGCCCCGGTACTGTGGATGCTGGAACGTGCCCCTGCCTCCTTCGCAGATGGTGGTGGCAGCTACAGCCCTGCGACTTAATGGGGGATGCACATTTTGCCCTGTTCCTTCCTCCTTTCTGCTCGCTGAGGCCCTGGCCCCTTGTGACTGCGGAGCCCGTGACCGGGCTTCCCCCCTTCACGCCTTTCACATGAGCGAAAAGCAGGTCTCTGTCACTCTTTAAGCCACTGGCGTTCGGGGTTTCTTTTATAAGTGGCCCATTTCTGATACTCTGTCCTGACCTGTATGAGGAGTTCTTTAAATGTATCTTTTTCTTATTAAAAATTTTTAGGTAAAAGCAAAAAAAGGGGAGTTTAAAGATACTGTAGACACCAGCTTTGACATTTTTATCCATTTCCTTTCAGTTTTCTTCCCTTCATTCTTTTTTTTTTTAGTAACTTTGTTCATACTGTTATTTGTGCCTAAAATTTCTTCTGCCTCCTAAAAGCACTTTATGTAAGGCATTGTGCTGCTTTTAAAATGCGTCTTATTGAATCCTTTCAACAGTCCTATCTAAGTAGATATTTCATCCTCATTTCTAAAATAAGGAAATTGAATTTCAGAGAGATTACTTGTCCAAGGTCACCAAATTAATAATTGGTGGAGTTAGGATTTGAATTCTTGTCTGTCAGTGTTTCACTTTCCTGGCTGCTAAAACAAATACCTTTCAATGGGTTGCTTTAAAAACAATGGGAATTTATTGGTTCATGGTTTAGAGGCTTAGAGAGGTCCAAACTCGAGGTGTCAGCAAGGCGATGCCTTCTCCCCAAAGACTGTGGCTTTCTGGGGCTGATTGCTAGTGATCCTTAGCGTTCCTTGGCTTCTCTGTCACATGGCGATGTCTGCTCCTTTCTCTTCCGGGTTTCATTGACTTCTGGCTTCTTGCTTCTTTTTGTGGCTTCTCTGTCCAATTTCTTTGCTTTTAAGGACTTCAGTCATATCAAGCCCACCCTCATTCAGCTTGGACAACTTAACTAATAATATCTTCAGAGGTCCTGTTTACAAATGAGGCTCACTCCACAGGACCAGGGGCTGGGACCTGATCATGCCTTTTGTGGGGGACGTGGTTCACTCCCCAGCAGTCAGATGCAATCATAATCATTACTCTGTATAATTTCCATCTGTTCCTAAAAGTCTAGCCAAATTCCATCCCTTTAAGATTTTCCCTATTGCTTGCCCTTTTGAGCAAATATGACCACTCCCTACTCCATGGCAAATTTTGTATAGACCCTTGTTAATAGTTACTGCAAATTGTAGGTATTCAGTACATGGTAAGTGGGTAAATGATAGAATTATGATTCAGAAAAATATACCTTGTCCCCATTCTAGTGTGAAATACGAGCCGACACCAGAAGGATGAAAATAATCAGGGATAAATGTAATTCTCCATTTTGCTTAAGAAAATCAATTGCATGAGTATAAAATAGGAAGGTCTGGTTGACCTTGCATATATATAAAGATAAATCTTCAAGTTTTAGTTAATCACAAGTTGAAATAGACCAACTGTGTGAAGGGTCTGCTTTTAAAAACCAGCTCTACTTTGCATTATGACTATATCATAGAAAATGAGAAATTTAATGCAATTTATATCAATATATTATGTACATTCCTGATAACACACTCTAAGAGGAATATTAGCAAACTGAGTTTTTAGAAGGGGAGCTGTAAAGATATTATGGGGTCTGGAAATCTTGACCCATGAAGAACATATTTGGTATTAAAGGAAAGGCTTAGGGACTATACAGTCACCGATTTCAAATATTAGAATTAAGAACTGTATCTTAAACTACTGTTAACTTAATTTTTCATTTTGAAATAACTTTAGACAGCAAAAGCATGGCAAAAATAATACAAAGTTCCTGTATACCCCCACCCAGCTTTCTAAATGTGTTACATCACCACAGTGAAATGATCAAAACCAGGAAGTTTACATTGAGACAATACTATTAAGTAATCTGTAGACCTTATTCAAATTTTGCCAGCCGCCCCACTAGCATCCTTTTTCTGGTCTGGGACCACACTTGGCATTTTGTCACCCTGTCTCATTAGTCTCCACTTGGGGACAGTTCCGTAGTCTTTCTTGACCTTGGCACTTTTGAAGAACGTGCTTCAATTTGGGTTTGCCCACTGTTTCCTCATGGTTAAGTTTTGGTTATTTGTGTTTGGCAAGAGTCTCAAAGTGGTGATGTTCCCGTTTCAGTGCAGTGTGTGTCTCGCGACTGATGGTAGCAGCTTCGGTCGCCTGTTGAGTGTGTCTGCCGGGTCTCTCCACTGGGAAGTGACTGTTTTTTTCTTTTATTTTCCCTGCGGGAAGAATGTGTTGTGCCTATGTGAATGCCCAGTTTCCCACTGGCTTTTGCCCAGCAATTTTTGCACCCACCGACAGTTTGTGCCTGTAGCCGTCATTCCTGTGGGCCTTGTCAGATGGTCCCCATTCTGTTGCCATCATTCTTCCTATGCTTATTAATTGGGGTTCTACTGTAAGGCAGAGATGTTCTGTCTCACTATTTAGTGAGTTGCTTTATCAGCATGGACTCATGGATATTTATTTTATACTGTATATAGTATTTTATAGTATATTTTATACATACAGTATTTTATACTATATATTTTATACTATATGTAGTATTTTATACTATGTATTTTATATTATATATATTTTATACTATTTATACTATACATATGTATTTTATACTATATATTTTATACTAAGTATAGTATTTGACACTACATATGTTTATATGTAGTATTTTATACTATCATCATTGTCTTGCTCACAGTGTACCAGATTTGGCCATTGGGAACTCTTTCCTGTTGGTTCCTTTCACCTTTCTTCTATTATTTTTAAGGCCATTTTCCTGTGTTCTGGTACTACACGATGTTCCAGGCTCATCTTAAACTTTGCAGGGAGCCTGGGAAGCCTTTTCCCCAAGGAGCTCTTGTTCTTTTTCTTGGTGAATAGTATTTAGAAGCCACAGTACTGCTCTAGATGTGCTTGTTGCTTGCCTGTGTGGTTGCATCTGATCACTCTCAGTGGAAGGAGCGAGGAAATACGTGAATGTGCACGTTTACATACCTGTATTTCTGTGTCTATCTGTGTATTTATATTAAAAACTAATGTTCTGATTCCAAGATAATTTTTTTTTAATTTAAAAATAGACTAATTCTGTTTAGTTTTGGAATGCCAGACTGGAATCTCACATCATTAAGGAGAATTTGCTGCCCTGGATGATAATGAGTTGCCCCTCAACTAGAGATATTTAAGCAAAAACTCTCTTCTTCATTTAGTAACTTATATTCATAGTGGGCTTTGTTCAGTTTCTTGAGCCTACCATATTCCTTTCTGCTTTGTAGATGCTCATTACTCTGCCTAGAAATAACTTTTCCCCTTCCCTTTCTCTTTCCTTTTCCTCCTTCCTTCCTCTTCTACTTCTTTCCCCCTGTTCACTCCTACTCATACTTTAGCTTTCAAATAACAGTTGCTTTTCAGTTTCTGATTCTCTATACTAAATTAGATTGGTGTTGTATCCTCCTGTACCACTCTCATCTTTTATTTCACAATCGTCTGTGTACTTAGCACATCATGATATGTAACCGTTTGTTTAATACCTGGGTTTTGCATCATGTTGTTTACTGCCATGTCTTCAATACCTGATGCCATTTAGCACTGTGGTCAGTGGATTCTCATAACTCATAATGACATAGACGGCGTTCCTCAGTTGGTGTAACATTAGGCTAGATAACTAAGGACTTCCAACCCTGTGAATCTCTTATGTTCTGATTCTGAGAAAGACAAGCTCGGGAACTAGCAAAAAATGAACTCTGAGAAAGGTACAGAATAAGAAAATTGCAAAAGCCATGCCAGAAGAAAGTTTTGGTTATTATCAAGAACAGTACAGAAGTTGAAAGGCTAGATCAAACTTTGCTGAGAGTAGGTAAGAAAGAAAAGATTTATGGTCCTTCTATCATTTATACCTTTGTCTGGCAAACCTGCAGAAGGTTTTATCAATTAGCCATGGTGCTAAAGGAAAAAAGCAAATGCAGATGTCTCCTTTACTGGTATTCTCTCTAATTTGTTTTCTATTATTTTCCACTTTATCCAGATAGATCAGATCCAAGTACATGTGTTTCTGCTATCACACAATATACAGTTTCTTGGAAAATCTTGTGTTCTGCAAAATCACACCTTAAAAATAACAGGGCTTATAGGAAAAAGATTAGGAATAGAACCTTCAAAATCTGTGGAAATTACAACTAGAGCACTAATGAAAACAACAATGCTTGTAAAGAAAAGAATTAATTCTCTACCACATTCTCACCTAGCATCATAGTCACTCATTTCTTTAAAACCTTTAAGTCTTTGAGCTTATCCTTCCTTATTTAAGATGCAGGTCTCTGAGGTCATTTGAATAAAAATTCAAACTCTGATGCAGAGTAGAGCCCTTTTAACTAGTCCATAAGTTTTAAAAATGGAAGCGATGTCTCTGCAACCTTTTCCACTGCACTCCCAGATTTGCCAGCTTTACATCCCGGAGAGCAGAGAGATTGTGGATGCCACCGAACCTGCTGTGATTTATATTAAAGGAAGGCATGCCTGTAGATCTTTGGCTGTTTTCTTAAGGTCTTCATATATTGCTGAGGCTTTCTCTATAATAGCAAAAAAAATTGCCTCTGATCATTTAAAAAAGTGAGTATGCTGGGAAAAATGAAGTTTGAGCTGACATAACTTCTGAATTATGACGACATCGTTCCACTGTTTCCTGAGATGTACATGGTAGTTGAAGAGCTCGACCTGCGGCCGGCTGAGCGCCTGATTGCTGGTTTGTGTGCACCTCCCTGACAGCGTTTAACCAGAGTTGATGTTTCCTATCATCTTATATGTTTTCTGTAATACTGTATAAATACAGCCTTTATCGAATTTACAGTCTTGGAGTAGAGAGGGTGGTCTTGTGATGTAGGTTTTTGAAAGTACTTCAGCCTTTGGATCCCTGGGTCTTGCAGACGTCCTTTTGGCAGTAGTTTGTATATGTTTGCACTGTCTTAAAATCTTTCCCTGTTATTCCTCTTCCTATTTCTGGTCCTTCATCTATTTTATTATCCCCCAGCACTGTGCTAGATTTTATGGAATCCTCGAAAGAAGTGGATGATACTATTCCTGCCCTTTACAGACAGGAAATAATTGGGGAGCATTGCTCAGCCTGCCCCGCGTGCCCCCAGCATTGCCTGGTCCTGCCCCCCCAAACTGCAAGCTGAAGTTGCTGAGCCCTGCTTCGGCGGGGGTGGGGTAGGGTGGGGATGGAAGTGGGGGGCTCAGAGCCAGGCTTTTCACTTGCTAATTGACTTTCCCTCTTCACTGAACGGAGAGGCTTTCCGAAATCTGTAATTACTTTATCCTTTTATTCAGAATAATATATTTCTTGAACAAAATCTTGCTTCAAGAAATAATGGGGATTCCTGTAGAGTTTGCATTTCTCTCTCTTGATGGAGTTATGCTTCTCTGGGTGGCTGATGGCTAGGGAACTTTTATATTCTCTAATACTTCTTGAATATTATATTACCTGTTTAAAAAAGTTAATATAAGGAAAAAGCTAACTCTATCCATTTATATTTGGGTTGATGGGGAAAGAGAAAGATGGAAGGACTTTTGAAGTGAAGCAGAACTTGAGAAAGAAAGTTCTTGAAGGTTATCTAAGTTACAAAATAAGCCTGATGTTCCTATAGACAAAGTAGACATCCTTGTGTAAATTAAAAAAAAGAAAATGAACTCCTTCAGTTAAATATCATCTAGTCGCTTTTCAGTCTTTTGGCTAAGATCAAGTGTAAATATCATCTAAATGTTGGTTTGATATATAGAATGTGGAAAAATAGCCTTGGCATAGATTTTTTTTTCCCTATCACTTTGAAAAGAAATTTCTTCATGTATTTATTATCTTTCTGTAGACTTTTAAAGAACTTTCATATTAGACAATGGCAGCAGGTTTCCCAGAGAGAACAGATTGTCAGGTGGGGATGTGGAGCTCCAGAAGGATAGGGTTGGATGGAGGGGGGTTGGCACTAGGGAGTGAGCCTTTTGGCTCCTAACCGAGATGTCCTGTTGGATGATTGAGATGTAATTTTTGTTTTATTTAATGTGAAAAAAGTCTTGGTAGTTGACTGTTGGCTCCTTGGTGTGTATGTATTTATTTTATTTTATGTTATGTTTTGGTCCTCTATACTGGGGATTGATTCTAAGCTCAAGTCCAAAACTAGCTCCAGGGAATCTAACTTTAAAAAAAAAAAACTTTAGGCCCAAATACTTGTCGTAATCAATTTATAGTTTAATAAAGGACATGTGTAGTTTGAGTTTCTAGATCACCTCTCTTCATTTGAAAATGTTGCTTAATTAAAACCAGGTGAGAATAGCAAAGAAGGCATTTGGAGCACTAAATAAAATGGATGTGCTCCGTGGCATTTGCAGAATTCGCCAGTCCGCCCAGCAGTGATTTACAGTTGCGTTTGGCCCAGCCCATCGGTGTGGCCCTCCCGGAGGCACCCAGGCCCGGGCAGGGCTGGGGCACGGGGGTGAGGGGGTTAATTGGCCGCAGGGTCATCTGCCCGCGGCACTCTCTGTTGTCCGAGTAAACAGAGCTGGAAAGCAGGACCTGGACCCGCTGGGTCACACTCCAGATCAGGAAGCAGCGCCAGCAGGCAGATGGGTGTGCAGTGGGGAGGGGGAGGCTGACTTGTTCTGAGAGCACCAGGTTTTTTAATTTGAAATTCTCCTGTTTTCATGACTTAGGTAGTCATATTGTCTTGTTTTCTGTTGTTTAATTCTGTCCAGTTACTCTCTGCAGTTCTATTACTGTCCAGGATGCTATCTAATTCTAAAGTTTAAATGAGGTATCTTTTAGGTCATGTGTTTATATTTGTGCCATTTGCTCCTTAGTTTTAAAGATTAATTTGAGTAGAAGTGATGTGAATTTACGACGTAAGACCCTCAGTTCAGGATATTCTCCAAATCAGTTATGAAGAGTTTCTGACATAAGCAGAAATCAGTTATGACAAATTATTAAAAAAAAATATGCCTTATGTTATCTCAAAGGAAGCAGCTTAAAAAAGTCTCTTACATTTTTCATTTATCAGTTTTTCTATGGTAGTATTTCTTATTTAAAAGATTCTTCAAATTCTGCTTTCAGGTGTTCTTTGATTTCTCATAGGACTTAAAAACTTATGTATGCTGTTCATAATAAATATATAGTTAAAAAAGGACAAAGTATGACTCTTTTAAATGATTTTAGCTTCTAAAGCTGAAATATGTTATCACAATAAACAGTTTATTGTTTGACATAAATAAAAGATATCCAAATAAATTATTTATTTTACTCCTAGTTATTATTGAAAGGTTGATGAGCTAAATCTGATGTATAATGGGGAACATTCACTGGTAGTCAAAGGTTTTCTAAATATCTCTAAATGAATTATAAAATTAAATGGCATTATCCCACACATATGTTTAAACAGATTTTATATATGTTTCTGTGGCCAAAGTCATACCAGGATAAACTAAAATACTTTTCCTAATTGGTACAAAATAAAACTTTCATTTCAAAGTTTAATAAGCTATAAAGATGTATGTGTGAGATTAGGGATATAGAAAAATTAGGATATGATTTGGAAAAATTGCTAAAAGTATTTAGGACAAGATTCTGAACTCTTTGGCGATAATTTTCTTTTCTTCCTACCATAATCAATGAGTATACTCTGCTTACGCAAATAATTTAAGGGTTGTTTTTGTTGAAATAGCACAGCAGAAATCCAGTCAACTCTGTATTCCAGTGTGGTCCATGCTTGGAAATAAATCCTTGATCAGTCAGCTTTAGATAGAGATACTGACATGGGAAGCTGTCAAAATCTACAAGGGAAAACATTCACGACGGGAGGACAGAGACAGATATTTGACAGGAAATGAAAGTACTTTCTCCCCTCTTGAAAAACTTCAAATCCTTGAATTAACAAATATTTACTAGTCTGTTTTGTAACTGAGAATTTCCTGCTACTGTTTGCTTTCTGGTTCCAGTACTATTTTTGGATTTTTCCTTTTTTAAAAATTCTTATATTTTAACATCTTTTGAGAAATGTGGAATTTTGTTGTTGCTGTTCTTTTCTACTGCCCTCCTTTAAACAACTTTAATAAACAGTAATGAAATTTGGAGGGCTACAAATAAGGCAAAAGTTTGCCCAGTTTATGGTGTTCATTCCATTTTTATTTGATAGTATAGAATTACATTAATATAACTTCAAATTACATTATTTTTCACATTGTGTTTATAATAAAGCTGCCCAATCAAGAAAACTCAGAAACACCAAAATGCTGGGTAGCAGGACTGCTAATAGAAATCAGTGAAATTGTTAAAAATCTTCATGGTAGCAATGACAATTTAAAAAAGTCCCTTAAATGCCTAAAATACTTTTAGTTGTTTTCTCCAACCTGTAAACAATGTATAGGTTTAGGCACAAAGAAAATCAGAAGCTGAGTAAATTAGAAATTCTACAGAAAAACATTAGACTCTGAACCTGAGAAAATTGGGAAAGAGTCAATGCTATGATACGGGTAACGCATGAAAATTTTGTCCTACGTAAGGCATATGCTTCTGGTCAGAGGATGGGGGTGTTAGTGGGAGGGGATGTGTGTGATTTCATTGAGGCCAGCTCTAAAGCTCAATAATAAGATGTCCTATAGTGACTTATAGAGTAAACACAGTTTTTAGCATGTTGTACCATTATTTTAGATGCCACTTTAAAGCATGCTGCCAAAGCTTTTTACCAATTAGAATTTTTATTTTATATTTATCAAATAACTATCAGAATTTGTCAGACATCAATTTTATTTTTTATAACTCTTATAAATATTTATTATTTATAACTTGAAAAAGAAAATATATGGGAAATAACTTGGTTAACTTTTGCTGAAGTTCTTTGACATTCAGAGTCCCTCTTTCAAATCACTTTTTGGCGGCTGTCAGGTAGGTGTTTTTCCACCTGGAGTCTTTCTCTGTGCAGCATTTCTAAAAAGAGTTGGGAACTGTTGGTGGTGAGTTCTTAAGCCAGCTTTGCAATTATGTGGTGCTACTGTACTTTAGCTACCCACTTTGGAAGTGTTGCTAAATTGGTCTGAATTCTCCCACTCTCACCACTGTTTGGTTCTTAGGAGGTAAAAGAGGGTTCCAGTATGGTCTCTGGGATTTTCTTCCAACTCACATCCTGCAGGTGTTGGTGCTGGTATTTGGAGGCATGTGCATTCACAAAGAGTGGCAGCCCCCTCATCACTGCCACTCAGTGTGGCTACAGCAGCAGGTGTGAAATGCCAGTAATTTAGAGTTGCATCCTAAATTTAGAGAGCTGAAACTGTGTGTGTGTGGGGGGGGGGGGGGCAGGGGTGGGGTGGGGGAATATGTGCATTTTTTAAAGCACAGTGACTTAACGCTCAGAGCTGGGTGCTCTACTGCTTGCTGATGTGTGTGGTCTTGGGGAAGCCAGCACACCCTCTAGGCCTTGGTTTCTCCTCTGAGATAAGTGGCTCTTACCTTACCAGGTGGCTGTGAGGTTTCAACCATGTAAGGTATGTAAAATATACTGTTTAAAGAGGGATAGCTACAGTTGATCTTAGTTTTTATGGGGATGTACTTTTATTATGCTCCTTGTGTATCCTTTTACTTTAAGTTTGAAGGAAATAGTAACTTGTAGAGAGGGAAAGATACTGGTGAATTTTAAGTAGAAGATGGCTGGGTGAAAATTCTGGAAAATTGTTTTAATTGAACTTTATTAATGTAGCATGAAATTCTTCAAATATGCACTTATAAGTTAAGGATAGTGTTGCTTATAAAAGGTCATTTTAGAAACTTAACCCTGAATTTTTTAAACTTTCTGTTTTTTTAGAAGATAACAAACTATTTTAAGTTGTAGATTTTGAAATGATTTCTTTTGTAACCATTATAAGAATAAAAATGTGAAAGTACTGACATATTTGCTAACCTGTGTTTAGGTTTTTGATCCATGATCATGCAATGAATCATTGTCACCTTGCACATTTTAAAAAAGCAGGTGATGCCTATGCTTTATAGTGTGGTAGAATGATCTTGAATAATCCTCCCAATTGAAACAATTAAAATACAGAATAAAATAGAAAGAAAAATTACATGTTTTGCTGACCTGACAAAAGTAAACATTCCAGAGTGCCCAAACTTGCCTGTCTCAACCTGAGTGCTTGGTTAGAGAGGCAAAAAGTCTCTTCTGACATGTTGTAACCATTAGTGAATCTTCATGCAAGTTTGTGGTCCTAAACTGTGTTACCTTCGTAGAACAAAACCTGAAGTGGGGAATTTAAGTGGGTATAAAAGTCTCTTTTGCTAATTGTCCACCAATATGTATTCACCCCTTCTTTAATAAAAAAATTCTTATGTTTTACATGACTGCCAAGCTGGCAGTTGCATTTACCAGCTTCCCTTGGAGGTCCCTGTGGCCTATGACGAGTTGTAACAGTGGGTTGTGAGCAGCAGTAATGTGTGACACTCTGTGTCTTGCCTTCAGAGGGGTCCCATGGACTCCTTCCCACCCGTTTGCCCTTCTAGCTCATAAGTAATTGATGGTTTTGCCTTAAGAAGGGTGCCCGTGGACTCCTCCCTGCCCGTTTCCCCCTCTAGCTCACAAGTAGTTAATGAAAACTCAAGTCAGCAGAATTTGGGCAAAGAGACTGAAGTATGTGTTGAGCAGCTTGCTCTGGACTGATTATTTCTAGACTATCACATGAGAAGGAAATAATCTTCTATTTTATTTAAGCAACTGTACTTTAGAATCTTTTTGTTATAGGGCTTTACCCTTTAAAAAGTAACCAAACACATTTGAAAAAGGACCAATTAGTCCTTCTAGAAATGAAAAAGGAAATTGAAATACAAACTTAATGGTAAGTCAAAGGAAACAGGACTACCTGTTGAAATGATTGACTCCAGGGGTGGGACAGAAAAAATAGAGATGAACCTGGAACATCTTGTTGTGTAAGAAGGTGAGAAAGTGGTAGAAAAATGATGAGGGTGGGATACTACTCAGCAATAAAAAGAATTGAGCTACTGATCCATATAACACCATGGAAGAACTTCAAAACCATTATGCTAAGTGAAAGAAGCCAGACACATAAGACTACATATTTTATGATTCCATTTATATGAAAGTTCTAGAAAAGGTAAAATAAAAGGGACAGGAAGTGAATCAGTGTGCCTGGGGGTGGGGATTGGAGAAGGGATTGACTGCAAATGTACATGAGGGAACTTTTAGGATGATGGAAGTGTTCTAAAACTAGATTGTAGTGAAAGTTGCTTACGTGGATAAATGTATTGCAAGTCATTAAACTGTCCACTTAAAATGGATGAGTTGTAAGATATGTAAAGTTTACTTTAGTGGGGCTGTTAAAAAATATTGGAGTGATACTGTAAAAAAAAAAAAAAAAAAAAAGGATGGCAACATGGCAAAGGGAACCAGCAGTGAACTTGAAGGGGGTCTCAATGACCAAATCCAGTACAAGTTGAACAACAAAATAAGTAATGCTAATAAGGATTTTAAGCCCAAAGAATAAAACAAATATCCATAAACCTATATGGATATAAATAAATAAGCAAATGAACGAATGGAGGAGAAGGCATAGCTCTTATTAACAGTGGATTCCCAATTAATGAATGCTGAAAGAATGATGGATATAGAAAATAGTGATTTTGCAAATGCCACAGTAATAATTGTTACAGGAAAGAATGATCAGTGGATGCTAAAATTAGTTGGCAAAAGTATGCTGAGAGAGTGTCTTCCCATAAGATACTTATTAAGTAGGGCAAAATATAACTTTATAGTGGAGAAACTTGGAAAATGCCACTTTACCAGATGATCAATGTTAACATCCCCAATAAGAATGTTATTTATCCTCTGATGTCATGCTTGGAGAAGGGCACTTATGTGGGGTCCATGCCAGAAAATGTATACCCTCAATTTAATCATGAGAAGACTTCAGGCAAACCAAAATTGAGGGAAATTCTACAAAACAATTCATTTGTACTCTTTAAAAGTGTCAAGGGCAAGAAAGACCAAGGAACTGTCACAGATTGGAGGTAACTATGGTGATATGAAAACCAAATGCAATGTGTGATCCTGTAACAGAAGAATTCTGCTAGTGGGACAGTTGACAAAATTTGAATAAGGTCTATAGGCAGTAGTATTGCATTAATGTGAATCTCCTGGTTTCAGTATTTGTGCTATGGTGATATAAAACATTAAGGGTAAGGAAAGCTGGGAAAGGGTATAGGGGGACTCTGATATTTTTGGAACTTTTCTCTAAGTATAAAATTATTTCAAACTAAAAAGTTTAAAAATAACTCAAAGGGTAGAATAAACAGATTAGACTCAGCTGAAGAGAGAATCAATGAACTGGAAGAGAGATCAAAGGAAATTATCTAGGATTCTGCCCACAGAGACAAAGTGATATAATCATGAGAGATTGAGACTTGGAAAACGTGAGAATTGGTGTTCTAGAAGAAATAAATAAATAAATGAAGAAAAGGCAATATTTAGAGATAATGGCTGAGTTTTTTTTTTTTTTTTTAAGAATTGTCAAAAAATACCAATACTTCCAGGAAGCTCAATGAACTATTAGTAGAAACTTTGTAGTAGAAACACAGGATAAGGAAATTTATGAAAGCAGCCCAATAGAAAAGACATCATTTACAAAGGAAATCTAGACAGATGGAAGGCTTCTCAGTAGCATCAATGGAGGAAAGAGTGGATTATCTTAAGGGCACTGAGGAAGATTTCTGTAAAACTATCAAATTCTATACCTGGTGATAATACCTTTCAGGAAAAATGGCAACGTAAAGAAGTTCCTGATAAACAACAAAAAACAGAATTAATAAAAAACAAACCCTCTCTGAAGCAAATACTAAAGGATATATACTTCAGAGATAAGGAAAATGATTATCAGATGGAAGGTCTGAGATGCAAGTTTGAATGCTGAGCAAACATTGATAAACATGTGGGTAAATCCTGATATTGACTTATAAGAAAAGCATCTAATTCTTGGAGAGGGTAAACAAGATAGAACTAATAAGTTGGGTAGCAATAGTATATAAATTTGAAAGAAGCGATCAGAGTTAAAATGTCCTTTAAAGAGAGTAAAGATAGGTAACTTTAGACTGTTCAGTTTAAAATGCATTTAAAATGAACTAGAGTGGCCCCTAAAAGAATAGAGCATGTGGAAACAACCACCGCCACTCATTCCAAAAGGAAACAGAGATGACCAGGACACAATAAGTAGGTAGAAATAAATTCACATATATCAGTAAACACATTGTAATAGGGAGTCTGACTGTTTTTTAATGTCTGACTGCTCACAGCTTTTACGCCTCAACCGCTCGTACCCCACATTTGGACAGTGTCCTCCTTTGGCACTGGTGGGAGATTCAGTCCACACAAGCCCCCTGCCTGCCTGCAAACTCTTGCCTAGGCCCACCCCCTAGCCACAGTAGAGACCTAGGTCAGTCTCCTTTCCTTTCTGTCTCAAGACATTTTGGTCTTGCTTGAGACTCCTGCCTGCTGTCCCCACGACCTCAGCTATGCAAGGAAGAAACCTTTCCGTACTCTCTTGATGTTTGGAGGACATCATCAGTCTTGACGTCTGAACCAGACCTCAAGTGGGTGTCCACCTGCCCCTGCAGGTGACCGTAGCAACATTAAATGTGAATGAATAAAGCTGTCTATCTAGTTAAAGACGAAAGACTGAAGAAAGTAAAGGACAAATCCAGATAAATCTGTTTACAAGAGACGCACCCAAAACACAAAGACCCAGACAGACTGGACGTCAAGTGGAGTGAGTTTGTGTGCTTCAGCCCAGTGGGCACTGAGGCGGAAGGCACAGGCCTTCTCTCCCACAAGGCGTGTCTGACAGTGCCTCCTGTAACAGCCGGAGTTAGTGGGGCCTGTGTTTCTGCATGTTTCTTACAAAGCTGATTTGATTGAGTTGACTTTTTTTTTTTTATTAAATTCAGTTTTATTGAAATACATTCACACACCATACAATCATCCATGGTATACAATCCACTGTCCACAGTATGATAACATAGTTATGCGTTCATCACTACAATCTATCTCTGAACATTTTCCTTACATCAGAAAGAACCAGAACAAGAATGAAAAATAAAAGTGAAAAAAGAACACCCAAATCATCCCCCCATCCCACCCCATTTGTCCTTTAGTTTTTATCCCCATTTTTCTACTCATCCATACACTAGATAAAGGGGGTGTGATCCACACAATCACAACTGTCACCCCTTGTAATCTACATTATTATATAATTGTCTTCAGGAGTCCAGACTGCTGGGTTGGAGTTTGGTAGTTTCAGGTATTTACTTCTAGCTATTCCAATACATTAAAACCTAAGAGGTGTTATCTGTATAGTGCGTAAGAATGTCCACCAGAGTGACCTCTCGACTCCATTTGAAATCTCTCAGCCACTGAAACTATTTCATTGATTGAGTTGACTTTTGCCTGTCTCTCCTCTTTTGCTATGGTAACCAGGAGGAACCAGAAGGAAATAGGTTCTCAGGAGCAAGTAGGATATCATTTGGACACTTTAGCAACCCTGAGATGTCTTTCAACCCAATGGTTGTTCTTCATGAAAAACTGTGTTAAATCAGGGAACCACTTATTCTGACTTCCTATGTGGGTTTAAGCCCATATGCTTTAAAACAAGAAAACTAAGAAAAAGTTCAACTTTTACTAGGGAGAAAATTCTGTTAGAAGTTAGAAGTCTTGCTTTACCATTTAACCATTATATAATCTTTTTCAATGTCTTCCTTTTCTCATGTGTTAAAATCAATAGGGAAACTTTAAATAATGTTAACATGTGCAGGAACAATATGAATGATTTTTCAATGCTAAATTGAACATAGCACAAAAATATATCAGTAATAAAGTTGCAGGCTTTAATTGCATCCTGGGTGAACAATATAGACGTTAAAATAGAAAGTAGAGTCCTCTCCGTTTTGGGGAAGGTTTCACAAGGGGCAAGCCTTAATAACTGAGCAATTCTCTTAATATTGGTGTTTGAATAATTCTGTGAAATTTTCTCTTTCATTCACCCGACAAATACTTGCTTACTGTGTGTCGGGCACTATTTTAAGGATGTAGCACTGAACAAAACACAGAATTCCTGCCCTTAGGGTGTTTATAGTGTAGTGGAGGAGACAGTAAATACATGAGACATATATTATCCTGGATGGCTAAAGTGGTGTGGAGAAAGACAAAGCAGAGAAGAGGGATAGGAGATGGCAGGGGGAGGGATTTGGAGTCTTGGATAGGGTGGTTGGGGAAGGTCACCCCCCAGAGCGAGGTTGGAGCAGAGGCCTGAGGGAAGGTGGAAGGGAGGAAGTGAGCCCTGAAGGCGTGAGCGTGGGGCTGGCTGGTCCAGCCAAGGGGCAGAGGGGCTGCAGGTGCGAGGCCCACCCAGGGGGGGTGGGGGCATGGCTGTGGGTGTGGCCAAGGGCAAGTGCAAGGCCTGCCAGTGGGAGGGCGGGGCCAGGGCCCAGCACATGCAAGGCCTGTCAGTGGGAGGGAGCCCACATGTGGGGCATGGCAGGGGTGTGGTCAGGGGCGTGGCAGGCATCAGACCCCGTAGAGCGCTTTAAGAGTCCTTTCCAGGGGTTTTGAGGACATGTTGAAAGATTTTGCCTTTTTTTTTTTTTTAATTTTTAAATTTTTTTTATTTTTTAAATTCAGTTTTATTGAGATATATTCACATGTCATACAGTCATCCACGGTGCACAATCAGCTGTTCACTGTACCATCATATAGTTGTACATTCATCACCCCAAGCAATTTTTGAACTTATTCCTTACTCCAAAAAGAATGAAAGAATAAAAATAGAAGTAAAAAAGAACACCCCAAGCATTCTATCCCCCCATCCAACACCATTTTTCTTTTAGTTTTTGTGCCCATTTTTCTACTTACCTGTCTGTACACTGGGATAAAGAGAGTGTGAGCCCCAGGGTTTTCACACCATGCAATCTAAGTAGCTATGCAGTAATCTTCAAGAATCAAGGCTACTGGGTTGCAGTTGGACAGCTTTAGGTATTTCCTTCTAGCTATTCCAATACACTAAAAACTAAAAAGGGATATCTGTATAGTGCATAAGAAAATCCTCCAGAGTGACCTCTTGACTCCATTAGAAATCTCTCAGCCACTGAAACTTTATTTTGTTTCATTTCACTTCCCCCTTTTGGTCACAAAGATTTTCTCAATCCCATGATGCTGGGTCCAGGCTCATCCCCAGTTGACATATCCTGCGTTTCCAGGGAGATTTATACCCTTGGGAGTCAGGTCCCATGCAGTAGGGAGGGCAGTGAGTTTACCTGTAGAGTTGGCTTAGCTAGAAAGAGAGGCCACATCTGAGCAACAAAAGAGGTTCTCTGGGGGAGATTCTTAGGCACAATTATAAGTAGGCTTAGGAAGGACTTTGCCTGTTGAGCTGTGTAGACTGAAAGCTGCCGGCGGTTTCTCTGGCTTTCTGGCTCTGCCTGGAAGTGGACTATGAGTGATGGCTGCAGGGGGTACAGGGCCCAGGCAGAAGTGGGGGTTCTGAGCATACTTCTGAAGGTAGGCCCAACAGGATCTGCTGATGGATTAGATGTGGACTGTGAGGGAGATGGGAGGCAAGGGAGACCGCAAACATTTTTGGAAGGTGGAATTCCATTTGGAGATGAAATTCCAAGTTTTAGGAGGCTGTATTAAATGGATTCCTCACCAATATTTTAAAATGTATTCCAGAAACTAAAACCTCCTGTTCTAGTTTGCTAATGCTGCCAGAATGCAAAACACCAGGGATGGATTGGCTTTTATAAAAGGGGGTTTATTTGGTTACACAGTTACAGTCTTAAGGCCATAAAGTGTCCAAGGTAACACATCAGCAATCGACTACCTTCACTGTAGGATTGCCAGTGGTGTCCAGAAAACCTCTGTTAGCTGGGAAGGCACGTGGCTGGCGTCTGCTCCAAAGTTCTGGTTTCAGAATGGCTTTCTCCCAGGATGTTCCTCTCTAGGCTGCAGCTCCTCAAAAATGTCACTCTTAGTTGCACTTGGGATATTTGTCCTCTCTCAGCTTCTCCGGAGCAGGAGTCTGCTTTCAACAGCCGTCTTCAAACTGTCTCTCATCTGCAGCTCCTGTGCTTTCTTCAGAGTGTCCCTCTTCGCTGTAGCAAGCTCGCTCCTTCTGTCTGATCTTATATAGTGCACCAGTAATTTAATTCAGACCCACCCAATGGGCAGGCCAACACCTCCATGGTAATTATCCAATCAGAGTCATCACCCACAGGTGGGTGGGACACATCTCCATGGAAACACTCAAAGAATTACAATCTAATTAACACTGATAGGTCTGCCCACACAAGATTACATCAAAGATAATGGCGTTTGAGGGACATAATACATTCAAACCGGCACACCTCTCTAGGCTGTTGTGTGTTCATGTGTTGGATTTAAATGGTCAGGATGCGTGATGGAGTCTGTGTAGACAGACCCCTTCCCCTCCCTCCCGTGGAACAGTGTGGGCTGTGGAGGCACGGTTGTGGGCTCCCCAGGAGTGTACATCATCGGGAAGGAGGAGGAGGGACGCAGAGAAGGGAGCAGGGAAGGATGCTCAGCTATGTTCCAGCTGCCCTTACCAAACGGGCAAAGCATGTCAGTAACTTCAGAAACAATTTCAACAGTAAAATCTTTCTGAAAAAAATTTTGCTGCTAAATCTGACTTTTAAATATATAAGAAAAACCTTGTTTCTTCCATTTATAGAAAATGTTTAGAAAAGGCAAATCTATAGAGACAGAAAGCAGATTAGTAGTTTCTTGGGTTGAGGAGTGAGAATGGACTTTGAACTGCAGGTGGGTGTGAGGAATCTTTTGGGGTGATGGAAGTGTTTTAAAACTGGAGTGATGGTTGTACAGCTATCTAAATCTACTAAAAGTCATTGAATTATAGGCTTAAAACGGGTGACGTTTATGATGTGTAAATTATACCTCAGTAAAGCTGTTAAAAAAATAAATCACTGGAAGTGAAAAGCAAAAGCCTCATTCTTCAATCATTATAATTAATATTTTAAATACTTACATGGAGAGTTTTTTGGTCAAACTTTTAAATCCAATTATAGTTTTAGTTTTGAGTCCCTAATTACATATTTATATGTTAAAATAGTTGTATGCTTTCTACAACGGAATCTTGATTATTTAGATTTCTAATAATAAGCCAAATTCTTGGTAAAACTAGTGCGAAGGAGCATATCTTATATAAAATGAATATCATAATAAAGCCCAGCAAAGAAATGTGTGAATGGAAGGAAGCAGGCATTAGTTATGTGCTGTTTTTTTCAGGACAAGGAACATGCTTTGCTTAATGTTGGTATATTGTTAAAATGGAACATTGCTGCGTTACACATATGTGAAAGCAAATGCATTAAAATTAAAAGATCTAGAAGTAAATGCACCAAACTAACCAGAGTTACTTCATTTGGGGGAGTGGGGCTTGGGAGGAGTGGCTAAAGGTGATGTTTTCCTTTGTATTATTTAAATTTTTATAAGAAGAAGATCTGCATTTATTTATGCATGTTATTACTTACATAATTAATTGAAAACAAGGGTATGAACAGACCAAACAACCAAAAAGGAAAACAAAGATTAGAGCATAAATTAAGTCAGTAGGGATAGAGAATAGGATAAAACTGAAAAATATTTAGTTGGCAAGTTGATGCAGTACAAAACCATCGCCGAGATCAACAAGGAATGGTTAAGTAGATTAGCCTAAATTAACTCAGTGGAATGTGAACCTGTAAACAATATTTTATTAAATTTATGAAGCATAATGGAAAATATTTACATTTACTGACTAAAAGAAGACAATATAATATGTACAATTTAGTTTACAGTAATGAAAACATAGGAAAATGGAGGCAAAGAAAGATGACAGAATGGGTATTTATGATAGCTAAATGAATAGAGGAGTTCTTGTAACTCTGTGTACTTTCTTTAAAGGATTTCTGACTAACCAGAAGTAATTGAAAAGGAAACCTTGCTGAAATGGGTATTGACAAAATGCATATTAAAGTAATTGCAAAGAATTCTAGAAATAAGAATTGCTTGAAACATAAAACACCCACTTTTATACACATTTTTAAGCTGCAGTCATGAGAACAGATACCTCTCCTGCCCTATTATTTATTCCATTTGCTGGCTTCCCAGCCCTTGTGTCGCTAATTAATGCTTTTAGTCTAATCAGGCACACTTATTTTTATCGTGAATTTGTTTTGTTACATTTTCCTGTGTTAGCATGTTAGATAGACCATAACAGGGAGAAATAGGTGAGAACCAGTAAAAACAGCTTATGTAATATGCATAATTGAGATTCTAATGTCAAAACAAAAGAGTTTTTTTCTAAAATTTGATTTTAAAAAGTCTTAGTAAAAACAATACATTGCTTGAAAAAGTTGTAATACAATACAAAAATATATGATGTAAAAGGTGATACTCCCTGATTTTGCCCTTTAGTCTTATTTTCAGAGGGAAGGATGAAATTTATGCATCTCCATTATTTTCATGTTTGCCTACATAAACCTTGTATTATGAGGTTTACCCCTCATATTGTGATTTTAATATGTAACATGACATCCTGGACATAGTAAAGACTCTAAGTGTATTGCTCTTCTAAACTTTTCTGTATTATGGTAAATTATTTAGAATTAGAGAAAACAAATTTCAGATAAATTGATGGTCATTTGTTTCTGTGGGTTAAATGATCTTGCTTTATATTGATGATTCTCTGATGCCCGAGCATGGTGTCCCCCAGCCCCCGGGCATTTAGCAACAACGACTGCAGGATCCTCGGTTCCCACAATTGGAGGGTGCTGCTGGCGCCTGGTGGTGGAGGCCAGGGGTGCTGCTCAGCGTCCCGGGAAGCGCGGGCCGGCCCCAGGACCCCCAGGGCCCAGGTGGCAAACCTGCCCAGGTGGCCACGTCCCTGCCCCCCTCACTGCGCGGCTGCCGGCAGCTGTTGGCGCCTGCGCTTCAGTTTCTGTCCTATATACCACTAAGAGCAGTGCTTATCTCCTAGGCTAGTATGAATACGCCTCATAGGTGTGAAATACTTAGAAGAGTGCCTGCCAGACCGGGGGCTCGATTAATGTCGTCTGCTCTGGTTTTGTTGTTATTCTTTTAACATGGAAATTCATACCCACAATCAAAGATACAAATGTTTTCAGTTTTGCTGTGGTTTATAAACAAGTTTCTCAGTAAAAAGTAATTTCTAATATTTTAAAATCCATTAAAAAAATAAAATCACAGCCTTCTGAAATTTTCTTATCAACATAAAACAAAACGAATGGTGAATTATTATGTATCTCACAGTTTGGGGAAGTTTCCAAACACGATTATGAGACTTAACTGTATTCTTACATACTATTTCATGTGTGAATTATTTCAAAAAATATTTTTAAAATGATGTCATGAGTGATGATACATCTGATAGTGCAGTGGCCCTTGATCTGGGACAGTATTTCAGTGCTCTTTCCCCCTGGCCCAGAAGCTGTCGTTTGTTTCTTTGAAAGTGCCAACTCCAGTAACATAACTCAGGAAGTGTGTGTTGATTTAAAAAAAGGGAACGAGTTTAAATAATTCTGACCTTTCTCCATTCATAGTTTAGGTTGTTGAGGACATTTTTTGGGAATCAATATTATGATTATGATTACATTGTGAGGGTACATTGAAGTGTTCAGTTTCTTAAAGTCTAGATTATTTTCAGAGGTAATAGAAAATCCTTATTTTAGTCACATCATTGTTTTATTTCCTCTTTTAATACCTGCTAAAATTTACTGTAAAACTCAGTCTGAATTATTTGTGTGTTTTTCACTGCTATCCCTATCAGTGAAGTAATTTATGAACAGTACATATATTAACGCATATCGTTAAAGTAAATAAAGATTTGATTCAAAGTATTTCTGTGTACCTTTTAAATATAAAATTCTCAGAAAATCTGCAGATTTTCAGGCAATGTATAGTGCTATGGTTTTGTAGAAACAAATGCCAGCTTTATTTTCTCCATAATTTGACTAAGATAATAAGTGGACAGGAGAAAAACACATATCCCTTTCTTGAACTAAAAATAAAAGGGAGTATAAGAATACATGCATTTCTTTTCTTGTTTTTCTTTGCTTTCTTTCTTTTCTTTTTCTTCTTTTTTTTTTTAAACTTCAGTTTTAGTTTGTTACCACTTGATGGCAGTGATAGTGCTAGAGCTACCCGAAGAAGGTTAGGGCAAGAACTCATTATGAACAACAAAAAGGTAGGTGCAAGGCTAGCTCTGACATTTTAATATTACTCACATTTCTAGATGATATTACTTATATTGCAAGTGACAGTAATAGGGGGAAAAGCCTCTAGATGGAGCTTCAGTACCTTCTAAGGGAGAACATTTCGTCTCCCTTCCCAAATGCAGGCTTTATATGGTTTTACATAATATATTGAATTCCGGATGGGTTTTAAAAATAATATTTGAAGATGAGTATGAGTCAATTGTAATTAGAGAAGATAATTCACCAAGTCCAGTAATGTTTTGAAAAAATGGCTGATTATCTTAATTTTCTATATCATTAGATGTTTGTTGAAAAAAGTATTTAAAAAGTATTACTCAAAATATTTCTGTCTGGTGTTAAAATGAGCTTGCATATCTAACAAATTAAAATTAGTAAGATATTTTATTAATAAGAAATTAGTTGCTTAAACTTGGTATTACCCCCAAATTGTTATGCTTATTTTCATTCAATATTTGAGTTCATTTTTTTAGTAATCAATAAAATACTAATTAAAATTAAATTTTATTTTTCCTTGTGAAACTGGCAGAAAAATCAGTTATTTTTTATAGTAATATATTGATATTGGCCAGGAGGTAATAAAAAATTAAATTAGCACAATCTTCTGGCAGATAATTTATGATACATAACAATAGCTTTAAAAAAGTTAAATAGCTTTAAAAAAAGTTATCCTTACCATTTAATAGTTTTAAATAGCTTTAAAGAGTTTTAAATAATTAAATAGCTTTAAAAAAAGTTATCCATACCATTCTAGGGATATTTCTAAAATGCAAATATGATCTCATTTCTCACCTTAAAAACCTCTCATGGCTGTTATACTTATTGATTGCTGTGTAACATATGACCCCAAAACTTAGTGGCTTAAAGCAAAAAATATTTTGCTGTATCTCCTGATTTTGTGGGTCAGAAATTTGGGCAGACATTGCCTGGGTGTCCTGTCATTTCACCTGGCAGCAGAGGGTATTTTGCTGGAAGATGGGCTGGTCTGGAGGATGCCTGAGAGCCCGTTGGTCTGCCCAGCACCTTGGCTGGAGTGGCTGGAAGGCTGGGCTCTGTTGGTGTGCAGACATACAGCTCCTCCAGGGCTGTCCTCGTGGAGCTCCAGGGCTCTGATGGAGTGGCAGGTGGAAGCTGGACTGCCTTCCATGACCTAGCCTTGGAGGACCCGTGGCATCACCTCCGCTCCCCTGTCCTGGCTGATGCAGTTGTCACATAGTCTGTGCAGAATCAAGGGGAGAGCACCTCTACCTTTCCTTTTTTTTTTTTTTCTGTAGAGAAGCTGTGAGTTTACAAAACAATCATGCGTGAAATACAGAATTCCCGTGCACCACCCCACTCCCAACACCTTGCGTTGTTGTGGAACATTTCTTACTATTGATGGTAGCACTTTTTTAATATAATTGTACTAATTTTTTTTAACAGTAGTTACCTTTGTTACAGTTGATGAAGGATTATTTAAGTAGTTATATTTAGTGTCCATTATTTACATTAGGTGTGTTTTTTCCACTATACCACCCTACTATTACCACCTTGTATTAGTATCATATATTTGTTACAATTCATGAAAAAACATTCTTATACTTGTACTATAAGCCATAGTCCATCATCTACAATAGAGTTCACATATTGTTTTATAGTCCTATATTTTATCTTTTAATTTTTATTCTAGTATTATGTAAATCTTCTTTTAACCACATTTACCTATATAATTCTGTGCTGTTGATTACACTCAGAATAATGTGCTACCATCACCACCATCCATTTCCAAACCTTTACCATCAGCCTAAATAGAAAGTCTGTACAAATTAAGCATCAGCTCACCATTCTCTAACCCCAGTCTATCTCCTGGTTATCTATATTCTAGATTCTAACTGTATGCGTTGGCTTATTATAATTACCCCCAAATTAATTGTTACGTCTATTTTTATTCAACATTTGAGTTCTTAAGAGAACATAAATATTTTCCCAATTTATGGTAGGATACTAGATTACGTATAGTTAGTATGTATGCATATGTTATATTTTAAATAGATTCAAATTAAAAATGACAAGTCTATATAATATCAAGTCTTTTAGTTAGTACTCAGTAAAGCAATTGGTAGAGGAAAACATTTTATTTAATATTTTACTAGTTTAGAGGAACTTCATCTTGGGTTTCAGAAATGATTGTCTTAACTATAGCAGAAGATTGAATAATTATAGCTAAAATAAGGAATTTTGGTATTTTCACATGTACACTATGTGTGTATTATGTAGGTTCTAGAAATCTAACAAACTAGCTCTTTGTTAAAGAAGAGCCATAAGTCTGATCTTGTGTCTGTGGCCTTTAGAGTGGAAAACAGCAGTATTATTGGATGCAATCAGAGTGCTTCTGTCTAGTTTTAGAATGAGCGTGCCTATCTAATAAGTTAGCAAAAGACATTGATAAGAAATCAGGTGCTTAAAATCAACATCACACCATAGTTAAACAGGTCTGTCCTTACTGTTAATTGTTATGCCTGTGAATATATTTTTCTGATTCTCCAATTTTAAAAAAATATTAATTAAAAGCTTTAGGAATTTTATGGATTCTTTTTGAGAATGTGCATGTTCTTTAAATAGTAAATATTCTTAATTCTCATCAGAAATGTTTTCCATTTATATTGAAGAGCCTATTATCACTACAGATTGAAGTGAGGTTATCATTTTTATTAGGAGAAAAGCTGATGTGAATTGTCTTGGCATCCTGGTGATTTTATTTTCTACTGGGAGTGACAAGAAAACTCAAAAGAAAGATAGTAATTGTCTTACTTTTTTACTGGTATGCCATTACCTGGGGTAATTTTGATGCTTATGAAGCATTTCAGCAAGTATGTGCTATTGGTTTATAATTGGTATTTTAGGATTCACAATGTTAGAGGGAAACCTTACGTAATATTTGGTTTGAATTCAACATGAGATAATTGTTTTATTTTGGAAGAGGTGTATAACTGGAAAATCGTATGAGAAGCGTGAAAAGTGCTTTGAGTGGTTTTAATTTTTTTCAGTTTCTTGAATAAAATTCTTTATTGAGACAGAAAGCTCACTGAAACAGTGGTTGCTAGTAACTTTTAATAATTACCTTTAACAATAGTGTTAGCAGCAGTTGATTTTCTTTTTGGCTAAGCAAATAGGGCACAAATTCATTTCGTGATGATATATAAAGTCAATGAAACTTGCAGCTTAATTTGCTTGTTAATCACCTCAGTAGTAAAAATCTCTTAGAAAGCCATATGTTGCTTTATTGCTTCTTTGTCTAAGTTTTGTGGACTTTAGTAAGAAGACAACACTTTTCAGAAACATAAATTTTCAAGTGTTCATCTTTTATTATTAATACTATCTAAACTAGGTTAATTACATTAAGTTAGTTTTCAGTCCTGTAATGAAATTAACTTTTAAAGATATGCTCTTGCTTTCTCAGGGATATGAAAACCCCAAAGCAAAGAACTGTTATACTACTACAAAGATCCATAAATGGTAGCTGTGTAATAGTAGTTACTGAAGAAATAAATTAATTTAAAATAGTTGTGGTGAAGTTTCAGCTTAAATTGTGACTTGAGGACTCTCCCTTAAATGAAGAGAAACAGAAACATTCTCCATTTCGCTAAAGCACTTGCCCTATGAAGTAGATTATATATCAAGCTAATTTACATTGTTAAACCTTTTTTTAAAGTGAGAAAGAATAAAGCATGTGGTTGTCATTTGCTACAATTACACAGGTTTAAATTTGTCTTTAATTTGATGGAGGAAAAACTCCTGGATTTTACAGTCATTTCGCTTGTTGGGTTGCATTTTCTCCTTTCAGCCAGTTATGTTGATACGAACCAGTATTGCCTATAGTACTTAAGGTTTGTTGAGATGACTTTGTTATCTTACTGCAAGTAGTGCTAAACCTGCAGTGAAGTATTGCTACTGACTAATACTTCTTGTTGTATTATAGCACATTGTGCTCACTTGCAGTATTACTTCTATAAACCTCATTAACAGTAGATTTTATCAGTGTCAATAAGACAAAAATAAATTAGCCTAGTGAAAAGGACTATCAAACTTCTTCTATATTTCTTCTTGTAAACTATTAGCTTTTAAACGAATTTTCCTGGAATGTAGTCTCATAAACAGCTTTTTAGTAAACTGTGTGTTGAAAGTATAAGCACAGGGCAGTCTGTAGCAGTTATTGTTGTGTTTAGTAAAATTTCTCTTTATTATCAGAACATTCTTTTACTACACACATAAAAAGCACTGCTACTCATACAGAGCTTGAACAATGTGGGTGATGCTTCCCAATTCTTAAAATGCATCTGGACAGCTCTGCATCCCGTTCATTTTATACATGTTCAAATGTCAGTTGTCTTGTCACTCTGTATTCGGATTTTCCATTTTTATTGAGTAGCTTTTGGTAATATCTAAAATAATTTACAGCAGCTGGTAAAACAATTTGACTCTCTAGTTTTGTTTTTTAATAAAAATTTTTATTGCTTTTTTTCTAAGGTTTCTTGGGGTTGATTACTCTGCCCCTCCCCTGGGTCCATCCCCTTTCCCTAAAATTTTCATTATTAAGAAGAAAAAGTGCATGATTACTTCTCTAGTAACACCATGAATTTTTTAAAAAAACGTTTTACTTTGAAATAATTTCAGATTTACTGGAAAGTTGTAAAAATATACAAAAATAATACAGAGAACTCCAGTATTCCCCCTACTCAGATACCCATATTTACCAACTTTCAACATTTTGCTGCATTTGCTATAATGTTCTTTCTTTCCTTCCTTCCTTCCTTCCTTCTTTCCTTCCTTCCTTCTTTCCTTCGTTCCTTCCTTCCTTCGTTCCTTCCTTCCTTCCATCCATCAATCCATCTATGTATCTATCAACATCTATCTTCTAAACATGAAGAGTAGACCGTATACATCATGCTCCTTTAACACTTAATACATCCGTGTACATTTCCTGAGAACAAGGATATTCACTTATCTAACTACATTAAGTACAGTTCTCAAGTTCAAGAATATAAAGAATAGTCTGTGTTCTAATTTTTTCACTTGGCCCAGTGATGTCCTTTTGGGCATTTCCATTATTAGATCCAGTCCAGGATTACGTATTGCATTTAATTGTCATTGTCTCTTAGTGTCTCTCTCTCTCTCTCTCTCTCTCTTTTTTTTTTTTTTTTAAGTGTAGTAAGGTGTACACCACCCAAAATTTCCCCTCTCAGCCACTCCCAAGTATACAATTCAGTGGCATTAGTTACATTCACAAAATGTTTTGCCACCATCACCTCCATCTATTACCAGAACTTCCGCAATCCCTAAACAGAAACTCTGCACCCATTATGCACAACTCCTCATTCCCTTTCCACCACTCTTGGTGATGTGCACTCTTCTTTCTGTCTCTAGGAATTTGCATATTCTAGTTACTTCATATAAGTGGAGTCATACAGTATCTGTCCTTTTGTGTGTGGCTTATTTCACACATAATGTCTTCAAGGTTCATCCATGTTGTTGCATGTATCAGAACTTTGTTTCTTTTTTCAGCTGAATGATACTCCATTGAATGTGTATAATACATTTAGTGTCTCCATTCAGCTGTGGCAGACAATGAGTTGCTTCCACCTTTTTGCTATTGTGAGAAAAATGCTGCTACGAAAAACGGTGCACAGATACCTGTCCAAACCCTGCTTGCAATTCTTTGGAGTATATACCTAGACATGGAATTCCCAAGTCACATGGTAGTTTAACATTTTGAGTAAGTATTAGACTGTTTTCCATAGCAGCTGCAACATTTTACATTTCCACCAACAATGTACAAGGGTTCCTATTTCTCTGCCTCTGAGCCAGCATTTGTTATTTCCTGTTTTTGATAATAGCAACTGTCTGGGTCTGAGGTGATTTCTCATTGTGGTTTTGATTTGCATTTCCCTAATGGCTAATCATGTTGAGCATCTTTTCATATGCTTATTGGCCATTTGTGTATCTTCATTGGAGAAATTTCATTCAAATCATTTGCCTGTTTTTTAATTGGGTTCCTTGTCTTTTTGTGGTTTATTTGAAACACTTTGTTATATATTCTGGATATTAAATGCTTATCAGATATATAGTTTCTAAATCTTTTCTCCCATTCTGTGGATTTTTTTCATTTTCTTGATAGTGTCCTTTGATGAACAAGTATTTTAAATGTTTATGAAGTTCCATTTATATATTTTTATTCTTGTGTTACTCGTGCTTCTGGTGTTTTTAGAATTAAGTTTTAAGAATCAATTGTCTAATATAGGTCCTGAAGGTATTTTGCTATGTTTTCTTCTAAGAATTTTAAGCTTTTATATTCAGGCTGTTGATCCATTTTGAGTTAGTTTTTATATGTGGTATGAGGTAGGAGTCCACTTTAATTCTTTTGCTTGTGGATGTCTAGTTGCCTCAACACCATTTTTGAAGAGCACCATGACTTCTTAAACTAAAAAACAAAACATGCCAACAGACAGACATTCTTAATTTAGTCTCTTCTGTGTGCTTTTAATTTTTTGAAGTTAAATAACATTAAGTGAAAGTCCATGTAAATAGTTAATAAAGAACCTTTATGGTAAAAGTATTATTTACTTTTTGATATAAACTTTATGTTATCATTCTTTTAAGTGAAATAGCCTTGATTTATGAAAACAGTTTATTTGGATTCCAGAACAGATCTGGTGGTCTTCACAAATTGTAGTTGTGTATAAATCTCCAAATTCATTGATACTTAAAAAACTGCTGGCCAATAGATAAGAAACTTCAATATGAATTAGTAGCTTATTAATGAAGGCCGTCTAAGTAGTAAAGTCATCGTGTCATGCAAAATGTGTATAAAAATGTAGAGTGAATTACATATTATATGAATATAATTATAATATGTAGGTCTATAATATTGAGGATAATGAAATAATTAGTTGTATTATCAATAAGAAATAATAGTAATTGTAAACAGGAGCTGTATTACAAATTTTCAGCCTTTATAATCATTCTATTCTATGTGTCAGCTAGGAAATACATTTTGATAATACCTTAAAGATCTGTCTTAAATTTGTCTACTTGCAAACATATTAATTGTACTATAATGTAAAAGGAATACTTAACAGTAAATTCAGGCAATTTAGGATAATCTATAAACAGAAAATTTCAATATACAGAATGGTATACATGTGTTACTATTATATTATGGAAATACATATATATGAATTTAATTCACTGTTTCTGGTTATTTTGATCTATAGTTTATGGTTTAAAACTTTGATCTCAGACCTGGAACATAATAATGGTTTAAGAAGATATTGAAAGTGAAGTACTTAATTTGTGCTTTGAGTAGTCATCTTAATTTTATCTTTTAGATATTTGAATTGGTAATAGATTTTTTTATGTGTCTCTTTTAATCCTCTCATCTTTTGTTTTTGTTACCCAGTTTATTTAGAATGTAGCTTTGTATGTAAAACAAATTTCTAAGCTCACTTTGAATGTCATCTATTCTAGAATTTAAAAAATGTCTATTTTTAAAACATTCATAGACTTGTAGTAATATTTACTTAGAATATTTTTTCAATTCTGGAACTATAATGTAATTCCTGAAGAAGAAGAGTAATGTTTTACAATGTTGAATGAACATGTATTATGTGTACATAAAGAAACTAATGAAATAACTTCTGGGTTTATTCATGAAGTTTGTTTTCTTATAGGCTAGCATAAAAACTGCAATTAAAAACAAATTTTATCCTAATGGATATGATGTTTTGGTATGAAAAATCTTTTCATACCAAAAATCTTAATATGTTACAGTTTTATCTATGAATTATTAAAATTACTTAAATGATTAATCATTTATAATTATTTTACTTCATAAACCCATGAAATGATATGGTTTCAAACAATAAGAATTTAAACACATAATGAAACTGAAATTGACCAGCAAATCTAAGAATTTGTCTACAAATTAGGAACCTAAGGTTTTATTCATGAGCTTAAGAATTGTAGGGAGGGAACGCTTAAATTAAGATATCGTAGCATTTATTGTAGACCTAGTAGCCAAATTTCTTGTCGAAACTAATATTTATTTAAAAAGAAAGCTTGCCTGGTGCGCTCTTCTGCACATAAAGTAGTCATGATTGTTAAAAGGCTTTCAGAGAAGAAGATTAAGGAAGCTTTCGGATTAAAATTCCTTCTTGATTATGGGTACTTTCCTTTGTATATGTTACTCTCTTTCTGATTGATTATATATAGATGAGTATTTAATACTGTCTTGATGATTTTGAAGGAGTGTTTTTGTTATCAACATGTTACAGTTTAACTTTTAAAAGTTAATTTGGTTTAATAACTTTTTTATTAAACTGCCGTGATAGAGTTTTCTGCTAAACCATGTAGCCTCACAAAGCTGCATATATTAAAATTAGCAAAATAAGCCTATATTATTCAGATAAGGAACTGCAAATGTAATTAATTGTGGAATCCTTTGTTGATAGTTTTGTTAGCTTACCAGTCACAGATAATGTGATTTTAATCAATAATAATCTCCAAAAGTTTATTGTGTTTTGTTTTGCTATTAAGCACAAATTTAAGAATAAATCTCTTCTGTGTTGTGTAGAAGAGTGTGCTTAACTTTTGAAGACTAGTTTGATTTCTCAGATATCTCTAAAGTCATGATTCAAAGAAAAGGAATAAAATAAAATATTAGCACTAACCATTCCTTGTTTCCTTACCTACTTGCAGTCTTTAACAGTCAATTGTCTGTCAGCTGTGAACACTTGAAGTTCTGCACATTGCTCTGCAGGGATGTCAAACGTGTTGTACAAAATAGCTCTAGCAACAAAATAAATGGCAGAATATGGAATCTAAGAAGCCCTTAGATGTACTGTTACAACGATCTTCAAATCAGTTCTGATGCAGTCAGCATGGAACATTTTAAATTCCAGGCAGGTTGGCAATGCAGTGTGCGTTAGGAGTCCAGTTGGAGAAGCTTCGGGAAGGGAAGGGCACCTCGGCTTCGCACCACTTGGCATCATCTCAGTGTGTTCTCCACTCCCTCCCAGCTGCGGACTTTCTAGGAAAGTGATGTTGCTAAAGTATACTTAATTCAGAAGGGTAGCTTAGAGAAATGGTATCTGTCCCAGAGGGAAGTCATCTCACCAGGGACATTGGAGGCAATACATTTTAAAACTTTTTCCTCACCTATGGTAGTGAGAAGTTTTATATATGGAGACACATAATTAGGTTAAATCTTTTCACTGCTTAAAACAAAGCAAAACAAAGTAAAACACAAACAAAACCCAGAAAGGAAGTGAAATACCGTAACCAGTTTAAGAAGGAAGGTTCAGATTTTTCCTTCTTGCTACCCATGTATTAGAACCAGGAATTAATTGTTAAAATAATTTCCGAATGTATTTGGGTATAGTTATTTTACATTCTCTGCTTTTAAGTGATTTGATAATTGGTTTTAAATTGTTTCCAGGTTTAAAAGATGTCTATCATATTTTATTTAGAAATACCCGTGTTTCAATAGGTGTTTGGTTTCTAATGCCAGACTAGGTTAGTCAGTCCTGTAAAACCACTGGGGTTACCTTAGTGATTGGGAGATAGATATTGGCAAGTACTTATTGGTGGGAATGTCATTGGCAGCCCCTGTAGGAAACAGTTTGGTAGTTCCTCAAAAAGTTAAATATAGGATTATTACATGACTGGCAATTCCACTCTTTGGTGTATTACCCAAAGAATTGAAAACGGACTCCTTTGTGCATCACTGTTCATAGCAGCAGCATTCACAGTAACCAAGAGGTGGAGCATCCAAATGTCCATTGACAGATGAGTGGATGAACAAAATGTGGTATATCCATACAAATGGAATATTATTCATCTGGAAAAAGGAATGAAGTTCTGGTACATGATATAACATCAGTGAACCTTATAAACGTTATGTTGAATGGAATACAGAAAAGCAGAAATATTGTGTGATTCCACTTACACCAATGTGCTGGTTTGAATGTATTGTGTCCCCCAAATGCCATTATCTTTGATGTAGTCTTGTGTGGGCAGATGTTAGCAGTTTTGATTAGATTTCTTTGAGTATTTCTTTGGGGATGTGCCCCACCCAGCTGTGGGTGATGACTCTAATTGGATGGTTTCCATGGAGTGTTGGCCCACCCATTCAGGGTGGGCCTTGATCAGTGGAGCCATGTAAATGAGCTGACAGACAGAGGGAACTTGGTGCAGCTGAGAGCAACATTTTGAAGAGGAACTACAGCCAAGAAGGACACTGAAGAGTGCCCAGGAGCTGAGAGAGGAACTGCAGTTTGATGACAGCCATTGGAAGCAGACTCTTGCTCCGGAGAAGCTAAGAGAAGACAAATACCCCAAGTGCAACTAAGAGTGACATTTCTGAGGAACTGCAGCCTAGAGAGGAACGTCCTGGGAGAAAGCCATTTTGAAACCAGAACTTTGGAGGAGACACCAGCCACGTGCCTTCCCAGCTAACAGAGGTTTTCCGGACGCCATTGGCCATCCTCCAGTGAAGGTACCTGATTGCTGATACGTTGCGTTGGACACTTCATGGCCTTAAGACTATAACTGTGTAACCAAATAAACCCCCTTTTATAAAAGCCAATCCATGTCTGGTGTTTTGCATTCCAGCAGCACTAGCAAACTACAACAATGAACTATGTAGAATGGGCAAATGTATAGAAAAAGAAAGTAGATTAGAGCTTGCCAGGGGGAGAGGGAAATGGGGAGGTATAGAGTTTCCGTTTTGGGTGATGAAAAAAGTTTTGGTAATGGATATTGGTGATGGTAGCATGACACTGTAAATGTAATTAATGGCACTGAATTATATACACTTTGACCAGTGTTGAAAATGGCAAATTTTATGTTAAGTTACCACAATAAAAAATAAATTAAAAAAGAAACTAATGTAGGAGAGAAAAGAAGTTAAATGTAGAATCAATCACCATATACTGCAGTTCTTCTTTTGCAGAATAGCTAGACAAAATAGTACACACTGATTTACCGGCCCTTCTCCCTTCTGTCTGCATGTCTGCTTTTTTGCCGTAGTGTAACCTTCCACCACCTCTAAGGAAGACTTCAAGGTTACGAGAACTGTCTTAACCACCAGCTTCCACTCTCATTCCTGCTGACTCAGGCGAGGAGTCCCCAACTTTCATGAGTCATGCCTTTTATGTCTTGTCAGGATTTGTAATATTTACATTCAATAAGAGTGCTTTCAGCTCCCCACGACCAGGCTGCAGAGCGGCATCCACATCTCCCCTCTCCGCCGTCCTGCTGGAGGTGTGCCCTCTTTGAAGGTCTAGCACAGACTACAGCTTTGAGCGTCCGGCCTGTGGATCCAGGTCCTTAATCAACACAGCCACGGAATGTTTCGGAGGCGCCTCCTACTTGGCAAGCTCATGATCTCTGCCCTTGTAGTCCTCTTCCCCTGTCCCCTGTTCTTTTGAATCGTCCCAGTATCGTCCCTTATGCAGGCTGACATGTACACATTGTCTGTCTGACAAGTTGCCCCCTAATCGAATCCAGTCACGGTTCTCCTAGCAATTCTTAAAGACTCTGGGTCTGACTCCTCCACACATCACCCCAGACAAGCCCATCGGTGCTGTCCTGCCCCCCACCCCCCTCCTGTGATTATCCTAGACGCACTGAGTAACTCTTACCTGTACCATACTGTCATTGACTACCATGATCGGTAAGCCCCCACAACTGCTGCCAGCTCCAGAGCACACCTGCCCACTGCAGGACTGCCCAACCCCGTGGAGCCAGGGGCTGGGTCCTGGGCCTTCAGCTAACACTGTCACAGAAAAGCCAGTCCTTGTTTGCCAGTAGGAGTGGCCTTTGCCTTATTTCTGCATTTTCTCATTAGAGCACCTCTGATTGGCCAACCCTAAATCACTTCTGACTTTCTGCTTTCTAACTTCTGTGATATGGAAAGGCACTCTAGAACCACAATGTCCCTTGATAACTAACTCAAAGTAAACAGAATCTAAATTCAGTTCCTAGCTGCATCTCAAGTGCTAGCAGCCACCTGTAGCCAGTGGTACCATGTTGGAAAGTGCAATCCAGAAGCTTTCCATCATGGCCCGAAGGTGCTTTGGTCAGGGCTGGCCAGAAGGAAGGTGGATGGAGAGTCGCCTTATCCACTGAGGAGCCATGATATTGGAGACAGAGTGTACGTCAGAGAAGAATCTCTTAGTGGCACAAGAGTATAGCTTGCACAAGGATCGTGGGAGGTCTGGATTCTGGTGAATTACCAAAGAGGCAGAAAGAAAGGAAATAATTGCGGTTGACTGCTAGAAGTTTGACCTAAGTAGTTTATGTAGGGAAGACTGGGGCAGGAACAGATTTGGAACTTGAAAAAAACATTGAACATTGAAAGAAGTGTTCTCTGTTTTCAAGGAATTTATGATCTGTACTATGAGTAATTTAGGAATTCACTCTGACAGTCCATGAAGAGAAAGGGAAAATATAATGGAAAGTTGTTTCCTGTCAATGAATATGGAGAGATTTCACCCTTTAAAAAAGTGAGTTGATTTCAGAAATCTAAAGAAAAGCACCCAGTATCATTCCATTATACCTCCTGATTTGCATTTTTATTTCATATATTTATCAGTCTTTTAGATTGCCATGAAAACTTTTTTATTAAAATTGGAGGATAACAAGAGAAAACAAACCTTGTATGTTTCAAATACAGTGAGTTGGTTTCAACATTTATTATTTCCTTCTGGTGTGCTTTCCTGTGCTGCAAAGTGTGCAAAGCTGGTCACTGATTCCTGGGCTTGTTTGCAGCAGATGTTCTGGAGGTAATTTAGCTTTGGCCCATGACACATGCTTCTGTAAGTTTTGGAAGGTGGAGATCAGATGGTGCCCATGCTCCTGCTGCTCCTGCCCCTGCTCTTTGCAGGTGTGGGTGCCCATCCCTTGGTTTATGGTGTGGCGTGGACTGGAAACCCTTCTGAGCCCTTTCCTGACCGTGGTGGGGGACTGGCCGCGTGTCTGAGAGGCTGGCTGCAGGCTCCGGGTCCCTCCTGGCTGGCTTTCAGGGACTGGCTACTGTCTCGGGGACGGAGACTCCGGGAACAGGATGGGCTGGCAGCAGCAGCGCAAACACAGCTTTGGGGCTAGGGACCCATCTGCCTCTGAAAGGGAATGGAAACAAAAGGGCATCAGAAGAATGGCAGGTTTTAAACGTTCCCTGTCTCCTCTCTGGATCCTGCAGGGCTGAGCTTCAGAAGCGATCCTTTGGCCCCCGCCACTGGAGGGAGAGTGGGCAGGAGCATGGGGCGGGAGGCAGAGTGGAGCTGGGCTCTGCTCCAAAAAGTCCTCCGAGAGTTAAGTGTAAGTGACTGCGGCACACCCTGTCTAGTGTACATGCCTATTTTTCCTAATCCTGCTTGGTAAGGTAATTACCTATTTTGTTAATCTTTTCAGAGAACTACCTTGTTTCCTTCTCCATGGCTTTAATTTCGGCTTTTATGTTTATCAGTTTTCTTTCTATTTTCTTTTGGTGTATTTTTTTAAACCTTTTATTTTGAAATAATTTCAAACTTACAGGACATTTGCAAAAACAAAACAAACCCCACATGGAAGACACCAGAATACCCTACCCTCCCAGATACCCAGATCGACCAATTTTAACTGTTTGCCACCTTTGCCATAATTTTTTTCTCCCGCCTTCCCTCCCTCCTCCCTCCCCCCCCCTCTCTTCTGAACATTTGAGAGCAGGTTGCTTACATCCTACACTTTGAACACTATACTTCCCTGTGCATTTCCTACAAGCAAGGATATTCACTTATGTAATGACCATCAGTGCAGTTTTCAAGTTCAAGAATTTTAACATTGATACAAAACTTGTATACTATATTCCAATTTTTTCTTATGTCCCAGTAATGTCCTTTTGAGCCTTTTCTCCTCCATTCTTAGATCCCATTCAGAATCGTGTATTGCTGTAGTTTCTCTTCTTTTTTTATTAATCATGGAAACATAGATACAACGTAAATCTCCCCATCCCCACCCCTCCAAGCACAGCATTCCAGGGATTAATCACATTCACAGTGTTGTAGAATGCTCACCATCATCATTACTGGAACTTTCCCTTCACCCCAAACAGAAACCCTGCACTCATTTTGCATTGGCTCCCCATTGCCCCTGCTGCCCACCCCTGGTAAACCTGTACTCTACTTCCTGTCTCTCTGAGCTTGCATATTCTCTGACATTGTCTTTGTGGTTACTATGGGGCTTAAATTTAACATCCTAAATCTACAACAATCTTGTTTGCTTTGATGCTAACAACTTCAGTAGCATACACAAACTGTGTTCCTATAGCCCTCCAACCCTCTACTTTTATGTAGTTCTTGTCACAAACTCCATATTTTTACATTATGAAATCCAAACCATTGATCTATCATTACATTTTATGTATTTGCCTTTTAGATCCTGTAGGAAATAAAAAGTGGAGTTACAAATCAAAAATACAGTAGTCCTGGTATTTATGTTTACCCATGTCATTATCTTTATCGGAGCTCTTTAGTTCTTCATGTGGCTTCAGTTAATTGTGTAGTATCCTTGCCTTTCAACCTGCAGAACTCCCTTTGGCATTTCTTGTAGGGCCTGTCTAGTGGTGACAAAGCCCCTCAGCTTTTGTTAATCTGGGAATGTCTTAACCCTCCCTCATTTTTGAAACACAGTTTGTCTGATACAGAGCTCTTAGCAATGTTTTGCTTTCAGTACTTTAAATATGTCTTCCCACTGCCATCCTGCCTCCATGGTTTATGATGAGAAAAGTGGCATTTAATCTTATTGAGGCTCCCTTATACATGACACATTGCTTCTCTCTTCAGGCTTTCAGAATTTTCTCTTTATCTTTGGCATTCTCCAGTTTGATTATAACATGATATGGTATGGGTCTGTTTGAGTTTATCCTGTTTGGAGTTGGCTGAACATCTTGGATGTGTACATTCATGTCTTTTGTTAAATTTGGGAAGTTTTCAGCTGTTATTTTTCTGAATGTTCTCTGTGCTCCTTTCTCTCTTTCTTCTCCTTCTGGGGCTCCCACGATGCGTGTATGTACGCTTGATGGTGTCCCACAGGTTGCTCAGGCACTGATCACTAATCTTCATCCTTTCTTCTTTCTGCCCCTCAGACTGCATGATGTCACTTTTCTTATTTTCTAGTCCACTGATCCTTTCTTCTGCCAGCTCCAATTCCTGTAGGGAATTTTAAATTTGTTGAACAGTGGTCTTCAGCTCTGTTTGGTTCCTTTTCATAATTTCCATCTCTCTATTGATCCTCTCTTTGTGCTTATCTGTCATTTTCCTGATTTTCTTTAATTCTTTGTCCATGTTTTTCTTTAGCTCTTGGGGCATATTTAGGGCCATTTTTAAAAAGTCCATCTGGTATGTCCCAGGTCTTATCCTTCTCATTGATGGTTTCTGATGCTTTGGTTTCCTCCTTTGCCTGGGCCATCACTTTCTGTTTCTTTGTATTTTTTTGTACTTTTTGAAACCTGGACGTTTTGATATTTTAATGTATTATCACTGGAATTTAGACTCCGAGGCATCTGTTTCTTAAGCTTGTATCCAGCTAGGGTCCTGACAGCTTTCTGTGGTTGCCAGGAGCTAAAAAAAAAAAAAAAAATTGGAAAAAGAAAACAACTTCAGAACATACCCGTAGAGTGGGTTTAGAGAATAGCTCCAGGCCACTGGGTAGGGGCCTCCCTGATTATTTCTGTGCATGAATCTTGTTTGGGGCTTGCGTGTGGCCCTGGGAATTCCCCTGTTACAGGGTCTGATTGTCCCCTCCTCCCGAGGAAACAGTTTCCTCGTGGTCCTGCCCTGTGTGTCCCGCAGCCAGCAATCCCGAGCCCCAGGCTGCGCGACCCTACCGCCCCTGACAGCCTTCTGTAGGGAGCTCAGGGAGCCACCTCTACCCGCAGGGTGAGTCCCTCATGCCACCTGCGAACAGTCTGGGCTAGATGTACATGCCCCTTGTGTGCGGGAGGGTGCTGACTGATAAACTTACATTCATAGGCCAGAATAAAGAGGGAAGAGCCATCATGAAAGTTGATCATGAACTTTGGATTAGTAATACCAGATGAGAAATGACCCAAGAATCTGGTGTGAAAGATTACACAGAGTTCACGGGAGTTGACCCCCGAGTTTGAAGTTCCACAACTGTGTGCCCCCAAAATATGGTTTGGATGGCTGTAGTCTTCCCTCATTATCGAATCTGATAGCCAAATATATGTTCTTCCCTTGGATTTAACATCCCTGAGTTTTTTCAAGGAAATAGCAAATTTTATAGAGACGATTTTACCTTGATCACATCCTGAATAAGGTCTTCTGATACTTGTTTTGGATAACTAGCCTCAGATTTTTCTACTACCTGGCAAACCTAAAAATTTAGGTCTCACATTTGCTGAGAAACTAAATAGAACGTGTTTAGATTATTGGCAACCCATTGATATAAAGCAGTGGTCAGCAAGCTGCAGCCTATGGGCCAATTCCAGCCAAAACCTGCTGTAGTAAATGAAGTTTAATTGAAACACAGCCAGGCCCATTTGTTTATGTGCTGTCTGTGGTTGTATTCATGCTACAATGGTACAGTCCAGTAGTTGCAACAGAGACTGTTTGGCCCAGTAAACTCTAAAGTAGTTATTCTCTGGCCCTTTACAGAAAAAAATTGCCAACCCCTTATTTAAAGTGAATTAAGATACCTCTCTCGGGTCACGTCAGGCAGAGTTTTTAGTGTACCAGTGCTGCACTTTGTTTGTTAAATTTATTCCTAAGTATTTTCTTCTTGATGTTATTGTAAATGGTATTGTTTTCTCAGTTTCATTTTCAGATTTTTCATTTGTAGTGTATAAATAAACAACTGATTTTTGTTATGTCAGTTTTATATGCTGCAACATTGCTGAATTAGCTCTAATAAGTGTTCTGTGATTCTTTAGAATTTTTTGTATATGTGAGTTTGTCATCTGCAAGTAGAGATGCTTTTACTAGTTCCTTTCCACTTTCAATGCCTTTTATTTCTTTTCTTGCCTAATTGCTCAGGTGAGAACTTCCAGTATAAAAGTGGCAAGAGTACACATCATTTACTTGTTCCTGATCTTAGGGGGAGAGCTTTCAGTCTTTCACCATTAAGTTTGATGTTAGCTATGGATTTTTCATAGATGCCTTTTTTCAGGTTGAGGAAGTTCCCTTCTATTTCTAGTTTGTTGAGTGTTTTTATCATGAAAAGTGTTGGAATTTCTGCATCTGTTGAGAAGTTCTTGTAGTATTTTTCCTTTATTCTATTGTGGTGTATTATACTGATTGATTTTCATATGTTGGCCCAACTTTGCATTCCTGGGATAAATCCCGGGATAAAATCCTTTTAATACGCTGCTGGATTCAGTTTGCTAGTAATTTGTTGAGGATTTTGGCATTTATGTTCATAAGGGATATTAATCTGTTATTTTCTTTTCTTGTGATGTCTTTGGCTTTGATATATGCTAATATTGTTTCTTCATGTGTCAGTTTTGGTAGTTTGTCTGTTTCTAGGAATCTGTCCATTTTATCTGGGTTATCTAATATGTTGGCATACAATTATCATAATATCCTTTTATGATCGTTTTTATATCCGTAGGTTTGGTAGTAAAGTCACCTCTATCATTCTTGATTTTAGTAAGTTGAATCTTCTCCCTTTTATTCTTAATCATTCTAGCTTAAGTTTTGTCAATTTTGTTGATCTTTTCAAAGAACCAACTTTTGATTTTATTGATTCTATTGTTTTTCTACTCTCTCTTTCATTTATCTTTCCTCTAATCTTTATTATTTCCTTTCTTCTGCTCATAGCTTTAGTTTGCTCTTTTTTCTAGTTTCTTAAGGTGGAAAGTTAGGTTATTGATTTGAAATCTTTCTTCTTTTTTTATATCAGTGTTTATAGCTATAAATTTTCCTCTGAACACTGCTTGCTTTCAGTGCATCACCTAAGTTTTGTATGTTGTATTTTCATTTTCATTCATATCAAAGTATTTTCTAATTTTCCTTGCGATTTCTTCTTTGCCTTTAAAAAAGTAAATAGCATGATTTAATTGAGTTGTTACTTAATCCTGAATCCTCTTACATTAAAAAAAAAAAACATAATTGTTATCATTATCAAATAAAACCTTCCAGAAAACATGACTCCAAAAAAAAAAAAGGTTCAACAGGTGATATGAGCTAGATATTTTATGGCTTTTCCTGTTTCAGTCTCAAACTTTCTAAATATCGATGTAAAAAACAAATTCTCCGTAGAGTTTTCAGTTTTATTGTTCTAGAGCACAGATTTCTGGCCTGCTACTAAGTATGATTTTTCTAACAGTTGTGTTTACACAATGGCAGTTTTCATTCATATCACAGAGTTTTAAAATTTACTTTTCTTTTTTTTTATTCAGTTGTTTGAGTATGCTGTTTAATTTCTACATATTTGTGAATTTTCAAAATTTTCCTTTTATTGGTTTCTAATTGCATTTAATTGTGGTGAGATAACATACTTTGTATGGTTTCAGCCTTTTTACACTTATTGAGACTTGTTTTGTGACTTAGCATATGGTCTATCCTGGAGACTGTTCGATGCACTTGAGAACAGCGTGTATTCTGCTGTTGTTGAGTGGAGTGTTCTGTCGATGTCTATTAGGTCTAGTAGGTTTTTAGTGTTGTGCATGTTTTATATGTCCTTGCTGATTTTCTGTCCAGTGGTTCTATCCATTTTTGAAAATGGAGTGAAGTCTCCAACCACTATTGTTGAACTATTTCTCCCTTATATTCTGTCATTTTTTTTGCTTTATAATTTAGGGTTCTGTTGTTAGGTGTGTGTGTGTGTGTGTGTATATATATATACACACACACACATATATATATAGAATTGTTATATTTTCCTGATGGATCAACTCTTTTATATAATGTCCTTCTTTGTCCCTTGTAACAATTTTTGTTTTAAAATCTATTTCGTCTGTTGTTGGTATAGCTGGTCCTGCTTCCTTTTGGTTACTCTTTTCATGGAATATCTTTTTCCATTCCTTCCCTTTCAACCTTTTTGTGTCTTTGGTTCTTGTGCCAGTTTGAAACTATTATGGACTCCAGAAAAGCCATGATCTTTTAATCCAGTCATGTTGGGTAGAGCCTTTTGATTGTTTCCATGGAGATGTGACTCACCCAACTGTAGGTGAGACCTTTGGTTAAATTATTTCCATGGAGGTGTGGGCCCCGCTCATTCAGGGTGTTTCTTAATTAGTTCACTGGAGTATTTAAAAGAGCTCAAGAGCTGACACAGATGCTGATGCTTGGAGATGCTTGGAGATGCAGACAGGAAGATGTTTGGAATGAAGCCCAGAGTTTGTCCCAGAGAACCTAAGAGAGGACCCCCACCCAGATGCTTAGAGAGAAATGCCCTGGGAGAACAAGCGAAGATGCACAGGAGCTGAGAGAGACAGAAGCCCAAGCAAGGATGCACAGAGACTGAGAGAGAGAAGCTAAGAGAGACAGAAGCCCAGAGACATTTTGGAGAAAGCCATTTTGAAACACAACCTGGGAGCAAAGGACCAGCAGACGCCAGCCACGGGCCTTTCCAGCTGACAGAGTGTTCCGGACGCCATCGGCCTTCCTTCAGTGAAGGTATCCTCTTGTTGATGCCTTAGTTTGGACACTTTTATGGTCTTAGAACTGTAAATTTGTAACCCAGTAAAGCCCCTTTATAAAAGCCAATCCATTTCTGGTATTTTGCGTAACAGCAACATTAGCAAACCAGAAGAGTTTTAAAGTGATTCTTTTATAGACAACATATAGTTTTATCTATTCTGCCAACCTCTGCTTTTAATTGGAGAGTTTAATCCATTTCCATTTATTGCAATTACTCATACTTCTGTCATTTTGCTATTTTCTGTACATCTTATGTCTTTTTTTTTCCTCATTTCCTCCATTGCTGCCTTGTTTTGTGTCAAATAGATTTTTTCTAGTGTATCATTTTGATTCTTTTTTCATTTCGTTTAGTATATATTTTTAAAGTTTTTTTTTCCTAATTGTATGCCCTGGGGTTTACAATTGACATTTTAATGTACAACATTCTAGTTGGGGTTAATACCAACTTAATTTCAATAATATACAGATAATTTGCTCCTACATATTTCTGCCCACTCCCCACACCCCTGTAGCATTTCTTGTGGGGTAGGTCTACTAGGAATGAACTCTTCAGTTTTTGTTTATCTAGGTATGTTGTATTACTCTTTCATTTTTGAAGAATAGTTTCGCTGGATATAAAATTCTTGGTTGAATTTTGGTAGTAAATGTTTTTCTACTACCTTTTTGCTTCCATGGTTTTTGATGAGAAATTAGCTGTTAATCTTACTGAGAGTCCTTTGTATGTGATGAGTCTCTTCTCTCTCACCGCTTTCATGATTCTCTCTTTGTCTTTGTTTTTCAGCAGTTTGATCATAATGTGTCTAGGGTGTGAATCTTTTTGAGTTTATCCTCCTCAGAGTTTTTGAGCTTCTTGAATGTGTAGATTCATGTCTTTCATCAAATTTGGGACGTTTTCAGCCGTCATTTTTTCACACATCCTTTCTGCCCCTTTCTCTCCTCCTCCTTCTGGACTCCCATAATGTACGTATCAGAATGCTTGACGGTGTCACACAGGTCTCTGAGTCTCTGCTCACTTTTGTGCATTCTTTTTCCTTTCGCTTCGTTAGACTGGATAATTTCAATTGTCTTATCTTAAAGTTTGGTGATCCTTTCTTCTGCCAGTTCCAGTCTGTTGTTGAATCACTCTAGGGAGTTTTAAAAAAATTTCAATTACTGTGCTTTTGAGCTCCAGTATTTCTGTTTTGTTCCTTTTAATGATCTCTATCTTTATTGAAATTCTCATTTTGCTCATATATCAGTTTCTTGATTTCCTTTAGTTCATTTTAGCTTTCAAAAGACAGCCTTTAAGTGTCTTTTTCTAGTTTGTCCACTGTGTGAACTTTCTCAGGGACAGTTTCCATTAATTTCTTTTTTTCCTGTGTGTGGTTCTGTGCTTTTTTGGTTATTTGTATGCCTCCTAAGTTTTTGTTGAAAACTGCACATTTTGAATGCAACAGTGTGGCAGCACTGGAAATCCTGTTTTCCCTTTCCTTAGGGTTTGTCATGGCTACTTGTTGTGATGGTGGTTGTTCATTTGGTGACTTTTGTGAACTAATTTTGTAAATTCTGGGTTCTTTGTTGTCTGTGGCTGCTGCAGCCTCTATTCAGTTTGTTCAGTGGTCAGCTAGTGACTCAACAGATTTCCTTAAATGCTTGGAAAGAAATGAAACAAAACAAAACAAAACAAAACAAAACAAAAAACCCCTCCCAAACAAACAAACAAACAAAAAACAGTACTCCGAGAATTTGCCAGTGGTGCTGTATGTGTGTGTTGAGGCAGAGCTTGAAGGTTAGCCAGAGGTGATGGCTTAGGGCTTTCCTAGGTCTTCTCTGCGATTGTGTCCCACCCTGGACAGACCCATGGCCCTCTAGATTCCAGGGAATATGTGTGAGCTTTTTCAAAGCCCTTTTTCCAATCAAAATGTCTCATTCCCCAGGCTTTCCTCCCAAGGTCTCCAGTGTGTCTATTGCTTGTTCCCACTGTTATCCCTTTACCCAGTTGGCATCAGCTAATGCATTTGCCTTTTGATGTTCTCCAGAAATACTTCAGGTGGGTGCCTCTGCCCTGGGAGAGTTCTGAGTTGAAATAAAGGCAGTCCCTTTGTACTTTCCTGTAAGGTCAGGTCCGCCCTGCTCACTGTGGTTCCAAGAACCCATGCCTGGAATATGGTTTGCCATCTTCACCACTGCCCCTGGGCCAAGGAGTGGGAGATGGGTCCAGGTTAAGATAAAACACCATAAAGCTTTCTTACTGAGACAGCCACCTTCTTCTTGATTAAGCCAATGTCTGGTTGCTGTAAATCCTTGACCAGTTTCCAGAGTTCAGAAAAAGTTTATTTTGATAGCATTTGCCATGTTAGTCATTGCTTCTGTGAGGAGACAAGCCCTTGTAGTTCTCTCGAGAACGCCACCATTTCTGGGGAGGTCCAATCACATTGTTTCAATTTTGACAAGCTTATTTTGCTTTCACAGGTTTTGTTTTGATTTGTTTTAAAGAATGACTGTATGTCTCTTCTTTACAGAATCACTTCTCTGGTGTTGCTTTCAGGATTCTAAAAGTGTTAAGGTAAATCATGTTCAACTGGCCAAAGAGCTGTATCACATTTAGAAGGAAAAGAATCCTGTCAAATAAACCCAGTAGACTTTCTCATGTTGACATTGTTAAAGATGGCCAGTTGACCCATGTTCCTATCAGAACACTGTCCTACAGTAGGGGAGATGAATGATCTAGCATTCAGGTCTCTAGTAGAAATGTGACGTAAAGTGTGTAGAAAAGCAAGCACCTGGTGTCAGGGCCTGCACCTTTCCAGCTCCGCTGGGCCACGTGCCCCTGGGGGGAGCATGGACCTGTTCCATGCTCTGTATCGGATCAGTGTGAATGTGAGTTCTGCAGAGAGTGCTCCCATTCTGAAGCCACATTTTGTGGGCTTGAATCCTATTTTGGTTACTTAGCAGCGGTGTGAACTTGGACAAGTTCCTTCCCCTCTATCTGCTACAGTTCCCTCAGAAGTAAATGCACTGGATGATAACGGTGCGTCCCCCACAGTGTCGTGAGGAAAAAATTAGTGAAGATTCCTTTGGTACTAAGTTAAAGAAAGAAAGAAGCTAGTTTGAGATAGTGCTTGTCTGGAGCATGTCTGTGTAGACAGGGAAGCCTCCAGGATTTTTCCTCTCTGTCCCCTTGGACTGGAGCTTTTGGAGAGGAAGGGGGTTGGGGCGTTGGTGGGTCCAAGAGGCCTGCTCCTTGGTCAGGAGAGAGCCGACTCTGCAGCTGGGGAAGGACTCAGGAGGTTGGGGACGAGCATGCTGCTGGGGAAGGGGTGTGGCAGGATGTGGAAGTAGGCCAAGAAGTTGGGGAAGTGCAGGTGAGGAAGGCTGCTGGGGGCCACTGGGGCCTTGAACCAGGAGCGACGTCTGGGCCCGTTTACATGTGGGCGAATACCCCAGCAGAGGAATGGAGGCGTGGGCCAGGGTGGCAAGCCTGGAAGCAGGGAGTTGTATTGGGTGACTGTCAGGTATTTGTATTTCACGTTGGGTCAGAGATGTTCTCTAATGCGCGTGTGTTCATTTCATAGCAGAAGAAAATATATAGGCCTTATTTTGTAAGAAATGTCCTTTTGAATAGTTTCTCTGTGATGTAGTCCCAATGTAATAAAATCTAAAATTAAAATCCCAATTGAAGAATGTTTATTCATTTGACACTTGACCTCTGTGCAACAAAAAGATTCATCATAGATTTCCCTTAAATAATCATCCTTTCTACCATGTTACAGTTTAGTCCACAAAAATATACCTTGTGTGCAATTTTTAGGGAACACATCAATTCCTTTAAGCAAATGAGAAAGAAAATTAGAACCACATTGCCTGCCCAAGTTAGTCCCCTAATTTTATAGCTCCTCAACTCTCTACAAGTCAGCAGACTTGTGGAGAGTTTGAAACTTGTAAGTTTGAAACTTGTAAGTTGGGTAATAGCCTGGAGAAATGTGACTCAGAAAACTGGTCATGACAACAGTGGTTTCTAAAGGAGAGCCTGGCGGGTCAATAGTGTCCCGGTGGCTGTCTCCAGCTCCATTTCCTTAACAGCTACTTAGTCCCAGGGACACAGGGCTTTGTTTTGATATTTTCTTCTTTAGTCATTTGAACCTTTGTGTAGTTTTAGGAAATTCATTGGACAAATATTCAGCCGTAAAACAAGAGATGAAATTTAATAAGCAACTTGACTATAGTTTTGCCCCATGAATATGTTAGTTACTGGAATATCTTTTAAATCTAGTGGAGGTGAACTTTTAAACCCCAGCTTGACTGAGTATTCTTTGTGATTGTTGTGCATTTTATCCTGGCCTGTAGAATGATGTTCTCTCATTTTACCTGTGCACAAAGATCGCATAAAATGTGATTTTAACATCCACTTAACCTAAACGTACTCTTGCTGAACCACAGTGACCTTTTAAATAGTGGGCAAATTTATTTCTGCAGCCTAGACTGGGGAAACTGGACTACATTCAAAACACCTTTCAGGGGACCAAAATAAATGTTAAGTACAATATGCACAGCTATTTCTAATTATAATTATTTTGGATAAATGCTGTCTTAGCTGCCTTCAAATATGCATACTTTTTGACATGTGAAATTGAGATTCTATAGGTTATTGCTAGATAGTAAATTCAATATAAATAATAATAAAGAAACCACATATGGTGATCCTGGGAGAAAGAAATTGTCTTTAAGATTCTCAAATAAAGACCTTCTTTATTTTTAATAAGTAATTTTTATTAAATTTGTAGTAATTTTTAATTTGTTTCATTTTCATCTCTTAATTACGGAAAAAGATTTATTGGTTAATTTTTGGAAGGCAAGTGTTTGAAAAGTTTTGGCAAATACTGCCTTCTTCCCTTCTTTAAATGACTGCTTGGTACGGAAAGGTTAAGAGGAGAGCCAAATTAGATCGAATAATTGTTCAGTCATGTGGGTCAGGCTAGTTGCATAGCCTGGTTGTTAGACTGATTGCTCAAATTACATTGCCCGGGGTCCTGTGCTGGGTTGGCTGTCTTCTCAGATCTTAACAAGGTTCTGGGAATTTCTTTTTCTGACAAAGTTTGCTTTGTGTTTCCCCCTCCCCCATCTCCAGGATGCTTCGTCTGCAGACATCAGAAAAGCATACCGTAAGCTCTCGCTAACCTTGCATCCAGACAAGAATAAAGATGAAAACGCAGAAACTCAGTTTAGACAAGTAAGTGAAATATGCTCTTGTTATATATGTCTCAGATGCAGAAACAAATAAGTTTATGGTAAAATATTAACTTATACACAGAATATTTCCATTTGAAAATGAGGTAGTATTTTAAAAATAGAATGCATATGTTTTTATTCTATTTCTTACCAAAGAACTTTTCATCAAAAGTTTTTGTATTAGAATATCAAAGTTCTCAGAGAGTCATACTTGTCAGAACTTTCTTGTCTAAATTGTGAGTTTTGCTTTTGTAAAAGCACATTTTAAGGTAACTATTACTTTTGCATCTTTCACAAATATTTATTTTGATATCAAGCATTTTTTTACTATTTAAGGTGCTACTGAAAATTAAAGTATTATTTATAATCACAATTTTATCTGTTCATTGTATAAATGTGCACATAGGGTTTTCTGCATGTATATTATAGTACCGTCACCCTCCTAAGTGACTTCTTGTAGTTGAGAGTATTTTTATTTTAAAGTAATGCTTCTATTTTAGTTGGTGGCCATTTATGAAGTTTTAAAGGATGATGAGCGAAGGCAGAGGTGAGTGTTCATTTCTGCTTTTGAATTAAGATGATATAGTTTCATGCAGCAGCTTTTAAAGTCAAGAATTAAGTCTTTTTAAACATTTCATTCATTATAAGTTAGTATGTTATTTTTGCTCCTTCCAAGAAATGTAATGTTTAAAAAATCTGTTTAAAGCAGAGTTCCTTTCTATTGGAAATATCCAGTCGGTTGCTTCATTACTTGGAGGCTTTGGATCATGCGTCCTGCAGTTGGCAAGTCACGGCTTCTCCAGATAACCCTTCAGTGTGGTGCCCGGGCCTGGGAGGCACAGATGCCCCTTGACTTCATGCGGACGCACGTCATTGTCCTGTGTCCGCTAAAACACCCACCCGTGCTTAGCGATCTTTTCTCCCTATTCCTTAACTGTGGGAATTAGGCCCTTTGTGATAATTTGAGTTAGTGCCTTTCCTTGAAGTTTCTTTACTCTCAGGATAATAAACCCATTTTGTGAGGGAGAGAGCAGACTTGTGACAGTTTGTGCAAGACAGGAGTGGAAAAAGATATTGGCTCCTTTCTCTTCTTTTCTTTCTTATTTCCCTTCCTGCCCTCCTCTGCTCCAGTGACTTGTATTTAGGGTTAAACTGTAGAGTGGAGACAGCCCCTCACTCTGAGCCCACCCTGTGCCCCTTCAGAAGTGTGGGAGAGAGCCTGTGACTTGGGTGGGGGGAGGAGGGTCACCGCCCTTCCCTCTGCCCCTGCGCAGTGAGCTGCTGGGGACGTCCCAGTGGTTTAATGCAGACCCACAGTCAGAAATACACTTCCCATCATGCCTCAGGAGGCACACCCCCACATGTGCACCAGCACACCATGTGTGCACACCCACACACATGTACACACCCCTCCATATGCATACCACATGTGTATGCATCCCTGCACATGCACACACCCACACAAGTGCACACCTCCCATGCACACACAACGTTTCACAAAACAAGAGAGTCCAATTTTTCTATTCTGGGCTAGTCTAGACTAGTCTATTTTATTTTTATACATATGTTTAAATCTGATGTGTGATAAATTGACTTCATGAGATACTAGTGGGCCATAATCTGCAGTCCTTCAAAAGAGTACCTTTAAAAAATAATTAGGAATTTGAGATTTTATGCTGAAGTCATCAGATATCTGGCTATGGATACATCCTAAAGACAGCCCCCCCAAAATGATGCTTGTGACCTTCTGCACCTTTCTTCAAAAGTATTATCTGGAATTGCTCTGTGTCCTAAGCTGTTAGCTCCCACTCCTGGTTCTCATCCCAGTTCAGTGATTGGAATACCTGTTTGTTGGCATGCAGAGCAAGGATTCAGGCTGTTCTCGGGAAGTGTTCCTTGCTTTATGCCAGGGCTGGCCTGGGCGTAGACCCCACGGTGGACATTCCTGGGGTCTGAGATAAGCCCCGGTGCTTACGGAGCCCGCGGGGGCTGTTGGAAGAGGCGCTGGCCCTCTGGCCTGTTTTCTGTTGTTAATCTCGCTCTCTGAGCCCCTGGTTTTATTTCACACATCAGTAATGTGTCTTTAAAGAGCGTTGCATTCAGTCTCCCAGCATCTTTGGTATCAGCTTTTATTTTTGTTTGTTGTTATCTTGAAAGTCTGTAAACTTTGTAACAGTTTCTTTCACTAGTTTCTGTCCTTCCTGGATAAATCATTTCTCATGTGTAAAATGTTTCTTCATTAGCATAGATTCATCTAACATATCTTTTTGGGTTTGGTACCCTTTGCATTGTATTTTAGAGTCTTGGTAGAAAAATGGATCTGACAGTTACACAAACAGCTGTGGTGTCTATGAAACTGGGTTTCCTCGAGGCCAGGGTCTAAACTAATTAAGCTGGGAACCCTCCTCCAAGCCTGTGCCTGAGGCCAGGGGACCTCTGAGTATTTAAACAAGAAGGAGAAAATCACCGGTGCAATTACCTAGTGCTTCTAATTCCTCCAAGGGGAAAAAAAGAGCATGGTCAGTTTTATCTTGTAAAAAAAGATTTGTCTCATGCTGAACTAAAAATTGCTCTTTGGTATCATAATTATTAATTGTTATAAATATTCATTAAATAAATACTTTTAGATGTATAACCTTCCAGGTATTTACAGTTTGGAAAATTGTCATAGACATATTTTCCTATTTATTTCCTTTCAGATAAATGTGTTTTCACTGAAATCAGATACATTCTTTAAATTTTGGTTGAAAAGGGAATAGCAAACTAAATAGCTAAAACAACAGATTTGATAACCTTCTTTTTTAATAGGAAAAGACATTTTGTTTTTTTAAATGTCACTTGTATACCTAATAGTCACCTGCTTTAAATGTACAATTCGATGATTTTGTTGTGAACTTACTGAGTTGTGCAGCCATTCCCACAATCCAGTTTTAGAACACTTCACTACTTTAGAAAATCCCTTTGAGCCCATTTGCAGGCAGCTCCACTCCAACCCCGGTCCCTGGGCAATCATGGTCTCTGGCTGACGCTGTACAAGTCTCGTCTGGACTTTGCATATACGTGGTATTGTGCAGTATGTGCTCTTTCGCATCTCGCTTCCTTCTCAGCATAATGTTTTTGAGGTTCATCAACTTCGTAGCATATACCAGTATTGTTCTTTTTTATTGCTGAGTAGTTTTCCACTGTCTGGCAATTGGTTGGTTTCCACTTTTTGGCTCTGATGAGTAACGCTGCAGTGAACATTCGTTTACATCTTTGTGTGGCCATATGTTTTCATTTCTCTTCGGTAAATTCGTAGAAGTGCAATTGTAAACAGACTTTTAACCCTTTTTTCTCCCAAAAGGATCAACTATACCATGAAGACAAATTGTGTTTTCCAGGTTGGTGTAAGGAAGCCTAGCATAGTGGCCTTTTTACTCCTTAGCTAACTTGCTTATTTAGGGAAACAGCAGTCCAGCCCGGTTCTGACTTAAATTCTTTTTAAGTGTCCTGAAAATGAAATGAAGCACTGAGTAGACACCAATCGTTGCATATTATGTACTAGATAGTGGTTTATTAAAATTAGTATATTTTTGTTTAAAATCTCTTATAAATTTTTAACCACTATTATTTTGTTAACCTCATTGTCCTGCATTATATTTGTGTTTTAGCCTATGTTATGTTCCTGTAGTTGTAAAAGTTGTATGTATTTTTTTAGTTTACTAAATAGAATGATGTTTTATTTATAAATGCAGTTAAAAGTACAGTTATCTCAGCTTTTATCTGCTAAACTACAAATCCACCCCCAGTTATTGTAAATTTCATTACACATTTGTTTGAATCAAAATAAACATTGATCTGAGAATAAGAAATCTATCTACGCACTTTCTCTTCCCTAATTAGGAGACATAATAACACCTTTGGATACTATGTCATATAAAATGCTCTGGACCGCAATTTTTTGGCATGTGTGTGTGTGTATGTATGTATGTGTGTATATATATATATATAGATATATATATAAGTTTTTGAAAGGAGAGTGAACTCAGTTAACTTAGACTTACACAGTTAACTGGTTTCCTCTAAGTTTCAAAACATGACCTACATGGAAGTTAGGTTGTTATTGTTTTAAGCATAAAGTTCAAGCTTTGTGTGATAGGAAATTTGCAATTTAGGTAAATGGCGGAATTATTTAAATACTCTTTCATAATACATTTTTGGCTATATAATTACGATTTTATATTTCTCAATGTGCTAATATTTTAGTTTTCCATACATTTTTTCTGTAGGTAGTTAAAAATTAAATTTTATTTTTTTTCCAACTAGATACATTTGCAGAACTCTGCAATGCCTCTGCAACCATTATTTTACATTTGCTGTGTACATTTTTAGGAAATGCAGTGAAGTAAGCACACATGAGGCCTTATGCTGGTTGTGTGGAGTTGATCTATTAATGCTGCATTTCCCAAGAGAATGCCTTTATGGTTCTCTGTGATTTTTGGCATTAGTGGTATTTTATCATAGAGATTTACTTATCTGTATTCTTGTAACACCTTCATATGTACATACAGTTTTCATCTGGTTTTAATAGTTAAGAGCAGTTTGTGTGACTCAGTTACAGAGCATTTGAACAAGATTATGTGTTTAAGTAAAGAAATAGCATAATATGGTGACTTTAAATTTAAAATTTTATGTGTTGTCGGGACAATGTTTTTTCTTAAGTAACTTATGAAAATAGTGTTTGTGTGTATTTTAAGAAATGTCTTTCGTTTTTTTCAGTGTTTTATCAGGAAAGCAGCAATTTGTCTTTTAACAGCATATATTCTGAAAAGTGAGATATAAAAGAAGCTATCTTCCCCAAAATGGCCAGTGAGCCCTGATGTGCACTGATAGTAAAATCAATTGAGTATTGATTCTAAGTGTAAGCCGAGGGGTCTGTTGTTTAGAGTGGCAGGCCCTGCCTGGTAAATACCTAGTTCTGCTTAACATGTCCAGTGCAGGAGGTTTTGCCATCTTGAATGTGGCTGTGCACTAAATACAATTTTTTTTATGTGGGGTAGAAAATAGTAGCTATTAACAGACACGCAGCGTTTTCAGCAATGATTTTGATAAAATAGTTGATCTGCGATTCTTAGCTATGAGTTCAGCTGTGTTTTCCTCCAATACAGCTTAGATCTAAAACAAATTTAATGCTTAGTAATGCTACTAGTAAATTGTCACCACTTTCTTAGATGTTATTTATTAATAACCTTGTCTTTTACATGAAGTTATTTCATGGAAGAGATTTGCTGGAAATGGTGGATTTCGTGTTTGCCTTTCTCTCCCCACCCCCAACAAATTTGAAGTAGATATAAATTTAGAATAAGCTCAGGTCTTATCTTTCTTTGGACCTCATTCAAATGTTGTAATCTTGTGTCATGCCACTTGAAACCTTTTACCAATCCGTTTCTAATTCAAAATTAGTCGGTTTTTACAATATAGATTTAAACATAAATTTTTGAGAATGGTAGTGGTAGATTTGATAAAATCATATTATTCTATGTTGATAGTATTAAAGACTTGCTATAAATATGAAAAGGGGAAATATTAAACATCAGATTTTGTCTGATCCATCTACTATACAACCATATTTTAATGTCGACTCTTATAAATGACACAATTTGCCTTTTAGACTCTAGTACTAATTAATATCCTTTGCTTTGAACATTGGTTATTCTCATCTGATATATTATTAATAACCTAAGTTGATCTAAAAGTCAGGTTTTCTAGGTTTGCTAATAAAATATGTTTTGCATCTAAAACCAATATTTTTCTACTGAAAAAAAAAGTTGCCTGTTATAAAGCCTCTGCTTTTTTTTTTTTTTTTTTTTTTTAGCATATCTCCAAGGTATCAATTTAATAACTATCAAAGTAGCTACTGCAGTTGTTGCATTTAAATTGATTTACATGTCAAGACTGGCAGTTTAGCAGCTGCGCTATTATTCCTAGATCGGTCAATTTACTTGAGAAAAACCTACTACTGAGTTCTACTGACCTGCCTGACAATATAGGCTCTATTTCTGTTCCTGTAATTAGGCCTGCGACTAACTCAGAATATTTTTAATTAAAATATTTTGGTCAATGTGTTGCACCAAATTAGGCCTTTCAGTGCAGATTTAATTCTGGAAATAGTGTGATTAGAATATTTAATGAGTTGTGTTCAATTAAGATTAACAGGTTGTGTGTGTTGAACATACAGTATTTGTGTGTGACCATTTTGAGTTTTAAATCATAAATATTTTTCCTAATTTCTAACTTTAAAAATATTTGCCACAATAACTGCCTGGCAGAAATTTGTATTCAGTTGAAATCTTTATTGTAAAGTAACTTTTTTGCTTTACGGGCACCAAGAAACCTGATTGAGATGCATCCTGAGGTCAGCCGTTACTTGTGCTGCTCATCCCTTCCAGGAAAATCTGGTGTGTGAGTGAACGAGGACATTGCCCTTTAAATGTTTGCAAATAAACAGTTTTATTGAGAAATCTGATTGAACATTTGTTCTGTCCATGTCTCTTTCTAATTGGGAATTTTTGTTATTTTCTAAAGGAATGTGAGCAATACAGACTTAAAAGCTGCTCATTTTCTAGGCTTTTATTTCCTGAAAAAGATTTTATAAAATAAAAAGTACAAATATTTCAACCTTGAACAATATTGTGGGAGTGAGAATAAAAGCACTGAGTAGAGAATTTATCCTGCGTGTATGGTTCAATTAATATGGAATTCATGGCAACAAATGGAACGCCTGTCTTGATTTTTCCTCCCACTGAGATCCCTCCTTTTGTTGCTGACTTGGCAGGTGGGTCTTTACTGCAGACTGACAGGCAGGTAAAGTCGGTGGCTCCTGCTGCTTGGATGTCCTTTGAGGGGTCCCCGCCTTGGGGTGCTACACACACCCCAGGGTTGTACCCCAGAAAGGTGCCGTGCACCGTGGAAGGTGGTCTGAGGCTGGGGCTGATGATTGTGATCTGCCGCAAAGCCGTCGGTTTGGGAGGAATTTCCTCCTCTCTCCTGATTTTAAATATAGGTAGAAATGCATTTTTTTGCTTCTATGGTAAGCTCCCCGTGAGGATCATTCCCTTTGCAACCGTAGGTATGACGATGTTCTGGTCAACGGCCTCCCCGACTGGCGGCAGCCCGTCTTCTACTACAGGCGGGTGAGGAAGATGAGCAACGCCGAGCTGGCCTTCCTGGTGTTCGTGATCCTCACCGTGGGCCACTACGCCGTGGTCTGGTCCATCTACCTGGAGAAGCAGCTGGTGAGCGCCGGCCCTGCATCTGGGTGGCATTCCAGACACTTTACTTTTCTACCTGTGACATCGTCACTTTTTCCATTTAGAATTAATTCCATCAGAATTTTTCTTTCTGATAGTTTTGCACTCATTGTTTCCTGTTGAATATTTTCTGAGTCAAGAGGAACCCATGGAATAAGAAAATAACCTTCTTTTTAAAATGTGGCATTTGGGCTTGTTACAGAACTTTGGGAAAGCCCAAATATCTAGCTGAAAATTAGTAAAGAGAAGCCATGTTTCTTAATTATCTCCTTCCAAATAGAAATATTTCTAAAGTAAGAATGATTTTAGATTTTTTGTCATAGTCCTTCTATAATGAATGCTTACTTTGAAATTTTTCAACTAAATAAAATGATTTGAAATGAGTATAAATTTATAATTTCAGAGATCAGTTGGTTAAAAAGGTTTATACTTTTTGTAGTCTAATATACTACTATATGGTTTATTCTGCTATGGGTCTTTACTTACGCTAAAGATAATCGAACATGTTTATCAGTATTCATGAATTAGCACCTGTTTACTCTTTCTTTTTTGGAGCGACATTATTAAAGTTGGATGAATGAGGAAAAGTACGTTGAATGCTTTCCCTCCTTCGGAAACTTGGATCGCTGTGGAGACTCACATGACTGACAGTGCTGAACTCCATGTGTGTTTAAGGGCCGGGTACCATGGCAACAGTTATTGTTAAAAGATTGATGATTTTACTTAATCATGTTGGACCCTCCATACATTTGCATAAATGTGCCTCTATAATGTTTACCCTTCACAAAAGAGTCTTGATAACATTTGAAGGGTACATGTCAATGATAACCTGTAACCATAATTCTTTCCACATTAAGGATGAGCTGCTTAGCAGAAAAAAGAGAGAAAAGAAAAAAAAGACAGGCGGTAAGAGTATGGATCCATCAAAGCTGGGTGCTTCTGAAAAAAATGAGAGGTAGGAACATAGGCAAATATTTCATAATTTGAAACTGTTTTAAAATATGTCTTTAATCTGATTTAATTTCATAGTTGGATCAATGTCTCCATTTCCAATATGCTAACATTTACATCCATAGCAGGTTTGTAAAAGACAAACAGTGTGCTCTAGTTTTATGAGACAAATTCTAATCGAAAGCAAAAATTCTATAGGCTTTTCCCCTTGTAAAGGGCTAGTATGGGTTAAGCAATGTAAACTCCTAAATTCCTGGAGTTTGAAACTTTTATAATGAACTTTACAAACAAAGTATTACTAGAAGAATCTGTCACTTTAGTGTTTAGCTCAGAAGTGACAGTATGTAGACAGGCAGTAAAACGCAGTCCACTCCAGAAGAGCCCCTCATTTCTTCCATTGATTCATAGGAAGAAATAAAGGGTTTAAATGGTTCACGCAGCAGGGTGTGAACCGGATCAATGAGGGATGGAGATCAGAGACTGTTCTGCCCGGCAACCCTCTTCTGATGACATCAGTGAGCAACGCTTCAGCGAGCTGCAGGCGACCCGACGTTTGTCCTCAGGGATCGGGTTGTTTCTGCTGCTGTCTTCATGCCTGCTTGGGACCCTCTCGGTCTCTCGGGGCTAAAGTAATCATAAGGTTTAGGAATTCAGCGGAAAGTCCGGTTTAGAAAGATGGCTTTTTTTTCTTTTTCTTTATAATGTGAGTAGGAGCTTCCTTCCCCAGTACGGTAGCTAGATTCTCTTGCTTGCGATATATCTTGCATTTTGTTGTAATTCCTGTGTTTCATGATCGAATAAATCAGATTAAGAGATTATTGTCACAGATATTTCATTAAATAATTTCTTTATTTTTAGTTGAAATAGCATTTTAAAAAGGAATTCGTGATCTTTATAAAAATATTTGGTTTCCCAATTGTCTATATTTTGCTGTTTTAAAGTTTTGTTTCCCACCCCCTGTAGATTACTGATGAAACCACAATGGCAGGATTTGCTTCCATGCAAGCTTGGAATTTGGTTTTGCCTTACACTAAAAGCATTGCCTCATCTAATCCAGGTAAAATGCACCTCTTCATATAATATTAGATGCTGCTGTTTTAAATATTCATGTAATAATTTATGCTCAGTGTCTGTCTGCTAGCTGAATGTTGATATACAGTGGATGCTTCCTAATGTTGATTGATTTGAGTGGCATCTTTATAAGTGTAAGTCTAATTTAGAAGAGTTGTACAATTATTTAGGTATCCATTCCTATGACTCTCTTCTATATTGCTTTTAGAACACCTTCAAATTCCAAGGCACTACAGAAAGGAAAAACTACTGTCTTTAGGATAGACATAAAAGCAATAAAAATGTAATACACATTATCATTTAAGGTATGTCCAGTGAAAAAAGAATCAGGCTCAAATAGCTTGTCACCCATTATTTTAATAGCATTTAATCACATAGTTGAAGAAACTTTACATGAGCAGTTATACAATTATGCAAGAATATATTTTGCTTTCCATTTTATTTGCAAATTTAAGAGGAGTGGAGGATGTTTTGTCTTATACTAGTAATCAGAGTTTCTGTTTCTACTTAGTCTTGATCAAATATAAAAACTGGGCACTTATTTATAATAAATAAATTTATAAGAAATAAATAAGTGGCAATTTCTCTTATTATTTTTTTACATTTAGCATACCAAAGCAAATTTTATTAAATTGTGGCTTTCCTAATTTTGATTATTTCATCTGGTTAGAAAAGCCCCACCTCATAAACATAATATTTAAAAGTACATATAATACTTTTTGTTGTACAAAGTTTGAGTTTTTTTGAGAATGTACTTTTTGGGAGAAAATGTTTCATTTCAGAAAATAATGTTTGTAAGCTAGAGACCCAGATAATTTTTTCCCACTTCTATATCACTTTATAGTCATGTATCAGAGATGTTTTTTCTACTCATTTAAGGAAGTAAATGACTTCAATTTCTGCATTTTATTCTCCTTTTTCTTGTCATACTGAAAATTTTAAGGGGTAATAAATTTAAAATTTACTAGTGTGCTTCCTTCTAGCCTTTAAGAAATTATTTACCAATTCTTCCATCAAAATAGTTAACCTCAGTAATTATTGCTTGTAGAATCTTGTATGTTGTTTGCAGTTAATAGAGAAAGATTGATGTATTTTGGTTATTAAAAGCTTTTGTTTTTAAGTTGTTTAGCTTGTTATGTTGTTTATTTGAATAAACCCTCACAGCACTTGTATGGCATATCTATAAGACTTAAGAGAGAAGGAAAGTAGATTTATCGGATCAGTATGTTTATGAGATGATGTGACAGAAAAATATTTTTAGGGCAGAGTTAGTTATATTTCAGGTGTGATTATTTCTTAGCTTTAGAATCTGTGCCATAAGCAAAGCAGAGTATAGATGAATTAAAAACTGCAGTTATGAGGCAGCATGAATAGAATAGCACCTCAAATGTGAATCTAAACACTTCTTTGTAATTTTCATCCAAGTAATTTGAAATAAAGTTTATTTGGTAAAATAAACATATTCTGGGGGAGCATGTGGGGTGGCTTGCCAAAAATAAAAGTGGTATATTATGATGGCTTAGATTTATAATTGTTTATTTTAAATTATCTACCTGTAGTATCAAAACACAAGAGATCAAGAGATTTTTTTTTTTTACCTCATCCTACATTTTTACAAAATAGAAAAAAATAAGGAATTTTACTAAATAATCTTTTTAGCATCTTTAGAAACTGTGCTTTCTTAAACTGTTTGATGGGTTGGATTTTTGAAAAGTTTTACCTACTCAAGGACACCTTTGCCAGGCCTGAGGCTCTCGGAACCTTTACGTCTTATTTTCAGGTTGTGTTCTAATTATTTCTTCCTGATAAAACATCCCAAGGGAAAAAGTGAAATGATTTTTTAAAAAAGCAAATGCTTAATATTTTAATTCTCCTTTGAGGACATAAAATTAGTTTTTTAGTGCTCACTGACAAAATAACATACCGTGTAGTAGTGGGCTTTTTCTGGCACAAATGGTAATAGTGAAAGTATTTTTCATTGATGAACATATAGCTTGCGAATGACATCAGCTAAACAGTACTGAACAGCTGCTGTTAGGATTAGATTTTTGTCCACAATTGTTTAATATGAATATGTATCCCTTACCTACAACACTGAAGTTTGTTGTGTCACTTCTACAAGATCTTCGTATACAAAACATTTACGAAATGTAGAAGAGGCCCTCTTAACTTGAAGCATTCTGGATTGGGAATTGGTACAGTGGTCAAAAAAGAGCCCTACTAGACCTCTAAGCAGAAAAAAAAATAGAACATGACCTTAAACTTCTTAAATGTACTTTATTCTCCACTCTTGGGATAGAGAGTCAAGGTTTTATTTTTAAATAGGGGTCTACTGACTGGAGTTGCTTCTCCTCTTTGTTGCATGAACCATACCCATAATGAGTTATCTGTCTTGGCTTCTTTAAAGAAGAATCAAGCTAGACTCTTGTGAAACAGTGTAATTGTATAATGGACTTTTGTGACAACCCCTCCCCCCAGTCTTTCATAATTGACTTATATTTATTAACAGCATCTTTAGCACCTCTTTTTTTGAACTTTCCAAAGCATTTAACTTGGTTTTCATAGAAGCAACTCTAATGTTGTACTCACATTTCATCCTTTTAAAATATTTATTTGAATCATAAGTGTAAGAAATATCACTGACATGAATGGGTTTCAGAGCTAACACAGCCCACTCTTGATGAGCTTTACAGCAATTTAGCTAAGCAGCTATCAGTTCAGAGAGTTGTATCTCTTCCCTTGAGTTTCATGAAAACTTCATGTCAACTGAGCTTCACATATTCTGTGCAAGTGTATAGCAGCTAGGGAAGATGTGGGCTTCCAGCCAGAGGTGGGAGATTCAGAGAACTGCAACAAGTGGCAGAATCTACCCACATCTTGCCCTTATCACTCCAACAACTCTTCTCCCCAACTCCTTTCCTTCCCATTTTTCCTCTGAATGCCTGTGATGGTTGGTTCATGTGTCAGCTTGGTCTGGTCAAGCAAGCACTGGCCTAACTGTTACTGCAAGGACATTTATAGCTGGTTAATAAACCAAAAGGCAGGTTTATTAAATCATCGTCAATTGACTGCGTCTGTGGCTGATTACAACCATAAAAGGAGTGTCTTCTGCAATGAGAGAATTCAGTCAGCTGGATTTAATCCAATTAGTCAAAGACTTTTAAGGGAGAAGAGAGAGAACCTTCATTTCTTCTTCAGCCAGCCGGCCTCTCCTGGGGAGTTCATCGAAGACCTTCATCGGAGTTGCCAGCTCACTGCCTTCCCTACAGAATTTGGACTTGTGCATCCTGCCCCATGGAATTTGGACTCATGCATCCTCACAGTTGCGTGAGACACCTTTATAAAATCTCATATTTACAGATACCTCCTGTTGGTTCTGTTTCCCTAGAGAACCCTGATTGATACAACGCCCATTCTGTCACTCCACTGCACACACGTACATAGTTATCCAGTTGGATTGGGAAGAGTGACCATCTGTGCAGCTTCTGCTCCCAGGTTCAGATCCCTCAGAATACTCCTTACTGTCTGCTTAGCTTATGTAAATTCTTTTCTGTTTCCCCATTTGTAATTTGGGAATAGTGTCAGCATTTGATGCATAAAGCTTCTTCTGGTCATATGTTTAGAAACGCAAGTCAGCCAGTTTGATAAAAATGTAGTAACCACATAACCCAAACAGGGCACTAACTGTAAGTGGTGTATGAATGAATAGGCCTTCCGGGGCCTGAGAGTGGCCAGGCTCGGCCCTTACCTGGAATTAAAGAGCTGATGTGCCTTGGTAGGTAGAGGCCTCACCTGCACGGGATAAACAGGGACGGCTGAGGGAGAGCAGAAAGAACAGCTGCTTGAACTGCGTCCTGAAAGATGAACAGACGCTTCATAGCTGAGGGTCTACTTTGTGTGCTAGATAGTGTAAAAGTGCAAAAGATAACCCCATAGGTGCAGCACTCCCTGTACAGTCATGCTGCATTGAGGCTGAGACATGCCTGAGGACAGCTGCTGCTTTTACGAGTGCATTGCACAGCCCATCACTATCGTCTGAGACTGTACCCCAGGATGCACACTCCGAGTGTATCCGGTTAGGTATTTATATGCTAACAGAAAAGTCTGATGTAACAAGCCAATAAGGGAAATTGAGACAAAATGCAGTTAATTGCTAAGCCAGCAATGCATTTCCCTCACATACACATCTGTCAAAGATATGCACACACCCTTAGGAGAAGGAGAGTTAAATAAAGTACATGGGGCTGTGAAATGGTGGAAAATACTCCCGGGAGTTGTGTGATCGGCAGGTGGAGGTTTCAGTTGCTCTCTGAGAGCTTGCCTTGCTTTTGTAGAAGAGGTCTGTATGATCTGCAGCACTGGGTTTGGTTCCTTTCTTTTGCACTGGGAAAGATATTGGGAGAGTTATAAGAATTGGAAGGTTAGAAGAATGAGGCAAAGAATTAAAAGTTATTGTACTTGATATATGTTAAATATTCAATAATGTAAAATGAATATCATTCATTTCCCTAATGGGGAAGTATCCAACGTTTAGCAAATGTATGCCCCGTATCATTCATCTACCGATATGGTCAGAAAAGTAAAGTACCAATGAGAAACTAAAGAAGAAAATATGGAGTGTGGTTGTGAGCTAAAAGTAGCTGGGAGGCTGCGGTGTCCATGGGGAGCCGGGAAGGTTCTGGAGGCTGGAGATCTGGGGCGCTTGAGAATATGCGCTGGGACAGCTAAGGAAGTAGAAGACACAGATGTGAGTTAGAATGAAACAAGGACCCTGGACTCTATGAAGACAGGACCTCTCACAACTTAGTTTATTTTTGTCACTGTCTATTTGTGTGAGAGCCTAGATCTTTGGGTCCATGATGATTTAAATTGTTTAGACCATCAGTTCTTATATAAAATCAATTCGTGCCAAACGTCCCTAAGTGGTTGTTACCTGTCAGTCCAGATCAGAGTTCACAGCAGTTCTCTACCTTTTCTGAGATAAGTCAGGTCTTAAGTATCCAGAATTTATTTGCTGCTCTTTGATTTTCTGGGAACTCACCGCTCTAGTTTCTCTCTACCTGATATGTTACAATTCTCAGTAATATAATGTATGAAAGATAAAACACATTTAGGTGTACATTGCCTGAAATTGTAGATGTTTCACATTGTGTTGAATCCTAGTCCCATCTTTTTTCACTTTGAAGCTGATCTTACATGAACATGGTTAAGTTAACAGTTACTGTGGGGCGTTGCCTGTGTGCATCTCCTCATGCCCATCAGGATGCCAGCTTGACTAGGAGCAGAGGTTGAGAAAACCGGGGAAATCTTCTCTGTGGTGCTGTGGCTTTTACTTTTAAAAGAAAGAGAAGAAGAGAAAGGTTGCCTGAGAGAGTGAAGGAGGTGCTGTACCGAGAACTGTTGGTAAATCTGCACCCTCCCTGCCATGTAGCGTCTGCCATGGAGACCACGGCTGTGGACGAGCCTGGAGGTCACCCCCTTACAATCAGGGCCTTTCCTTGCTCTCCCCTTTGCTTCTGCTCGCGGGGCCTCTGTCAGAAACCAAACAAACAGAACATTCACAGCTAATTAGCAGGAGAAAAGCTTCGAAAAGGCTAGGAGGCACTTGGAGCCAGCTGAGTCGCCTGACCTTCTACTCAGTTAAAGATTTTCCAGGGGAAAAGGATGCTTACTTTTAGTTTTCTAATAACTTTTTTAAAAAATTTGCAGACAAATGTATTTTATTTATGGGATACATAAACATATGAAAAGGGTGGAGAAGCTCGTCTGAATTTCTCTAAGGCTAAAACTCTGCTCTTCCAGAAGGACAAAGGCCTGTACAGGAAAACCACAGAGAACTCACAACACAAGACAAAGATTCCATTCCTTCCACCCCTGAAATGGCAGTGGTACCAGTCATAGGATTTCCAAAGGGAGAATATAAAGTGGAGTGCTGTAGGTTATGCCTTGATATAGAACAGATAAAATCCCACAAAATGTAAAGTGAGAAGTTCAGAGGTGATAGTTTCATCAATTCCGTATTTTATAGATGAAAAATACTGAAGACCCAGACTCGTGATGCAGTTTGCCAAGAGTTACGTGGCTAGTTAATGGTAAAATGAAACTTAAAGCAGAAGAAAGGAATATTAAAATGTAAGAATTTATAAAAGCTAAAAAAATGAATTTCCAACAGCCGGATACTTATAACTATAGAGTAAGTGTAATAAGCCGTCTGATTTTAAAACTTCGTTCAATCAGAGTATTGGGCTGATTGTCAAATTATTATAAAAATTATACAAGTGTTCTTGTGTTGTACTGGGGCTGAAGAGATGGCTTTGAGGGTCTCTGGCTGTCAGCCCAGTCAGAGAAGAAGCTTTCTGGCTTCACACCTTGAATGCCACTGCTTCAGGTAGAAGAAGGCACAACTTCTGGTTTTCTGTTTTATTTTTACTTTATTATTTCTTGTGATTTCAATATTATTACAGTCTGTACAAAAATTTTGACTCTTATTCAAAGTTTACAAATTTAAAGTTTCCCTGTACTCCTCACTGCAGTTTTATTACACATTACATGTAATTCTGAGATTTTAGCGTAAGTCAATGGAGAATAAAACCTGTTTAGAGCAACTGACTATATGGGTAAATTTTTATAAATATACCTGTGGTTGAAGGTTATTTATAAGTTGCGAACAGGAGAGGAGACTTGTGCTGTCAGAGAACCCACAGGAAATGGAGCCACTTCCCTTTTCTCCAGCTCCCTGTCCCCAGAGCTCTCCCAGGCCCCAGGCCCCGTTGGCAGTCAGCACAGGTGGCAGGGTTCCCTGCTCACACCTCTCTGGGCCACCTTCTTTCTCTCCTAAGCTTTCCTCAGATTATTTTTGGTTTTGAAGTCTGTATAGGGAAGTAAAAGTAAAGCAAAACAAGGCAGGCTGCCAGCTCAGCCTGTTATTTTATCACCCAAGCAAACTGTGTCAATAATGTTGAAAGAAAGGTGTTGTGATACAGATCCTCCCCTCACTGCCTGCTGACCTTGGAGCTGACCTTGGCGCTGCTTGGAGATCTTCAGGGCGTGGCTCAGTCCTCACCGTCCTTGGAAGCCCTTCCAGATCAGGCCAGCAGGAAAATTCCCACCGTATATTCTCTCCGATTTTTGTTCAAATTGGTAAATTTGTTTCTTCCATTTAGTTATTGACTCTAACTTTAAATTCAGGGTATGAAGAAATAAACACTCTGACTGATTAAAAAAAAAAAAAAAACATAGCAAAACACTTTATAGCACTCGTTATCTGTATTAGGGTAGATGGGTAGACTGTGGTAAGCACAAATCACCCCGAAACTCCAGGGACCTATACTCTTTGGTAGCTTCTGCCATGTGTCCATCACTGGTTGGTGGGAGAGGGGACCTTCTGCTCTGTCTCGCCGTCCAGGGGCTGGGGACAGGGAAGGCTCCACCGTCTCATGGCTGCAGCCCCCGGAGCTGTGGCCCCAGTGGTCACTGTGCAACAGCAGAGAGCTGGAGGATTTGCACAAGCTTTTCTGTGCTCTGGTCTGGAAGTTACACCTGATATTGACTGCACTGAATCTCAAGAGGATGAGGAAATGTGGGGAAACAGAGATAGAATCCTGGGGGAGCATTACTCTTTCTTTCAATAAGTCCTTCAACAAATAAGTGCTTACTATAAGCCAGGTACTCTTCTAGGTCCTGGAAATACACAAATTAAAAAAAAAAAGGCCAAAAGCCCTGTTTCTCATGGAATTTATAGTCTATTGTATTAGTTAGGGTTCTCTAGGGAAACAGAATCAGTGAGAGATATCTATGAATATAAGATTTATAAAAGTATCTCAGCAACTGTGGGTATGCACGAGTCCAAATTCTGTAGGGCAGGCAGCAAACTGGCAACTTCAATGAAGGTGTTTGGTGAACTCCTCAGAAAATGAACTGGCAACTTCGACGAACGTGTTCGATGAAGTCCTCAGGAAACGAACTGGCAACTTCGACGAACTCCTCAGGAAACGCTTCGCTGGTCAGCCTAAGAAGTGAAGGTCCTCTCTCTGTCTCGCTTAAAAGTCTTCAGATGATGGATTGGATTAAATCCAGCCAACTGCATTCTCTCATTATGAAGACGCGCCCTTCATTACATCATCAGTCACAGCTGCAGCCAATTGACTGATGATTTAATAAACCAGCCTTTTGGTTTATTAACCAGCCACAAATGTCCTCACAGCAAGGGTTAGGCCAGTGCTTGCTTGACCAGACAGCTGGGTACCATCACCTGGCCAAGCTGACACGTGAACCTAACCATCACATCTATATTCCATGTTTTGATGAATATTCATTAGTTTTACAAATGCTTTAACTCCTCAACCTCTTTAAGGGCGACTTCTGTGTCTTATCTTGTAACCCCACGTGGCTAGTGTCATGCACCAAACATAATTGTGCTTCAGTGAGTGCGTGCGATGGTGGCTTCTTGTGTAAGAACCCATGCCCGCAACCAGATCCAAAGAACCCGTGACCAATCAGTTATCTTAGTGGGCCATTTATACTCCTGCACAGTCAAACCAGTCCCCTGCTTGGCAGCTGTGCAGGTCAGTGGACAGCTCTTCAAGAAATTTTGGTAAATATTAAGAGAGTTGCTTCTGGAGTAAAAACTTTCACTCAGGTTCCATTCATAAAGTGTCACAACCCAGCTTAACCCTAGGACCAAGAACACGCCAGGCCCGGAGTGAGACATGAGTTTAATAGGACTGACTTACAGGAGATGATTTGATGCACGTCGTCGGCAGCTGACTGGGAAAGATGGAAGTTAGCAGTCGGCAGAAAGCACGGGGTGCCAGGGGGTGGTTTATAAGTGTCAGGACAAGGAGTTGTGGAGATTGTTGTCAACACAGCGGAGAGGAGTTACAGTGCTTTGTTAACAATACCTTGTTTCCTCCCCTGGGGAGTTCTGATGACTGAAGTCTGTCCTGGGCAAGTGGGCGGCTCTGGGAAATCACTGTGGAGAGGAGGGGCCGGGGCCTGGTCCCCACACAAGGATTCTAAGTTCCTTGAGGAGAAGAACTGTTTCTCTTTGGAACAATGTAAACTACTGAATTGGGTAGAGTAAGTTAAGGTGACTGGATGCATTGAAGTCCTTTGGCAAGTGTGGTTTGGGATCTAGTGGGTATTCCACAGAGGAATTGTTAGTGGACGACTTGGGCTATAGCAGGCAGAACAAACATTTTCATGGAAGTGGATCTCCAGGAAGAGATTGCTGTTGCCCAGCAGATCTCAGCACTGAGGTGAGGAGCGGGCCTGGAAGCAGGTGGAGGGCTGGCAGGAGGCGTTTCGGTGATGTGTGCAGCCTCGGCAGAGTGAAGGAGTGATGGTAAACACAGCCAGCACACGTAAGGCCTAGCTGTGTGTGGGGTGCTGTGCGGCTCCCCGATGTTGCCTTGTTGGTTTTCCACCAGCCCTGTGAGGTAGGCACGTTTATTACGCCCCTTTGGGAGGAGAAAGCGCGTGAATAGAGAAGCGCGAGTGTCTCCTGAGTGTCATGTGGCTGTGAAGAGGCTGAGCTGAGATCCTAACCCTGGTGGGCTGGCTCCAGACCCGTCCGCCTACCCCCTGTTGCTCATCAGTCTGCTCCCAACCCACCTCCTCCTACCTCTAGAAGCGCTAATCTCCGCCCTTGTCTTCCATGGCTCCGCCGTTACCACTGCCCTCACGGAGCCAAGGTCTCCAGCCTTTTCTTCTTTCCTATTATTAAAACTGACTCCCTGGAAAGAACTAATGAATTCATTCATTCATTCATTCATTCATTCATTCATACCAAGCTATAAATGACTGATATGGCTTAATATGAAATAATACCCTTCCAGTCTTGGCTTTGTTGGGGAGGGAAACAAGGGGATGTTGAGGGGCCATAAAACCTTAACCCAAAACCCTGTTGAAATTTCAACACATATGGGCATGGGTGGGAGGGGAGTGGGCAGGGTGAGTTGGGGACACAGATCCTGTACCCTTCAGATTTTACCATTATTGGTCTGTGGGAATCCTAGTAGAAATGAGGTGGGTGCATAAAAGTGGGAATGGAAGGAAGGGAAGAATAAGAGATTCACCTTTATTATATTGATTCAATGATTATGGGAAAGCCCCATTATTTCCCTAATTCATTATCCAGTGGAAGAGTTCTCACATGACCCCAAGGGACAGAGACTCCACAGGAAAGATTGAGTTCTTTGACTTGTACATTCATAAGTGAAAAGAGGATTTAAGTGTTGATGCATTTACATCTGAATCAGGGAGAGCAAAGGATTGATTTTGTTCCTTTACTTCCTGGCTAAAATAAAACCCTCTGCTCTTAGAATATTAGAGTTATCCTGCATACTCGTCTGTTTCTTATTGCATATCAGTCTTTCTTTAAAATGTTTCTCATATAAGACAATCTAGTTCTGTTCAGTAAATGTTTGCCAAGTGGCTGCTTTATGCCAGATTCTGTGCGCTGGGCGTATATGTGTTTCTAACTCAAATTTCTCATTTTTAGAGAATATACCATGATACAAGCAATCAGAGAAGTGTGTTTAAGTACAGAGTAGGATACAGGAGAGAATTACTTTGCTGTGGGAGGTCAGAAAAGACTTGTAAAAGAGGTGATGCTTGAATGGTGACAGGGTAGTAAAATATTCTAGCTAGACAGCAAAGCTTCTGACCTGGACAGGTGTTATGCACAGCACCACTGGCCTGGCAGCTGCTAGTGGTGTTGCTATAGAATATGTATTGAGTAAAGGGATGGTGGGAAACAATTGCTTGTGTCTTCACAAGCCTAGAGCACGTCAGCGCATCAGCTTGTTTGTCTCCATGTCTGTGATTATCCGCAGACTGCTCTTTCTTTCATACCCTGCTGACGTCTTTCCTCTTCTCTTAGTTGGACTTCCTCTCTATGCACTCATCTAGACATTGGAGACACCGTCATGACACCTGAGTGCGTCCATACTGTGTGTGTCCTCTGTGGTAGCAGCTGTCTGATCCTGGTCTCTGTGGGTGGAGGGGAGAGGAGAGACAGCTCTCACCTGTATCTATGCTGTCAGACATGTTTCAATAATTAGATTTGCGATTCATCAGCCTAATCTTCTGTTCCGGTTTGCCAGTGCTGCCGGAATGCAAAATACCAGAAATGGATTGGCTTTAATAAAAGGGGGTTTATTTGGTTACACAGTTATAGTCTTAAGGCCATTAAGTGTCCAAGGTAAGGCATCAACGATAGGGTACCTGCACTGGAGAACGGCCATTGGCATTGGAAAACCTCTTAGCTGGGAAGGCACGTGGCTGGCGTCTGCTTGCTCCCAGGTTGCATTTCAAAATGGCATTCTCAAAAATGTCAGCGTCAGCTTTCAATGGCCGTCTTCCAAAATGTCCGTCTCCGCTGCAGCTCTGAGGTCCTTCTATTTGTGAGCTCTTATAAGACTGCAGTGAACTAATCAAGGCCCACGCTGAATGGGCAGGGCCACACCTCCATGGAAACAATCAGAGGTCACACTAACCAAAGGGTCACTCACAGTTGGGTGGGTCACATCTCCATGGAAACAACCTAAACCCAGTATCCCATGAGACTAGATTTAAAAGCTCATGGCTTTTGGGGGGAGGGGGGGGCATAATATATCCAAACTGGCGCATCTTCCAAGGAATTTAATTCAGTTCGACAAAGTCTATTGAACACCGAAATCATGCCTGGCTGGGCCCTGGGAATATGGTGACGAAATCCCTTAAAACCCATGCTCTTGAGGAACTCACAGCCTAGCAGCTGCCATGGCAGCTTCTGGAACTGTATTTTTGCTCATTTTTTTTCCTGCAATGAGAAGCTTTTTCTGTTGGCTGTGTGAATTTTCCGGAAACAGTACATCAGTAGAGATCAGTCCCCAGTTTACATAATAGATACATCTTCTTTTTGGCCTGAAGTTGTTTTCCATAATGACATATTTCTTCTTTATTCCTGGGAATTATATCTAGGTTGAACTTTTATCTTTAAGAAAAGACCTGACGTTTTTATGCTCTAATTTTTTTTTAACATATATGCCACCAAAGATGTCACTATTCACATGTAATAATTTTGAAAATCTGTGGAAATTAAGTGATAAAAAATGAAAATAAGTTAATGCTATTCCAAACAATTCAGTTCAGCAAGTGTGTTTTTCTGCTCTGTTTGCATAATAGCACTTCTGTTATTGAAAAAATAATATACAAAGAAAGAAAACAGGAAGAGGATACCTTCCTTCTATATCTGAGAAAAGATTTAAATTTGCACTCTTGAAATTTCAGATTTTAATCAGCTCAGTAAGGGAGAAAAATCATAGAAAAAAGTTTTTTCCATTTATTCTGTAAATCATAAAATTTGAGAACACCAACAGAGAGAAAGACTACTTGTCAAGTGAATATGCTCCTTAAAGTGAAGTTAACTAGAAATGGCCCTGGTCTGCACAGAAGCTTTGACAGCCAGCAAGAGCTGACAGAAACTTCCTTCTAAAAGCGCCAGGAAACAGTTGAAGGACTGCTGTAACAGGGCGAGCGCCAAATCAAAAAAAGCCTCCTTAGAAGCAGGGGGAGCTTCAGTGCCCTGGCTGCCCCCTGTGGCCCCTCCAGCTCACGCTGAACCGCTCACATTCCCAGCGCAGGTCGTGGTCCCAGGTGTGATCGGACAGTGCTGCCTGGGGCAGGGATCACCGGCTTTGGGACATGAGGGACAGTTCCTGGGATTGTGAAGAAGCAGTTTCCTAAGGAAGAGGGGATATTTGCATGCCTGGAAATGGGGGAATTTCTAAGGAACCACCACAATGCATGCTCAACACCAGGCACTAGAAAAAAGGATCCCTCTTTTTTTCCAAGAGGAAAAAAGGCATTTCCCTCTTCTCTTCCTTCCCCTCTCCACCCTCCCCTCCTCTCCCCCTCCTTTTCTTCCCCTCCCTTTCTCCCTCCTTCTCCTCCATGCATTCAAGGAAAACTCAGTCATAACACTAGCTGGATACGAGCTTAAGGAGTAGACACCTCAGAGTCTAAATTCCAGTGATAAACACTAATAAACTAAAATATCAGAATGTGCATGTTTCAACAGAAGGTTGCAAAACAAAGAAACAGGAAGTGATGGGCCAAGCAAAGGAGAAGATTAAAGCATTAGAAACCATCAGTGAGGGGGAGAAGACCGTGGACATTTCAGACAAAGACTTAAAAAGAATGGTCCTAACTGTGCCCCAAGAATGAAAGGAAACATGAACCAGGAACTAAAGGAAATTGGGAAAATGATAGATAAGCACAAAGAGAATATCAATAGAGAGGTGGAAATGATGAAAAGGAACCAAACAGAGCTGAAGACCACAGCAGCAGAAATTTAAAATCCCCTGCAGGGGTTCAACAGCAGATTAGAGCTGGCAGAAGAAGGGACCAGCGACTTGAATTAAGATCATTGAAATAATTTGGAATAGTTGAGAAGCAGGAAGAAGAAAGGATGACGAGAAGTGAACAGAGCCTGAGGAGCCTGTGGGATGCCATCCAGTGCACCAGTATACGCAGTGTGGGGGTCCCAGAAGGAAAAGAGAGAACACGAACTCCAAACAGGGTAAACCCAAATGAAGCCACATTGCTCTGTATTATAATCAAACTGTTGAATACCAAAGAGAAAGAGAAAGTTCTGAAAGCTGCAGTACACACATACGTGAGACACGTGCAAGGGAACCGCGGTCAGATAAGTGCCAGTTTCTCATCAGAAACCTTGGTTGCAGGAAGGCAGTGGGATGATACATTAAAAGAGCTGAAAGCAAAAAGTGCCATCCAAAAAAATCTGTAACTGTCAAAACTGTCTTTCAAAAATGAGGGATGAATTAGACATTTCCAGAGAAACGAAAGCTGAGGGAATCTGTCACTAGTAGTCCAGCCCTGTATGAAATTCTGAAGGGAGTTCTGCAGGTTGAAAGGAAAGGACACTGGACAATTGATTGAAGCCACATAAAGAAATAATTCCCTGTAAAGATAATGCTAGTACTATTGTATTTTTGATTTGTACTTCCTAAGGGTTCTAAAAGGCAAGTGTATAAAATGTAATGATAAATTAATGGTTTGGACTCATAATGCATAAATATGTAATTTGTATCAGGAATTCCAAGAAGGTGGGGGCGTGGGGGTGGAGGGGTGTAGGAACATAGTTTAAATGTGCTGTTGAACCTGTTAAGTTGGTATCAAAGCAAAGAGAATTGTTATAGACTTAGGATGTTACATTTAACCCTCCTGGCAACCACAGAGAAAATATCAGAGAGCGTGCAAATTCTTAGAGTCAGAAAGTAGAGTACAGGTTAATAGGGGTAGGGGGCAGGGCAGTACAAAATGAGTGTGGGGTTTCTGTTTCCAGTGAAAGGAAAGTTCTAGTAATGGATGGTGGTAAGGGTTCTGCAGCATTGTCAATGTGATTATTCCCACTGAACAGTGTCCTTGGGAAGGGTTGAGATGGGAAGATTTGTGTTGGATATGTGTTTCCACGATTAAAAAAGAAAGAGAAACTAAAGAGATAATGACAGTTAAATGCAATACTTGATGCTGGATGGGATCTAAGAATGGAGAAGAGCCTCAAAAGGACATTATTGGGACATAAAAAAAATAGAATATAGAATGTAAGCTTTGTATCAGTGTTAAATTTCTTGAACTTTATAACTGCACTTACGGTGGTTATATGAATGAATATCCTTGTTCGTAACAAATGTGCCTGGAAGTATTTATTATGTGTGGCAGGAGTATAATATGTGCAACCTGTCCTCAAATGTTTGGAAGATAGATGGATAGATTGATATGTAGAAAGAAAGGGAGGGAGGGAGGGAGGGAATGAGAGAGAGAGAGAAAGAAAACAGTAAAAAGTAGCAAAATGTTAAAATTGGTGAATCTGGGTATGTAGGGGGTGGTATGCTGGAGTTCTCTGCATGGGGTTTGTATTATTTTTGCAACTGTCTTGTAAGTTTGAAATTATTTCAACGTAAAAAGTTGAAATTCCTCATGTTAAAAAAAATGAAGCTAAATGGGAAATACAGCAAATGGAGACCTGTGTTTTGATGTTAATTTATTGTAACTTCTTTTTTTAAGGATGCTGGGCAATTTTATGCTAAATATAAAGAAACAAAATTGAAGGAAAAGGAAGACGCGATGATTAGAGCTGAACTTGAAACACTTCAAAGTGAGTTTTAAACATTGTTTTACTGTATTAACAATATTATATAAAACTAATTGTTTGAGTTTAGATTTTTCCTTAAATTCAGCAGTCATTAAATTTTCTATACCTTCTTTACCACTCCCTAGTCACTTGTACTCTATTATATGTAGAAAATACTGCATTATTAATTATTGAACCATAATAATTACTGATGTTGGGTTGATATAGTTCTTCAGGTTGAGGGACAACCAATAACTGTGAAGTCCTAAAATACTCTAGCACTGTAACTATAATTCATGTTTAGTCTAAATCTAACCAATTGATCACCCAACTCACTGTATATTATTACAGTGGTAAATGGGAAATCTGAAAATAGCAATGATTTTTGTTTTGAATGTCTTTGTTTCATTTGCTATATTGTTGTATAATATGAGAAACCTTGACTAAAGGATTGGTTTGGTGAAGTGAGGTCTTCCCCTGGACACTGCAGTCCTTGCTGATTTTAGAAAGAGTTAAGCATACTAGTCAAGTGGCTTCTTCCCAGCCCTGGAACTTTTGTCTAATTTTGCCCTGTCTTCTCCCTTCCCACCCATATACCCTTTGTCTTCTTTACCTTGCTTTGCTTTATTTTTATTCTGAGCACTTAACACTACTTAGCATTAATTGCTTTATATATGTGTTTACTGACTGATTGCCCAGTAGAATATAAGTTCCATGAGTGCAGGGGCTTTAGTATCAGTTTTGTTCACAGCCGTGGGTATCTAATTATCTCAAAGAGACCCTGGCACATAGCAGCTGCTCAGTAAATACTCGTTGACTGACTTCATGGAGGTGAAATCTGAATTCTCCTAAAAATCCTGCCTTGGGTTTCTCTGGTTCAAGCTCACTTCCTACCCCCCTCCCTGGCTCCCTAGAGGAGAGTGTGCTGTGCGTGGCCCCGGCCGCTTCACAGCGATGCAGACGGACATTTCTAGAACGACTTGGGTGCTTCCGGGGGATGCGGGAAGAGCTAGTCCTGCAGACGCAGAAGAGGTTTGGCCCAGTCAAGCTGGAGAAGAGCCACTGTGTTGTTAGGGTGCTGGTGTAACTGGGGCTTCCACATTCATTGCAGAGTCTCTTCAGCTTCTAGAAGCCTCTTTCCTCCTTTGCCCTGACACCAAATCATGACTTGAGAAGAAAGAATTATGTTTTCTCCAAACTCAAGAGTGCTTTGCCACTGCCTGCACTTCTCACTTTGAGGATTTTCGTTTCCTTATTTAAGTCAAAGAACAGATTGGAGTAGATAATTCCAGTATTTGTTTTCTATTGCTGCTGTAACAAATTACCACAAATTTAGTAGCTTAATCCCAAATTTATTACCTCACTGTCATGGAGGTCAGAAGTCCACCAGCTCTCCCCGGGCTGGAGTCGAGGATCGTCAGGCAGGGCTGCGTTCCTGTTGGGAGGCGCATTCCTTGGCTCATGGCCTGTCCCTCCGTCTCCAGAGCCAGCCTTGCTGCGTCTCCACCCTCTTCCGCGGTCATGTCTCCCTCTGAGCACAGCCGGCAAAGGCTCTTTGCTTTTACGGAGCCCTGTGACTTGATGGGGCCCACCGGGGTAATTCAGGGTGCTTTCTCCCTCGTAAGGGCCTTCATCTTAATCCCACCTGCAGATTCCCTCTTTGTGTACAGTCCCGTGTTCCCAAGTTCCAGGGGCTGGGACAGAGCCGCTTCCCTCCCTCCCTCCCTGAGCTGTCTGGAGAGCTTGAGAGCAGGGACTGTTTCTTCCTCCTTGTCTTTGTGATGCCCGTGGCCTGGCACACGGTCAGTGTGCAGAGAATGGATGAGTGGGTGGAAATACGGGTGACGGCAGTTCCAGGAAGATCAGCCAATACGTGTTCTCTGAGCGGGGGAAACACAGCACTCGTGTCAGCTGGGCACTTGTCTAGGGCACTTTCTCAAGCAGCACGTAAGTTAATCCAAGAAGATTCAACAATTACAAGTACAAAATGACAACTGTACGTAATTGCTCCAAGGAAATTGCTCGAAGGAGACTTGTTAGGAGGGAGGAGGGGAGGGTAGTAGAGGGTCGCATGTGGAGATTGTCTGGTGTGTGCTGGGGGTGGTTGGGGCAGGGAGTGATATTGTTACATTAAACCTAAGAGTGAAAAAGAAGCTGCTGTTACAGCCATTGTTGAAATGGTTTTAATAATATTGAATGAATCAATGAATAAATGAAATTCTTTAGCATAATTTTATATAATTGATATTTTTTTTTAAAAATTATTACTTGAGAAATTTCCTGAACGTTTGAAGGCTAGCTAGTCAAAAGGAGGGAAAACATCACATTTTTAAGAAAAGAGAAAAATATCAAACTAACCCATAATTTACCCATAGAGGCAAAATGAATACATTGTATTTTGTTGCTCTTATAGGCACAGCTTATCATTTTTATGTAGTTTGGCTAACAAAACCACTTAATTGTTACAGTTTTGGCATATGTGTTAGAATTCTCTAATAGTAATGCATTAAGAGTTCACACTACCTCCTTGAAAACAGGAGCTAAACATGAAGTATTTCCATAATGCAAAAACTCCTTTGGATGTTTGTGACCATTTTTTCAAAAGTGTTCCAAGATTTTTCTTCTGCCTAAGAGTTGCATGGCAATTCTCATAGGGATTTAATAGTTCTCTTCATTTTGTTATTATTGTCTAATGAAGAAGATGATGTAAAGAAACCCAAATTAAAAAAAAATGTAAATATCTGAAAATGTTCTCTGCTTATCAGAGAAAATTGGTAATATTCTTCTAAAAAGTTTGAAAATTCATCACTGGCTTACCAGCTGTTGAAACCCAGAATAGATAAGTAAATACCAGAAAGTGTATTAAAAACTATACTCATACCCTGAGTAGTTGGACTTGACGCTCTCCCGTTTTGGAGCTCAGTGGTGGATTTAGAAAGGGCGACGTGATCAACACTGAGAATTGGGGGGAACAGTCACATTAACTGCTAATAATGTCAGGAATGGATGTGTATTTTTTAATGTAGTCTCTAATGGCTACATGCAAAGAATATTTTAATGAATTTTGTTAAATTCATTACCGGATTCTGCATTGTATACTCTAGAATGAATTTATAAAGACTCCATTTCCCCCAGCGTGCGTTTCATTTGCCCATCCTTCTTAATTTTAGAGACGATATTTGGATACTGTGTTCATGATAACATCTCCATCTCCTTAATTGAGTGAATGTGTCTCATGCAGATTAGCGATAGCAGCTTTATGCTGCCCGTTTTTATGACCTAGCTGCTAATCTGCCCTCAGTCTGCCTGCTCTCTGCTGAGATTGTGGAGGGCTACACTAGAACTACTTTGAGTACGGCATGTGGTGTTTCAAAACTGGTATTTTCAAGAGGGGAGGCGATGTAAAAAGGGTAATTTCTTAAAAAGACGTAGTATCCTTCTGGAAGTCTTTATGCAAAAACAGTTGTTGCTCTGTTTTGCGGCAGTTATTTCTTTGTAATAAACCTTTAATCAATTTTATGGTTTAGGTTTAAATAAGTTGAATATTTTTAATATGTAAGACTTTATAAGTATTAATTTTTTTAAATATAATTTTTTTTAATTAGAGAAGTTGTAGGTTTACAGAAAAATTATACAGAAAATACAGCATTCTCATATACCCCCGTATTGTTAACCCTTTGTATTAGTGTGGTACCTTTGTTAGAATTGATGAAAGAATATTGCAATTGTACTATTAAATACAGTCCAAAGTTTACATTGGTGTGTATTTTTTTTCTCCATATACCACCCTATTATTAACACCTTGCATTAGTGTGGTATATTTGTTATCAATCATGGAGGAACATTTTTATAATTGTTCTGTTAACTGTAACCTGTCGTTTACAGTAGGGTTCACTGTGTTCTATAGTCCTATGCTTTTTGTTTTAATATATTCTAGTAACAGATATGCCACCTAAAATTTCTTTTAACCACATTCATATATATATTTCAGTGCTGTTAATTACACTCACAATGTTGTTTACCATCGCCACCATCCATTTCCAAAATTTTATAATCAACCCAAATAGAAATTCTTTAAAATTTTATTCTTTATTAGAGAAGTTGTGGGTTTACAGAATAATCATGCAGAAAATACAGGATTCCCATATAACTACCCTGTTAGATGTTAATGATTTTTATACATCCTCTAATGATGTGATTTTTATTCTGAATCAGTAGCAGTGAATTCTAAGAACTTAAAACGAAACCTCTCTTACCAGTAGAAATAATGATATTCCGGACATTAGCTATGTTTTCCTTCTTATTTCGTGGTCCCCGTTGCAGGCACCAGTGGTGCACCTGAGCAGGGGTGTCACAGGGACAGACGACAGGTTGCGTGAAACAGTGAGAAGGTGAGGCATAGAAGAGCCTTTTTTATTGTGTCGGGACAGGAAAACATCCCCCTCCCTTAAGAGGAAGGGAGCCTGGTGCACTAGAAAACTCAGGTTCGTGAAGAAGGACATGCTGGTGCTGATTCGTAGGTTGATTCAGGAGTTGGTGGGGAAGAGGGAAAAAAGAGGGAGGGCAGGACTAGGGCCTATGTAAGTCAGGACATTTTTGCCGATGGTGATGTAGGGTGTTCTTGGATGGGAGATACTGTGTGAGATCATTTACAAAAGGCGTATAACTCGGTGCTGTAACTTATGAAACATGTATTATAAAACGTGATGGGAGCCCTAGTCTCAAAGGAGTCTACACGTAGGCAAAAAAATATCTAAAGAATAATATTTTATCCTAGGTACTTTGCTCTAATAATAATAGAAGTGTAAATTTTTTAAGTCATGCAACTCAAATATAAATTTACCATTCCCATGGCTGAAGTTGTGGAACTGTGAACCATTACATTCTTTGAGTTTTTCTCTCTAACTACTTGTGAAGTTGTACTTTATATATATATATGTTAAAGTTCACAGTAAAAAAAATGAAAATTTTTACCATACCATTAATATTTCAAATCATAATGCTGTGCATGATCACATATAATGTAATCATTGTTTTCCCACTGAAATAATTCAAAAAAGTTTTTAGCCAATTGAATATATAACAATGTATTATTATAGATTAAAGTAGCCAAATTTCAACTAAGTTTTACTTAATAATTTGAGTATGAATACCTATTTAGAATGAGATATTTTATAAAATAATCTGTCAGTTTAGAAGTGTGATGCAGGTGGGCATTTTCTCCATCTTGTTTACAGCCGTAACCAAGTGCCTAGGAAAGTCCTGGGAACATGGCTCAGTAAATGTTGGTTGAATGAATTAAGGGAACTTAAATCATTCTGCATGTTTTTTGACAAGAGTGTTTTTGTCATCACTAAAACTGCTTTTTGAGTGATCTAAAAGTTATCCAGAATATATCATCTTTATTTCTATATATAATGAGACATGGTACTTTTGAATCCATGGATGATGCTGTCACTCCAAGCCACAAGTACCTGTTCACCTAATGGTAGGTTTTCTTTTCCTCTTATGTCATGATTGCTATAATAAAACCATTGTATGGCTTTTATCTTTAACTTTTTATTTTGAAATTATTATAAATCCATAAAAGTTGAAAAGATAATCAGAGAGGTCACAATTACTTTCTCCTAGCTTCCCCGTTGGTTAATCTTCTGCTTGCTTTGGTTTGTTTTGCTCTTCTTTTCTAGTTTCTTGAGGTGGAAGCTTAGGTTGTTGATTTGAGGCATTTCTTCTTTTCTAATATAAGCATTAAGTGCTATAAATTTCCCTTTAAGCACTGCTTTAGCTGCCTGCCATTTATTTTGATATATTGTACATTCATTTTCATTTAGTTCAATATTTTTAACATGTCCTTCAAGGCTTCCTCTTTGACCCATGGCTTATTTAGAAGTATGTTGTTTAGTTTCCAAGTGTTTGGAGATTTTCCTGTTATCTTTCTGTTACTGATTTCTAGTTTGATTTCATTTTCATTAGAAAGCACACTGTTACAATTTCAGTTCTTTCAAGTTACTTGAGGTTTGTTTTGGGGCCCAGAATATGATATGTTTTGGTATATGTAATGTGGGCATTTGGAAAGAATGTGTGTTCTGCTGTTTTTGAGTGTACTGTTTTATAAATGCCAATTAGATCCAGTTGGTTGATGATGTTGTCAAGTTCTGTGTCCTTCCTGATATTCTGTTTAGTTATTCTATCATTTCTATCAATTGTTGGAAGAAAGATGTTGAAGTCTTCAGCTATAATTGTGAATTTGTCTATTTCTTCTTTTAGTTCTATCAATTTTTGCCACACATACTTGCAGCTCTATTGTTTGTTGCATACACATTAGGGTTTCTATGTCTTCTTGGTGGATTGACCCTTTTATCATTATGTAATGTTCCTGTCTGTCCCTGATACTTTTCTTTGCTCTGAAGTCTACTTTATCTGACATTAATGTAGTGTTCTTTTGATTAATGTTTGTACAGTGTATCTTTTTTAATTGTTTTATCTTCCACTTACCTACATTGTTATATTCAAAGTGAGTTTCTCATAGATAGCATGTAGTTAGGTCATGATATTTATCCATATTGCCAATCTCTGCCTTTTCTTTTATAGTTCAATAAAGGGAATTTTATTATAACCAGAAATGTTTTTATTTGAAAAAAAAAAACAGTTATGAGTTATAACCCTGTACAATTTCAAGACGAGGATGAATGGTCACATTTTTGTATTATACAAAAATGAATCAGCATCAAATAACAGCTCAATAATCTGATATTTATGGTCCTTTAGGCTCATATGTTTATTAGAGTGATGTTGGGTTGAATGTTGAGCTAGAACTTGTAATACAGATTCAGAAGGGTCAGAGCTGATTTGTCAACAAAATGCATCAGTCAGAAATCACCACAAATTATTAGACTTGGATCAAAAACATGGAGAAGAGCAACCCAAACCAGAATAATGTACAAAAAAGGGAGGTAAAACTATAGTTACACAAGGATCTGGTTACAATCTACAAAGAAGTTTTGTGGGCATTGGCTGCCACAAATCTTGCTGCACTTGACATTCTGTCACTCTGTGTGACATTGGCTCAAAATAAAATGGGCCTGGACATTATGCGCATTCTGCCTATTTCCTTGACTATCCAATTGAGAGAGGATTATCTTTTCTACATCAGAATGACAATATTTTCTCTAATCAGTCAAATTTATTTAAACAGCTACAGAATTAACAAGTGGAGCCTTCCATTATGCTGCCTCAAATCACAGCTGTTTTTTTTTTTAACTCTTCATTTTATTGAGATATATTCACATACCACGCAGTCATACAAAACAAATCGTACATTCGATTGTTCACAGTACCATTACATAGTTGTACATTCATCACCTAAATCAATCCTTGACACCTTCATTAGCACACACCCAAAAATAACAAGAATAATAAAGTGAAAAAGAGCAATTAAAGTAAAAAAGAACACTGGGTGCCTTTGTCTGTTTCCTTCCCCTATTTTTCTACTCATCCATCCATAAACTAGACAAAGGGGAGTGTGGTCCTTATGGCTTTCCCAATCCCATTGTCACCCCTCATAAGCTACATTTTTATACAATTGTCTTCGAGATTCATGGGTTCTGGGTTGTAGTTTGATAGTTTCAGGTATCTACCACCAGCTACCCGAATTCATTAGAACCTAGAAAGGGTTGTATATATTGTGTGTAAGAGTGCCCACCAGAGTGACCTCTCGGCTCCTTTTGGAATCTCTCTGCCACTGAAGCTTATTTCATTTCCTTTCACATCCCCCTTTTGGTCAAGAAGATGTTCTCCGTCCCACGATGCCAGGTCTACATTCCTTCCCGGGAGTCATATTCCACGTTGCCAGGGAGATTCACTCCCCTGGGTGTCTGATCCCACGTAGGGGGGAGGGCAGTGATTTCACCTTTCAAGTTGGCTTAGCTAGAGAGAGAGGGCCACATCTGAGCAACAAAGAGGCATTCGGGAGGAGGCTCTTAGGCACAATTATAGGGAGGCCTAGCCTCTCCTTTGCAGCAGCAGTCTTCCCAAGGGTAAATCCTGTGGTAGAAGGCCCAGCCCATCAAACCACCAGTCGCCTATGTCTGTGGTCATGTTAGCAACCATCAAGGTGGGGTAGGCCAATACCCCTGCATTCTCCACAGGCTCCTCAAGGGGGCACTACATATTTTTTTCCTTGTTTTTTTTTTTTAAAAAAACTTTTTTTTTTTTAAATCAACTGTATGAAAAATTAAAAAATAAAAAAAAATAATTAAAAAAAAACATACAAAAGAACATTTCAAAGAGACCATAACAAGGGAGTAAGAAAAAGACAACTAACCTGAGATAACTACTTTACTTCCAACATGTTCCTACTCTACCCCAAGAAAGTTACCTAATATAGCAACATTTCTGTGAACTTGTTCCTACTATACCCATCAGAAATTAACAGACCATAGTCATTCCTGGGCATTCCCAGAACGTTAAATTTACCCATGATAGCTTATCTGTTCTTCTTGGATTATTGTTCCCCCTTCCTTAATTGCTCTCTATTGCTAGTTCTCCTACATTCTACATTATAAACCATTTGTTTTACATTTTTCAAAGTTCACATTAGTGGTAGCATATAATATTTCTCTTTTTCTGCCTGGCTTATGTCGCTCAGCATTATGTCTTCAAGGTTCATCCATGTTGTCATGTTTCACAACATCGTTCCTTCTTACTGCCGTGTAGTATTCCATCGTGTGTATATACCATATTTTATTTATCCACTCATCTGTTGAAGGACATTTGGGTTGTTTCCATCTCTTGGCAATTGTGAATAATGCTGCTATGAACATTGGCGTGCAGATATCTGTTCGTGTCACTGCTTTCCGATCTTCCGGATATATACCGAGAAGTGCAATCGCTGGATCGAACGGTAACTCTATATCTAGTTTTCTAAGGAACTGCCAGACTGACTTCCAGAGTGGCTGAACCATTATACAGTCCCACCAACAATGAATAAGAGTTCCAATTTCTCCACATCCCCTCCAGCATTTGTAGTTTCCTGTTTGTTTAATGGCAGCCATTCTAATCGGTGTGAGACGGTATCTCATTGTGGTCTTAATTTGCATCTCTCTAATAGCTAGTGAAGCTGAACATTTTTTCATGTGTTTCTTGTCCATTTGTATTTCCTCTTCAGAGAACTGTCTTTTCATATCTTTTGCCCATTTTATAATTGGGCTGTCTGTACTATTGTCATTGAGTTGTAGGATTTCTTTATATATGCAAGATATCAGTCTTTTGTCAGATACATGGTTTCCAAAAATTTTTTCCCATTGAGTTGGCTGCCTCTTTACCTTTTTGAGAAATTCCTTTGAGGTGCAGAAACTTCTAAGCTTGAGGAGTTCCCATTTATCTATTTTTTCTTTTTTTGCTTGTGCTTTGGGTGTAAAGTCTAGGAAGTGGCCGCCTAATACAAGGTCTTGAAGATGTTTTCCTACATTATGTTCTAGGAGTTTTATGGTACTTTCTTTTATATTGAGATCTTTGGTCCATTTGGAGTTAATTTTTGTGTAGGGGGTGAGGTAGGGGTCCTCTTTCATTCTTTTGGATATGGATATCCAACTCTCCCAGCCCCATTTGTTGAAAAGACCATTATGACCCAGTTCAGTGACTTTGGGGGCTTTATCAAAGATAAGTCGGCCATAGATCTGAGGGTCTATCTCTGAATTCTCAATTCGATTCCATTGATCTATATGTCTATCTTTTTGCCAGTACCATGCTGTTTTGACAACTGTGGCTTTATAATAAGCTTCAAAGTCAGGGAGTGTAAGTCATCCCACTTTGTTTTTCCTTTTTAGTGTGTCTTTAGCAATTCGAGGCATCTTCCCTTTCCAAATAAATTTGGTAACTAGCTTTTCCAAGTCTGTAAAGTAGGTTGTTGGGATTTTGATTGGGATTGCATTGAATCTGTAGATGAGTTTGGGTAGAATTGACATCTTAATGACATTTAGCCTTCCTATCCATGAACATGGAATATTTTTCCATCTTTTAAGTCCCCTTCTATTTCTTCTAGTAGACTTATGTAGTTTTCTTGGTATAGGTGTTTTACATCTTTGGTTAAGTTTATTCCTAGGTACTTGATTTTTTTAGTTGCTATTGAAAATGGTATCTTTTTCTTGAGTGTCTCTTCAGTTTGTTCATTTCTAGCATATAGAAACATTACTGACTTATGTGCATTAATCTTGTATCCCGCTACTTTGCTGAATTTGTTTATTAGCTCTAGTAGCTGTATCGTCGATTTCTCAGGGTTTTCCAGATAGAAGATCGTATCATCTGCAAACAATGACAGTTTTGCTTCTTCTTTTCCAATTTGGATGCCTTTTATTTCTTTGTCTTGCCAGATTGCCCTGGCTGGCACTTCCAGCACAATGTTGAATAACAGTGGTGATAGCGGGCATCCTTGTCTTGTTCCTGATCTTAGAGGGAAGTCTTTCAGTCTCTCACCATTGAGTACTATGCTGGCTGTGGGTTTTTCATATATGCTCTTTATCATATTGAGGAAGTTTCCTTCAATTCCTACCTTTTGAAGTGTTTTTATCAAAAACAGATGTTGGATTTTGTCAAATGCTTTTTCAGCGTCTACTGAGATGATCATTTGATTTTTCCCTTTCGAATTGTTAATGTGTTGTAATACATTGAGTGATTTTCTTATGTTGAACCATCCTTGCATGCCTGGAATGAACCCCACTTGGTCATGGTGTATGATTTTTTTAATGTGTCTTTGGACTTGATTTGCAAGTATTTTGTTGAGGATATTTGCATGTATATTCATTAGGGAGATTGGCCGGTAGTTTTCCTTTCTTGTAGCATCTTTGCCTGGTTTTGGTATTAGATTAATGTTAGCTTCATCAATCTCTGCCTTTTATTGATGTATTTATACCTTTTACATTTAATGTGATTAGTGATATGTTAGGATCTTAGTGTGCCATTTCATAATTTGTTTTCTTTTTGTTCTTTACATTTCTCGTTTCTCTGTTTTTTGTGGGTAACTTGGATATTTTTTTAGAATTCCATAGTGTTTTTTTAGTGTATGCTGTAGATATTACATAATATGTACATAACTCGACACAGTCTACTGGTGTTAAAATTTTACCATTTAAAGTGAGGTATAGAAGAAACTTTACTTCCCTTTTCATCCCTTTACGCTCCCCCATTTATAACAATATTGTCACTATTTTCTCTACATAAAATGAATGTTTTAATTTTGATTCAGTCATCAAACATAATTTAGAAGAACTCAAGAGGAGGAAAATTTGTTGTGTTTACACATATTTTTACTCTTTCTGTTTTTCTTTGTTCCTTCTTAATGTTTCAACATTTCTTCTTTTATTATTTTCTTAGTTTACAGAACTTCCTTTAGCCATTATTTAGAATAGATATGCTGGTGACAAGCTCTCTTAGTTTTCCTTTGCCTGAGAATGTCTTAATTCCCTCTTCATTCCTGAGAGTTGTTTTCACTGGTTATAGAATTTTTTGTTGACAGTTCTTTTCTTTCAGCTTTTGAAAATTGTTGTACTACTTCCTTCTGGCCTCCATGGTTTTTGTTGAGAAATCTGCTGTCATTAGAATTATATTTCCCTTACAGGTAAGGTTTTATTTCTCTTGCCACTTTCAAGATTTTTTTTCCTTTGTCTTTAGTTTTCAGAAGTTTGACTATCATGTGTCTTGGCATAGATTTCTTTGGGTTTATCTTGTTTGGAGTTTGCACAGCTTCCAGGCTCTGTAGGTTTATGACTTTGGCCAACTTGGAGGAGTTTTCAGCCATTCATGAGAATAGATTTCAGTTCATCCTCATCTCCTCTACTTTGGGACTTTATTGGCATGAACACTCGAGCTTTTGTTCTAGTCTTACAAATCTCTGAAGTATTGTTCCCTCTCCCCCAACTCCCACCCAGCCTGTTTTCTCTCTGTCTTTCAGATTGGGAAATTTCCATTTTTGTTTCTTCAAGTTCACTGATTCTTTTCTGTGTCTACTCCATTTTGCTGTTGAGCCTATTCATTAAGTTTTTAAATTTCAGTTAGTATATTTTTAAGGTTTGGCATTTCTATCTCATTCTTCTGTATACTTTCTATCTCTTTGCTGAGAGTTTTTATTTTTTAAGTTGTTTCAAGAGTATTTGTAATTGCTCATTGAACCATTTTTTATAACTGCTTTAAAGTCCTAGTTAGATAATTCTAATGTCTCTTTCATCCTGTTGTTGGCATCTGTTGATTATCGTTTCTCAGTCAAATTGAGGTTTTCCTCATCTTAATGTGAGGATTGAATTTCTTAAATTAAAACCTGGACATTTTGGGAAATATTTTATGAGATTCTGGGTCTAATTTTAATCTCCTGCCTTAGCTCCTCTTTTCAGACACTGCTCCCCGAGGGGTGGAGGAGAGCTGCCTGGGGACTGCCGGGTGGGGTGGAAGCCCCGATTCCCTACCTGGCCGTGGGGATAGTGGGGAAGGGGAGCAGAGGTGAGAACCCCTCCTCCCATAGCCTCCACTGCCCTGGGAGAGGCCTCGTTACGGCTGGGCAAGGGGCGGGGCTCAGGGGGGCCACGGAGGGGAGTGTTTTTCCCCCTCAGCAGAGACGAAAGCCCCGGCTTCCTCCCCAGTCTTCTCACGCATGGCCCTGCGGTTGCGTTGCAGCCCGGCAGTGTTGGAACGCTTCGCTCCACTTGCCCTTTGCTGGCATGGGAGGAGGGTGGCCTGAAGTTGAGCAGTTACAGTCTACAAGTGTTGTCTTGCTATGCTGCTCCTTTCCTGGTGCTTTGGCTGAGAGAACAGGCTTTTGTTACTTTGTTCTGTTTGTATTGTTTTTGTCTGTGTCTGTTGGCATGTCATGGTTGCCTGCTTTTCCAGCACCACGTCTGGGAGCCTCGGAGCCCACTCCGTGGTGGTCCTCGGGTCTGGCTGCATCCAGCAGAGGTCCCCCCGCCTTCCACCCCTGACAGCCTGTACTCTAATTTCTGTCTTTATGTGCTTGCATTTCTCTGATACTTTCTTTATAGTTACCATGGGGCTTAAATTTAACATTCTAAAAGCTGTAACACTCATTTGCTTACATACAAACTTAACTTTAATGGTATATACAAACTATGTTCCTGTACCCCTCTATTCCCTCACCTTTATGTAGTTCTTCTCACAAATTGCATGTTTATATATTGAGACCAAAACCATTGATTTATCATTACATTTTATGCATTTGCCCTTTAGATCCCTTTAGGAAGTAGAAAATGGAGTTACAAACCAGAAATACAATAGTACTGGCACTTTAATTACCCATGTCGTTACCCTCACTGGCGATCTTTATTTCTTCATGTGGCTTCAATCTGTTGTCTGTCATCCTTGAATTTCACCCTGCAGAACTTCTTCAGCATCTCTTGTAAGGCTGGTCTAGGTGACATACCTCTTGGCTTTTGTTTATCTGGGAATGTCTTAATCTTTTCCTCATTTTTAAAGATAGTTTATTTTTAATTGCAGTTAAATATACATTACATAAAAGTCATTTTAGCTATTTTTAGTGGACAATTCTTTGATATTAAATACATTGAAAATACTGTGTAGGTTTCACCACTATCTATTTCCAGACTGTTTTCATCATCCCAAACCAAAGCTCATACAAATTTAGCAAAAACTCCCTATTTCCCCCTCTCTCCACCTCTGATAAACATTATTCTCCTTTCGATTTCTAAGACTTGACTTATTCTAAGTTATATCATTTAAGGGAAATTGTACAATATTTGTCCTTTTGGGTCTGGCTTATTTAATTCAACATCATGTCTGCAGGTTTCATCCATTTGTGGCATGTACCAGTACTTCACTTCTCTTTACATCTCAAAAATACCCCATTGTTTGGGTATACCACAAATTTTTATCCATTCATCTGTCGAAGGGCGCTTGGGTTGTTTCCACCTTCTGGCTATTGTATACAAATACCCGTCCCAGTCTCTTCTTACAGTTCTTTGGGTCTACACCCAGGAGTGGAGTTGCCAGGTCACATGGTAACTCCGTTTTTAACTCTCTGAGGAACAACCAGATGTTTTCCACAGCAGCTGTACCATTTTACATTCCCACCAACAGTGTACGAAGGTTCCTATTTCCCCAGCCTCGCCAATACTTATTTTCAGATTTTTAAATAATAGTGTATATGAAGTGGTATCTCATAGTTTTAATTTGTATTTCTCTAACGGCTAATGATGTTGAGCATCTTTTAACATACTTATTGACCACTCGAAGAAATGTCTATTCAAATCCTTGTCTCAGTTTTTTCATTGGGTTGTTTGTCTTTTTCTTGTTGATTTGTAGGAGTTCTTACTTATTTTGGATATATTCAGATATATGGGTTGAAACTATTTTCCCCCATTCTGTAGGTTGTCTTTTTACTTTAGAAGGATTTACCTCTGCCATTTGGCTATTTGTTCTCTGTGTATCTTGTATGTTTTTTTGTTCCTAAATTACTCCATTACTACCTTTGTTTGTATTTATTGCTTTTTTGTAGTGTACCGTTTTGATTCCCTTCTTTCCTTTTATCTGTATTTTTAATCTCTCAGTGGTCACCTTTGTAATTACAATTAACATCTTAAAGTGATAAGAACCAGTTCAACTAGCACCTTGTCTCAGGAGTGTACAAACTCCCTACCTCTGTCCATCTCCGTCCCTCCCCCTTTGTACTGTTATCGTCTCAGATTATATCTTAATACATTGTATGTCTAGTCACAAAGATTTTGAACATTATTTTACACATTTGTCTTTAAGTCACATGGGGTTTAAAGAAGTTACAAACCAAAAGTACAATAACACAGGATTTTATATTTACCTATGTAGTACCCTCATCTTTGAAAGACAGTTTTGCTGGATACAGTATTCTTGGTTGGCCATTTTTTGCTTTCAGCACTTTAAATATATCATGCCACTGCCTTCTTGCCTCTGTGGTTTATGATGAGGAAATTGGCATTTAATCTTATTGAGGCTCTCTTGTATATGACATGTTGCTTCTCTCTAGTGGCTTTCAGAATTCTCTTTTATCTTTAGCATTTGACAGTGATTATAACATGGCACGGTGTGGGTCTATTTGAGTTTATCCTGTTTGGAGGTTGTTGAACATCTTGGATGTGTATATTCATGTCTTTTGTTAAATTTGGGAAGTTTTCAGCCATTAATTTTTTGGATATTCTCTGTGCTCCTTTCTCTCTTTCTTATCCTTCTGGGGCTCCCACAGTGTATATATTGGTGCACTTGATGGTGCCCCACAGGTTCCTCAGGCTCTGTTCACTTCTTGTCCTTTTTTCTTCTTTCCGTCCTCAGACTGGCTGATGTCAGTTGTCTTATTTCCCAGTTCATGGATCCTTTCTTCTGCCAGCTCCAGTCTGCTGTTGAACTCCTGTAGGGAATTGTCAGTTTCTCTTATTGTGGTCTTCAGCTCTGTTTGGCTCCTTTTCATACTTTCCATCTCTCTATTAATCTTCTCTTTGTGCTCACCTGTCATTTTCCTGATTTCCTTTGGTTCTTTGTCCATGTTTTCCTTTGACTCTTGGGGCATAGTTAGGACCAGTTTTTAAAAGTCTTTGTCTGGAATGTCCCAGGTCTGATCCTCCTCGTTGATGGTTTCTGGTGTTTCAGTCTTCTCCTTTGCCTGGGCCATCACTTCCTGTTTCTGTGTATGTTTTACGCTTTTATTGTCCCTGGACATTTTGGTATTTTCAATGTATTATCACTGATGTTTAGACTCTGGGGCATCTGCTTTTAAGCTTGTATCCAGCTAGTGTTATAACAGAGCATGCCTTGAATGCCAAGAACTAACAAAAAAAAAGAGGGAAAAAGAAAACCTTCCCAGGTCTTGGCTGTTTCACCTGTGGGACGCCCTGCTTCGGTGCTTACCTATGCAGTGGGTTTAGAGAACAGCTCCAGGCCAGAGTGGAGGGGCCTCCCTGGTCCTTTCTGTTCTGTCCGTGCATCCTGTCTTGATTGTGTGCGTCTGATCTGGGGAATTCCCCCATTTACATGGATCTGAGTGTCCCCTCTCCCCTATGGTCCCAGGCACTGCCCTGTACATCCTTTAACTATCTTCTGGAGTTTTGAGGAGGATGTTTCTGCCAGTTTTTGCTGGTTGTTCAAAGCTTTTGAGGGTGATGGAGCCCCAAAATGTTTCATTCCACCATCTTGATGGGTGAGACCCTCCTAGAAGTGGTTATAATCTCTGACCTGTGCACATGGGGAGCCCTTTCGTTTATTGGTTATTGGTTGATCACCCAGTGTTGTCCTCGGCACTGAGAAGTGATGAAGTAGATAGGAATCCTTGCCTTTGTGGGGTTTATATTCTAGCAGTGAAAGCTGTGAAGCAGATGCCTGGTGATGACAGGGCAGGGCCAGGGGTGTGTGTGCAGCAGGCCTGCTGCTATCCCGATGAGGTGGGCAGCGTGGGCCTTGGGTGGAGGTATCTGAGCAGAGACCTGTAGGCGGTAGGGAGCCAGCGGGTAGTGGGAGGGGGTCCCAGCAGGTGGACAGCTGCAGCCTTAGTGCGTGGTGTAAAGTCAGTCCAAGGGGTGGAATGGGAAGCCATCGGAGGACTGAGCAGAAGAGGGACATGAGTTGATGCCCACTTCGAGATGGTTAAGAGCAGTCCTGTTGGAGGTGTTGCAGGAATCCACACAAGAAATGGTGGTGAGTTGGGTCAGGGTGGTAGCCGCGAAGGTAAGGAGTCGTGGGATTCTTGAATATATTTTGAAGGTAGAGACACCAAAACTTCTTAGTGGGTGTCACACAGGGTGTTAGAGAGAAGGGAGAACTGATGGCTCCACGGCTTCGGACCTCAGCCCTAGAAAAGAACGGGAACGGCGTTGGGAGAAGCTGGTGGGGGCGAAGAGGGTTTTGTCAGGAGCCTGGCTTGGGACTTGGCGCTGTTCCTCCTGTGCAGCTCCAGGTTGCTTCCCGACAACGCTGCTGTGAGCCAGGCAGGACGGACGGAGGCCGAGAGAGGTGAGGGATGGGAGAGGAAAGGGATTGCCAAATGGTATAAAAAGAAGTAGAGCCTACCTTATTCTGACTTCCTGTTTCGTCTGCTTCCTGCCTCGTCTCATATTATGACATGATTTCAAGTCTTACTCACCTGATAACTTTTCTGACATAATCCACTTTTCAGTTCTGTGTTTAAAGTACAGTGCTCAAAACTGTTTAAAATGTCCTTCCTTTTCCTCTTTGGAATTATGTTTTATTAACATCTGCTATACTAATGTCTGAACCTTTTCCAAAAAGAAATTCCCTCTGCCTGCTCAAAAAAGAAGGTCAGTGTTTATGATGTGGCAACTGTGCCCAAACTCCTGCTCTTGGGCGCCACTGAGGCACCGGTGCTCATCGGATCTGGTTTGGTGAAAAGCGTCTGAGTGTAACAAACACATCTGCACTGTGAGACAGATCAAATCCTTGGCCAAAGTAGCAGGCTCACGAGTGACCTTGTGTAGTGTAAGCTTCTGAGTGTGCAGGAAGACAAGCTTTGGCCAGGGTGCTTGTTTTCTGGGCCTGCCTGGACTCCTTTCTGCTGTTTTTAAACCAAAGGACTCCCTTGAGAAGGTATTTTGCTCATTCCTTATTCCTTCGATGGTCTTATTGATGAATGAATTGACTTTTTTTTTTTTTTAAAGGAAATCATTTCTCTTCATTCACAAGATTCTCAATGAATCATGAATTTTATTTTTGCTTTTCTGGTTTGTTTAATGGTTTTTGGTTGTTGGTGGTTAGTTTTGTTAGTTTTTATTCTTCACCTTTGTCAGGCTTAATTGTTGTTAAGAGTCAATCTATCTTAACTTGAAGCCTGTAACTTGTTATAATTTAATAAGACTTACTGTCCCAGCATCCAGATACTGTGTATTTTTTTTATTTTACTCAGAATTTTCCCTATAAAATACATCATGATGCTTAAAAAATTTTAGTTTGGTTTTCTTGAATGAAACATAAATAATGATGTGTTCATGACCCCAAATTCATGATGCCTGGGCCCATCCAAATTATATAGTTTATAAAAACTAGGAGTTGGAGGAAAGATGAGAGTAATTGGAGAAATGAAGTCTTTTATTCACTTATGCATGTTTTCTAAGAGGCATTTAGTCTTGGAAAAAAACAGTTTTTTTATATATGTAAGATTCTAGGTGCTTTAGTCTTAGGTATTTGTCCTAGTTTGCTGATGCTGCAGAATGCAAAACACCAGAGATGGATAGGCTTTTATAAAATGGGGATTTATTTTGCGACACAGTTACAGTCTTAAGGCCACAAAGCGTCCAAGGTAACACACCAGCAATCGGGTACCTTCACCGGAGGATGGCCAATGGTGTCCGGAAAACCTCTGCTAGCTAGGAAGGCAGCCGGCATCTGCTCCAAAGCTCCGGCCTCAAAAGGGCTTTCTCCCAGCACGTGCCTCTCTAGCAAGCTTGCTCCTCTTCAAAACATCACTCCCAGCTGCACTCACTTTTCTTCCCCCAAGTTAGCTCATTTATATAGCTCCACCAATCAAGGCCCACCCCGAATGGGCGGGGCCACGCCTCTATGGGAACACCTCATCAGAATCATCTCCCACATCTGGGTGGGGCACATTCCAAGCAAATCCAACCAGCACCAAAACTTCTGCCCCACACAAGACCACAAAGATAATGGCATTTGGGGGACACAATACACTCAAACCGGCACAGTATTGTTATTGAATATTTACTAAGCAATTGGTTTTTCATTTTAGAAATCTGAATTTTCTTATAGTCTTATGTCATATTGTGTTTTAAAATTTGATTTTTATATTTATACCTGTACTTTTATAAAAATATATAAATATATGTTTGTCTATTCTTTTTGTTTGTTTTTTTACCATGGTTTTCCTTCTCTTTTCCTTTTTTGTTTGTCTCTCTTCCCATATACTTGATGGGTATTTGTTCATATTTTTCTCTGCGCTTATATAATAGCATTCAAACATATTTATATGAATATATACACAAATATGTGCATGTGGAGATTAGAAGTATTATTTTGTTGTACAAATATGGAATCATATTTTCTACATCTTTCTTTTGTTATTCAAATTTGTGGAAATCTCTCTGATTCAGTCAACTGGTATAACTCTACTTCAATATCTTTTAATAGAGATTTGATATTTCTTAGTGCGAATGTATAACCAATAATTATTCAATGATTTTTCATATTAACAAGCATTCATTATATTAACAGTTTTGTGTATCTATGGAGAATAGTAAATAGTCATATGTACACATGTGCATACATTCACATACACATATACAAAGTTATGTTCACACAGGCATCCCCATGTACAGTTACAGGCACATGTGCATGCACACATACAGTTACAGTCACATACACATATACAAAGTTACATTCACACAGGCATCCCCATGTACAGTTACAGTCACATGTACATCCACATGTACAGTTACAGTCACATGTACATTTACACACACACACACACCATTACATGCTAATTCTTTTATTTCTGGGGGAATTGCTGGAGAAAAGTTATATATTTTACTATGCTGGATGTCCTTAGATTGCATTCTCAAAAGGCTGTGATACAATAATTCACATTTCCGCCTGCATGTCGATACCCGTTTCCCTGGCAGCAATAGGTTTTATTAGATTTTCATTAGATTTTTAAATGTCTTCCCGTATGGTAGGTGTAGAATCATATTGTACTCCTTTAATTTGTGCGACTATAACCTTGAGTGTGAGCACCTTTTCTTACTTCTTGGCCGTTTGAATGTGTGTGGATTGCCCATTTATGACCTTTGCCCCTTTTCTCCTGGGCTGTTTCGGTGCTTGTCAGTTTGTAAGATCTCTTTATATATTCCAAATGAAAACTTTCTGCTTGTCCTCTGAATCGCAGATATTCTTTCTGGGGCCCACTTTGTGCCAGGTATGTTAGGGGTTATATATTTATATAAATCCCTTTAATCCTCACAGCAACTTTATGAGGTTAGTTAGCTCACTTTTACAGATGTGAAAATCAGCACTTGTTCTAAGAATTATGGTACTTGCCTAAAATAATGTAACTATTACATGATTACGGTTGGATTAAAACACTAAAGATCAGGCTCTTTTCATTGTGCCAAAATGAAATAGTTGATGAAAAGCACTTTGAAAACTAAAGTTGTAAACAAACTGATAAGGTGGTTACGTCATGAACATCATCCCACCCCCAGCACCTCTGAGTTTTATTTTTAAAGAGTGCAGTGGTTAATTACACTGGAACTTAGAGCCAGCTGTTTATAGCAGGCAATTTTATTTTGATAAAAGAATTGTAATCTTGTATTCTTTCAAGATATGTTCTGTGAATAAAATGTTAGAAATTCTTTTTATTCTTAACAAATCTCAATAATTGGTTCTTTTAAATATTTTTTAGAACAGAAGAAAGTTAAAGTAAAAAAACCCAAACCTGAATTTCCTGTATACACGCCATTAGAAAGTACGCATATTCAATCTTATGATCATGGAACTTCTATAGAAGAAATTGAGGAACAAATGGATGATTGGCTGGAAGACAGGAACAGAACCCAGAAAAAACAGGTAAATAAACTTTGAAAAACTTGTTTTAATTGGGTAAAACACCTGCAAAAGGGTACATAAAATACAGCTTTGCAGCTCAGTGGACTCTCAGAAAGTGAGCCGGGTCAGCCGTGGTCAAGACCGAGCAATGGAACGTTGTCAGCGTCCAGAACTTCCCTGACACTTCCTCCTCCTCTGCTAAAAAGGGAACCACTGGTCCGTTTTCTTGTGCCCTAAATTCGTTGTGCCTGCTTTGTAACGTTTACATAAATGGAGTCATCCCGTTTGTACTCTTCCGCATCTGGCTTCCTCTACTGAATATTGTGAGATTTACCCATTGTTGTTGTGTATAGCAGTTGTTTATTTTCATTGCTATATAATAGTCCATTGATAAATATACCACAGCTTATCTTCCTTGAATGTTTAAGTTGTTTCCAGTTTTGAGCAACAATGAATAATTTTCCTGTGAATATTCTAGTATGTCTTAGTGAACGTACGTGTAGTGTTCTATTTTGGAAGTTAAGTTGCAGGATTTGGGGATATGCATAGTTCAACTACAATAAATAATTCAAGCAGGTTTTAAAATGTTTGTATCCATTTATACTTTAGCATCAGGGTATGAAATTCCCATTATTCTACATCCTTGCTAACACTTGGGGTCCAATCTTTATATTTTAACCATTCTGGTAGATATGTGGTGATATCTAATTATGGTCTAATTTGCATATACCTGGTGAATAGTAAAATTGAGCACTTTTTCTGACATTTATTGAACATCAGTAGCCTCCTATGTAAAGTGCCTTTTCAGGTCTTTTTAAAATTGGGTCGCCTTTTTTCTTACTAATTTGAGAAGAGTTTTTAATATATATTTCAGAAGTGAGTCTTTTGCACATATTTTCTCCCACTCTGACTTACATTTCTACTCTCTTATAGTATCTTTTGATAATCAGAAGTTACTAATATTTTCTGATTTTAATCATCAGTTTTTTCCTTTTTTTGATATTTTTTTGTGTGCTGTTTAAGAAATCATTTCCTACCTCAAGATTATAAAGATCATAAAGATCTTCCCATATCCTACTCTCTGGAAGCCTTCCTGTTCCATCTTTCGCATTTACATTTACTGTCCACCTGGAATTGATTTTTGTGTTTGGTGTTAAGTGGTGACCTCAAGTTTCTTTTTTTTCATTAAACTTTTCAGAACAGGTTGGCCCCGTACCAGTTAATGAAGAGGCTTCTTCCTGTGGTGGGGCAGAGGCCATCTTTGTCGTACAACAAGTGTTTGTGACTGTGGGTCTGTCTCCAGATGCCCTGCTTGGTTCTGTCCGTCCTCTTGCCCGTCCTGTGCCAGCACCACACAGGCTTCGTTGTGTAGCTTTGTAACAGTTGTCTGATACAGTAATTCTCCAGCTTTGTGTTCTTTCTTTAAGGTTACCTTAGCTATTTATACCATTTTACATTTTCATATAAATTTTATAGACATCTTGTTATTTTTCCACAAATTATTCAGCTGAGACTTTTTGGGGGAGGGCTTGGGGGTTACACTAAATATATAGATCAATTTAGGGAGAATTGACATCTTGACAGTATTGAATTGAAAGCCTGTGAATAAATGCATTCATGTAGGTCTTTTAATATTTCTTTCAATAAGGTGTTACAGCATTTTCTGTGTAGATATTGTATGTTTTTTCTTAGATTTATTCCTGGGTATTTGGTGTTTTTAGATGATGTTATAAATAGTATTGTTCCTTAAATTTCATTTTCTAATTGTATTTCATATATAGAAATCAATTAATTCTTGTATAATGACCTTGTATTTAGCGACTTTACTAAATTTATTAATTCTAATAGTTTATCTGTATGTTATACATGTTTTCCCCTTTGTTATTATTAGACTCTCCAGTACATAATCTTGTTTCATTCCTAATCTCAAAGAAAGCTTTCATCATTTCACTATTAAGCTTTTGCTGTTTCACTAAACATGATGAACTAGATTTTTATGGAGATATATCTCACCTAACATACAATTCTCCATTTTAAAGTGTATGCTTCAGTGATTTTGAGTATATTCACTATAGTGTGAAACATCACCACTATCTAATTTGAGAACATTTGCATGACCCCAAAAAGAAACCCCGAACCTGTTAGCAGTTAGTTCCAGTCCACCCTCCCCCACCCCCCGGCTACCACTAATCTACTTTCTTTCTCTATGAATTTGCCTTTTCCAGACTTTTCATATAATTGGAATCATGCAATATGTGCCTTTTATGTCTGGCTTTTCTAACTTCAGGTAATGTTTTCAAGGTTCACCCATGTGGTAGCATACAACACTTCTTTGTTTCTTTTTAAGGCTGAAGATTATAACACATTTTGGTTATCCATTCATTAGCTGATGGACATTTGGGTTGTTTCTACTTTATGGCTACTGTGCTCCTATGAATGTTTGTGCACAGGTTTTTGTTTCAGTACCCTTTTCAGTTCTCTTGGAGATACATACATACATATAGATATAGGTAAATATTTATCTCACAGGAGTGGAATTGCTGGGTCATATGATAATTCCATGTTTAACTTTCTGAGGAACTGCCAAAATAAAATAAAATAAAAGTAAAACCATGGTCCGGCACCCTTCTTGCTGTTCATTGTCTCAGCTGGGTGGGCCTGGTGGGCCAAGAGGGAAGGCCTCAGAGGGAGCAAGTCCCTGAAACTCCCGCCTTCCTTGCAGCCAGGAAACCTTGTCTGACTGTTAGCGCTGCACCTTGCTCTTTGCTAGTTGATTGATTTGCTTGCTCTAGGAAAAAAAAAAAGTCTTTAAAAGTTATATTCTTGAGGAGGCAGTGTTCCAGCCTGGAGGAGCTAGGGTGGGGGGTGGGGGGCCTGCAAGGTCAGGGCCCACCAAGCTGTGACTTCCCACCTCGCAGTTCCCCCGGAGGAGAGGGCCTCTCAGGCAGACGGAGTTGGGCTTCATGCCCTTTGCTTTCAGTGTAGTTTAGTTAATTGTGAGTTATAGTCATTTACCTTCCTGCTACTTGCCTAACGAGATGAGTGTAACCTATCAAAATCATTGTCTTTCCTGTGTCTTAATGGAACAATAAGAAACTAACCCTGAGTACATTGCGGTATTCGTGATACATTTTTGTTGTTTAATCTTCAACTATCTAAAACTACCTAGATTGAACTGTTTTATTGTTAAGAACAGGATTTTCTTTTTTTATATCTTTTTATTATAATTAGTTTGGCAATAACTGAAGTCTCAGTCACAAGGCTTATATTTGTTACTCTAGGACTCAGCATGCATATTCATCATTGATCGTATTAGTTTACCACTGAATATTGGATCGTTCATTAGTTTACCCTTAATAAGATTAATTGTTTTACATAAACTTTCTAAAGCATTTTTATGTTTTCAAAATAATTTGGCTATGGCAATATTAGATCTAAACTACCTGCCGACTTCATAAAGGTAAATTTGAACCTTGCCTACCAGAAAATCATGCACTTTGCTGAGTTGGTCTTTTGTATTAAAGATGTCTATCCCGTTAAGCAAAACGTCAAAAAGAAATTGAAAACTTTCTCTGACCATTGTCTCTTACTGTTGTTAGTAAGAGAACACACCTCAATGAGTTAGTTATTGTATGAAGCTATTAAAAATACTCTCCGGGACTCTTTTGATCATCATGAGATAAAGGACCAGTGATTTGAGAGCTCAAAAAACTGGGTATTTGTTCACTGTTCACGTATTTGATATTCTTAGTTTATTAAGATCTTAATTTTAAGCATATTAAGATGGCCTTCTATAAATATTGTCTAAATACCAGTATTTTGCAAGATTCTGCCAGAGGTGTAATTTGTTTTATAGCACTAGTGTTCAAAAATGTCAAATTGCTAGATTTTCCCAGCAAATTTCTGACTCTAAGCCATCACCAACCATTGTCACTCGTTCTCTGGGTCACAGTGCCCGGGGGTCTCTGAAACACAAGCCGCCCGGTGGAGTTGCTGCTTGTCGTCGGCCTGCTGGGGCCACTGTGGTGCCCTCCTGCCTGCCAGGCCCACCCCCCTCGGCTGGGCAGACATGCAGCAGTGCCACACAGCTCCAGGATCTGCAAACCCATCACCCTCCCAGTTCCAGGGCCCCAGGAACCCCCCGATTAGCTCGCGCTTCCCTTCAGTGCTTCCACTTACACTGATTTTCTCCCCCGCTCTTCATGTGTAGCGGAACGTAATGGCTTCAGTAAGCAGTGTTTAGTTCCAAACGATGACGTACTTCTTTTAAGCAGTAAAAGTTTTCATGTCCTGCTATATTAAATTGTCAGTAACTCATCTTGTTACAGTAGCTTTCTCTGAGTGGAAAAAGAAAGAATGATCGCAGCTTGGCTTTGGAGCTTAGCAGACTATGATAACGTGAAAGTGCAAAATGAGAAAAATGCCCTTGTGTTGACTAAAACATGTACACAAGATTTATATGCCATTTTGTACACATGACATCTGTGCATATATTGAAGGAACATAGATAACAAAGCATACCATGAGAATTAAATGAAATATATCTGTACAAGTGACAAACACATAGTAGCCTAACTCTAAACTTACCTTTAGTTCTATAATGTCATCCAAAGAATGTATTTCAGAGAGGGCCACGAAACTTTTTTATTTTTTTTAACAACCATTTCTCTTGTGATGGCTTTTTGACTTCAACTTTTTAATGACAAGTTTATTTTCTCCTTGGAAACCTTCAACAATGGAAAACCAGTTTAAAATCAGGTTTAAGAATGTCAGGATAATATTGATAATTAAATTTTTAAGTGGGTCTTTTGTTAAGCCTGTACATCTTATAATTAATGACTTTCACCACACCACTGTTCTCTACCACCTTGAATCTTACCACATCTATGTTGCTTTGAAATCTGAGAGCTTTCCACTTCCTAACAGCCAATATGCTACTTGTTCTGGTATGACATCATATTACTGAATAGCTGAATATGATTTCCTGTGTTTTTTTTCCTGTATCTCTAAATGAAGCACTTGTGTCTTAGGATTATGATGTCGAATAAAGCAGATACTTAGATAAATTAGATTTTGGGGGGCAGAGGGAAAGAGATCATTGAAAAACAAATCATTGTCTACTAAATGCTTCCCAAAAGTAAACTGATTTTTTTATTAGAGCTGTTATAGGTTTACAGAAACATCATTTAGAACATACAGTTCTCATTTATCACGCAGCCCAGACGTGCAGTTTTCCCTATTATTAACGTTTTCCTTAGCATGGTGCCTTTGTTGTGACTGATGAGACAGTGTTATTTTAGTTGTATTATTAATTGTAGTCTAATTTAGGGTTCACTTTTTGTGTTGGACAGTTCTATGGATTTTCTTAAAAAATTTTTATTCTGGTAACATAAATACAACCCTCAATTTCCCATTTTAAACGCTTTCAGGTGTTCAATTCAGTGGTGGTGTTTACAGTCAGTGCCGTGTTCCCGTCGCCACCGTCCACGACCAGGACTCTCCGTCAAGCTGTTCCCTCCCCCACCCGCTTCCCTGGTACTCTGTATTCTAATTTCTGACTCTATGAGTGTGTATGCTAATTATCTCATATAAGCGAGATCGTACAATATTTGTCCTTTGTGTCTGACTTATTTCATGCAACATGATGTCTTCAAGGTTAGTTCCTTTTGTAGCATGTATCAGAACTTACGGCTGACCGGTGCCCCATTGTAGGGATATACACTCCATTTCATTTATCCATTCTTCTGCTGATGGACACTTGGGTTGCTTTCACCTTCTGGCAGCTGTGAATAATGCTGCTGTGATTGTCAGAGTGCAAAGGTCTGTTTGAATTCCTGCTTTCAGTTTGCAAAAGTAGTTTTTGATAATATTTAAAATATAATTAGGTATACCTGTGGAGAGAGAGTTTAAAAAAAAAAGCAGTGTCCATATTTGCATCTGATCTTCCATTTCTAATGTAAAGGTTTTTTTCTCTACTCCGCAGTTTAGGGTTTAGTTTTCCCCTGTACTCAGTCTTTTGTTAATAATATAAGTAGCTATTTTTAAGGAAGAAGCTGAGATATAAGTCTTGTGTTATAACTAGCTGGTCACTTATCTCCCACCTCTAGTCTACTATAAACAGGTAGGTAGTTGGATTCATCTCCTTTGTATCCTCATATTCACCAGGGCCCTTCTGTAGGGTAAGTGGGCATTGACTTGAATTGGGTTGTTGAATTAAACTGTTCCCACCAATTTGCTTCACTCAGTCATTCAATACCCGTTACATGTTCTTTTCATTCATGTTTTTTTTTTTTTCTTTTAAGGACAATCTTATTTCCATCATTTTAAAGTTCCTGGGAGTATCTCAGAATATTCACAGCTAGGGATAATAGGGGCAGGACTATATTTTGAAACTGGATTAGATTCAAGTTGCTGGACCAGAAAGGCAGTTTTCCTAGTACTAATTTTTTAAGGAGAGTTTTTGTAACACAACAATATGGATAGTATTGAGAAAATTATAACTTTCTCTGCCAAAATAAAATACCCAGGAGGCCAGAGTATACCCCACAATGCCAGTTTATTAATTTGTCATATGGATCCGACCACTCTCATAAATGTGCTCAGTTTATTCCTTCCTGTGGTTGATTTATATGTTAAGCCAAATTATATGCAGAAGATCCTTCACCAGTGTACCATGGAAATCACTTTCTCATAACCGGAAGATACTCAAAGTAGAGAGTGAACTCTTGGAAGAAAGACATATTAAGTAGAGACACAAAGGCAGATATTTGGAAGCATGTTCAAGATAAGACTAGGTGAGCTGGGATAAGGTGAGGTAAGATGGTAGACCAGTGTGTCTGGATTCTGGATGCTGTGGGAGTGTAGTGTGAGATAAGGCTGTAGAGAAAGATGGTGTTGGGGCCTGAATCACGTCCCCCACAAAGACGAGTTCAAGTCCTCACCCCCGTGCCTGTGGATGTGGCTCCATTTGTAAACAGGACCTTTGAAGGTGTCGTTAGTTAAGATGAGGCCAGCTCAGTGAGGGCGAGCCTTTATCCTGCGTGGCTGGAGTCCTTGTACACAAAGGAGATTTGGACACAGGCAGGAGGGGATGGAAAGGGACAGAAGGCCATGTGACAGGCAGACACCGAGTCATGGATGGCCGTCATGCCACCACCAGGACACTGCAGACCGCGGAGAAAGCAGGGCCTGTCGGCACCTTGATGTTGGACTTGCAGCCTCCAAAGCCGTGAGCCAATAAACTCCTGTTGTGTAAGCTGATCAGACTGTGGTATTTGTTATAGCAGCCCTGGCAAAGTAAGACAGACAGTAGGGAGCAAAATGTGCAAGTTCTGAATGCCAGGCTAAGACATTTAGACTTATTTTTTATGTAATGGGGAGTCTTTGGATTTTTAGCTAGAAGCAGTGGGGTGTTGACATACTGCCTTCTGTTTTATAAAGATGACTCTAGCAGTAATAGATTGAAACTGTGGAGTGAGAATGGAAAGGAAAGAAGTTCTGGAAATGATGCAGAAATAAAATCCGGACTTGCCTGAAATCACAGCTAACTGGTAAGTGGTGGGGCCAGGCCTGAGGGTGCCTCCGACTCCAAAACCACCACCCCGTCCTCCTTCCACACTACAGATAGCTTGTGTAATAATTATTCATGTGTCTTTGTTTATTAGGAGAAGGAACTGTGTCATTCATTTTTATGCTCCTGGGTCTTGGCACGGTGCCTAAAAAAATAACAGCTACTTCATGAGTTCCAGCAGTAAAAATCTTGGTTGTGCCCCTACCAGGCACCATGCTGGGTAAATGTGTACAATGACGGATTAAAAGAAAAACTTCAATTTCCCATGAAGCTTACAGTTATTTTCAGCAGGTAGATGTTGAAGAGTCATTGGATTAACTCTTGTAATTTAGGGTAAGATTACAACTATGGTAGGTATTGAGAAACAAAGGTATTTGGTGCTGTGAGAGTGTATAATGGGGGGGCCCACATTTAGTCTGGGTGACTTCCACTAGAAAGCAGCATTTCAGAAGAGAGCCAAGGATGTGTGGAAAGCAGCCAGACCAAAGGGAGGGAGATTTGCAAAGAGCGTCCTTGGAAGAAGGGAGCAGCGTGCACCAAAGAATGGCCAGGTGGACTGTTGGAAGATAGTCAGTGTGGTGGGAGCATAGCAGCAAGGGGCACTGTTGGTGGAAGATGAGGGGGGAAGGCCTTACACCATGGGAGGTCTGGCAGGACATTCACGGGTTCTTGTCATTACTCTGAAAGCAATGGTCAAGTCTAAGGATTTTAAGCAATGAACGATATGACCAGATATGCATTTTCAGAAGCTCACGTTGTGGAGGATGGCCTGGGCCAGGTGCCCGTGGGTGCTGGAAGACAGTAGGACACCATTGCAGCAGTGTAGGAGAGAGATGGCTTGCCCCAGAGCCAGCTGGAGGGGTTGGAGACGGACAGAAACGATGTGTTTCAGGGGATTGAGGGGAAAGAAGGATGAACTGGTAAAGCGGATTGAGAGGTAGTGGACAAAAAGGTCAGAGAGCTTTAAAAGGAGAGAAAGGTCAGCCACGTCAAATGCTGCTCACAGAGGAATTATGATGGGGTCTGGGAAGACGTGTTTGTGACTTGTCTGGTTGTGTGCGTTTGTTTGGTCTGTGTCTCCTGCCAGACGTAGCATGAGCCAGCCTGTTTGTTCTCCACTCTGTACACTGTGCCTAGATAGATACTTGATATTTGTTGGATGAATGGATGGATAGATGGAAAGACAGCCCAGAGAATTTGCCTGGAGGAGATCTGCCTTTACTAGACAGCTGGAAGAAGAGGACTCAGCAGAGGAGACTGAGAAGGGTCAGTAAAGGAAAAGGAGACTTGCAGAAACAGAAAAGCCACAGAATAGAACAGCTTATGTGCCATAGAGAAAACTCAGCATTTTTTTTTCAACTTGAAGATTGGGGTCATCAGTGACTAAACTGAGAATAATTTCAGTTAAGGAAAAAAGGGTGGAATCCAATATGCAAGAAGATGAGGACTTTGGTGGGGAAAGGAATACAGAAGGGAAGGTGGCTTGCTGGGGACGCAGGGTTTAGGAAAGGTTTCTTTAATGAGAAGCATTTTGGGATGTTGTTTTTAATGCCAGGGATAAAGGGCAGAGGATGAGGTTCAACCCGAAATCATGAAAAGCAGATGATTGAAGGAGCCAAGGCCTTAAAGGGGGGCACAGAAGACGGGGTGAGAGGCTTGGGACAAATGGCAGTAATTTGGGAACAGAGCTGAAAAAGGAGGATAGCAGAAGGGATGATGCAGAGGAGATTTAAGTGGAATGGAAACAGGGCCAAAACCTTTTTTTCAGAGGTTTTCTTTTATTCAACAAGCAATGACTGGATTCTACGTATGTGGTATTTTTGTGACTGCTTTTCTAGTCCTGCCCTGGAAGTTCACAGTCGAGCAGTGACAGTGCTTCTGGCACAGTACAGAAGCACAGTCATCCACATGTGCAGAGGGGGACCTGGCGCGAGATCTGGTGACCCTTGAGCTGAACTTGAAGCAGGAGGAGTCAGCCAAGCAGCTGGAAAGAAGGGCCTTGGGGCAGCACCTGTTCGTTTCTGGTGATCATATCATGCAGAGAAACCTGTGTGTTTGACTTGACATCTGCAAGCAGCATTCTCTTTCTTATTACCTCTGCTTGACAGCATTTCAAGACAATCATGATCCAGTTGTTTATCATCTTTACTATGGAAATTTTCATTTTTGGAACAAAAACGGGGATCATAGTGACTTCATTGTTTTGTTGTTATGAATGGGGACGTTAATTGGGTTCTGGTGAGGATTGTACAAGTTAGTGTATGTAAAGCAGTTTGATAGCTGGCATGTAATAAGAACTGTTAAAGTGTTTACTATTATAATTATTATTATGCTTTTTACATATAGTTTAATCTGAACCTCAAAACTGAGAATAGGAGACCTGGAAACAGTAGACAGAGATTCAGCTTGATAACAAAACTCTCTCATGAACTATCATTAAACAAATCTTTTACTTAAGAATTAGGATTCTTTTTTATTTCTCCATTCCACCTGTGTTTGGGTATTTCAAAACAGCTGACAAGGAATGTTTGGGAGATTTTTATAGAACTGTCATTATTTATCCCTCTGTCATGATTAAAGAAATAATAGAGAATAACTATGGCATGTAATTATTAAAGGTTGATGTTGGTTCTCATTTTATACTATTTTAATATCCTCTGTGCCTGTAATTATATCTGTTTATCATCCTTAACATTATTTATTGTGTGTCTGGGTTTTCTATTTTCTCTTTCTTGGAAAGAACCAGCTCTTGATTTTATTTATCAAGTCATTTTTTTTTGTTTTACGTTTCATTAATTTCTAACTTTGTCTTTATTCATTCCTTCCCTGTACTTTCTTTTGGCTTTCTTAGTTGAATTTTTATCTCATTATTTTCTAATGAATGCGTTTGAGGCTATAAATTTGCCTCTGAGTACTGTTTTGGCTGCATCCATAAATTTTTACTTATAAAATGTTCTCTTTATTTCTAAATAGGCCTTAAGTTTTCATTTTTATTTTCTCTGATTTATGTTGGAGAGTTTTACAAAATTTCAAAATGGTTAGTTATAGTTGTTGGTTCTCGTTTTGTTGTTGATCTCTTTGATTGCTTTATAGTCAGAATGTGGCATAGATGATTTCTGTATCTTAGAATATATCACGATGTTTTCTTTGTGGCTGAATACTTGATCAATTGTTGGTATATGTTCCATAGTGATTTTTAAGTATTTATATTCCATTTGAATTTAGTTCATAGTTGCATTTTATTTTTTTAAATCTCAGTCATTAATTGTTTCTCTTCATTTCCCATCTCTGTATGTTGGAGCATCCCAGGGCTTCATCTTTTAGGTGGTCAGCACTCACTTCCTGAGTGATCTCACCAATCTCCTGGTTTTAAATACCATCTTTATACTGATAGCTCCCAAGGTTTTATCTCTACATTGGATTTTTTCTCTGAACTTCAGAGAAAATCCCATACCCTTCCCTTATATCCCCCTCTTATAGACATTTAGCTTTGGTATATTGCCTTTGTTACAATTAACGGAAGCATATTACAGTGTTACGGTTAACTGTTAACTACATACTGTAGTTTGCATTGATTGTATTTTTCCCCAATACCATCCCATTTTCAACATAGTAATTATTTAATATGACAAAAATTAAACTGTTAGCCAAAAACAGATGAATGTTAAACATGGTTGCAAATGAGCCAACTTAAGCCAACTTAATTATTTACTCATATGTCTGATATGCACTTCCAACTTAAGTTGCTTCTCTTTCTCTCCTTCTTTGGAACTGATTGTTTTGTTTTTCTTGAAACAGTTTTTCCCCTTTAATAGTTGCCAAGTTATACACTCTTTTTCTGTTCTTTTATTGGTTCCTATAGAAATCGTAACAATCATTAGCTTACCCACAGTTGATTAGTACCTTTGCCTGTCTGCTGAGTAATATGAAGGCCTTGGAACATGGTACCTCTTTTTATTCCTCTTTCTTGGCTGTTATGTCACCCTTATATTGCATTTTAATTCTATCTTTTTTAACACTGTAAGACATCATTATTTTTGTTTTATACAGTCAGTGATTAGCTTTACCCACATTTTTTCTTCCTTTCTTTTTGTTCCCCAGATTTTCTACTGAGAATCACTTTCTTTTATCCTGAAGTTCATCCTTTAGACTTTACTTCAGTGGGGACTATTGTTGAAAAACTTAGTTTCTGTTTGTGTGAATCTGTCTTTAATTTTTCATTTTTTAAATTGGAATAGTGATTATTTTTTTCTAATTTAATGTAGTCATCATCACAATCAGCCCTTGAACACATTCAAAAAAATTTTGAAGTAAGAATAATAAAAAAAGAAAAACTAAAAATGAAATATAATAAAAAGGTCAGACAACACCCCCACCACCAAGAATCCCATACCCCTCCCTTATATCCCCCTCTTGTAGACATTTAGTTTTGGTATATTGCCTTTGTTACAAAGGCAAATATGAAAAAATTAAACTGTTAGCTAAAAACAGATGAATATTAAACATGGCTGCAAATGAGCCAAAACCTGTATAGAAGATGAACATTCCAGGGCAGGAAGCATCCTTTTAACTTGGGCAAATAGGCATGCATCAAACCATCTTAACATAATTGCAGAAATGAAGGAAAAAGCATGAGATATAGGAATTTTTTACAGTAATAAGCTATTACTATTTTTAAAACGTGTTTTAAACAACCCCACATCAGAAGAACAAGCTTTGGACCGTTTTCAAGTAGTGAAGATGTGTATGCATGCAATAATTTACATTCACACTTTTTAACTTGCTTTCATTCTTAAAAGATGCTTTTGCCGGGAATTCTAGATTGATGTTGATGGTATCATTTTACTGTCTTCTGACTTCAATTTTTACTGCCCAGTGTCAGTCTAATTGTTGTTCCTTTGAAAATAATGTCATCTTAGCCACAGTCCTTTTAAAGGGCTTTTAAAAGAACTTCTCTGTATGTTTGGTGTTCTCCATTTTCCCCATTAAATTCCTAGATGCTAATGTCTGTCTATTTACTGTACTTGGGATTTCTTGGGCTTCTTGAATAGCAAGGTGCTTCTTTCAGTCCAAGGGAAAACCTCAATTATTATCTCTTTATATAATTACTTTGTCTCATTTTCATCTTATTCTGAGGCTCTGATAGACATTTGTTAAATTGTCTCTCTCTCTCTATCCCATGTCTCGTATTTTTGACACCTATGTCTCCTTTGGCTGCATTCTGGATGGTTTTTCTCTCCTATCTTCCGTTCATTAATTCTACTTTCAGCTATGTCTAATTTGCTTTTACACTTATTCATTGAATTTTATGTTTTGGTTTTTAAAATTTTTAATTGCTAGAGTTTCTACTTGGTACTTTTAAGAAATCTTTAGTTTTTAATTAGTTTTCTATTTCCTGTTGATCTTCTCAAACTTGTCTTTCTTTTCTTAAGCACAGCAAGCATATTTGCTTTATAATCCATATCTGACAGTTCTAATATATAAAATTTTTTGTGGATCTTTTTCTCCTTTGTGTTTCTTCTGATTTCTTTATGTACTTTGTAAGTTTTTTTTTTTTTCATTCTTATTATTATCATTATTATTAGGAGCTGATGTTTCCTTGGAAATTGTTGAACTCTTTGAGGTCCAGGCACCATGTGACACTACCAGCATAGAACCACTTTAAAAGAAATGCAAGGCTTGGGGAATTTTTGGATTGCCCAGGTAATATGAATTTGGGCTCTAAATCATGGTGAGGGCCAGCTCATGGTTGCAAATTCTTGGGAACTGTTTATCATCCCCTGAGGTGCTCAGTGCCAACCCCCCCACAGTTTTCCTTAAAGTACCATGGGGGTGGGAGGTATATGGTAGATTATTTTTCTTCCTATTCTCCTTAAACTGAGGCTATAACCTTCAGTAGAAATCCCAGTTTTATTGGGGAGGTGGGGCGATTCTGTTAGACCTCCCACTTTGTTTGGGCTCTGGAGTTTATCTTCTGTTCCCTGAGGCTGCAGGCTCATAAATGCTCTCAGGACAGGTGCAGCTGCGAGCTCCTCCCTGCATCTCTGGGGTTTGTCTTCCCTTAGATTCTGGATGGATAGAGCCATATTACAGGGCAAGTCCTTCAGTGATTCTGTGTGCACATGTATGGATGGATAAATCCTTATTACGTGGTGAGTCCTTTGGTGCTTTGTGCGCACATATACAGATGGATAAATCCTTATTACATGGCCAGTCCCTTGGTGCTTTTGTGTGCACACATATGGACGGATAAATCCTTACTACGTGGTGAGTCCTTCGGTGCTTTTGTGTGCACACATATAATTGCTAGTTTCCAACAGACGATGATCCAATCCTAGTCAGCCATACTGGGAAAATGAGAAAGCTTTGATGTCGATTTGCCATACTAAATTTGACAGATGGTTTGGAACCATTTAAAGAGTTCCAAAAATGTATCAGGTAGCTCCCTTCATGATAAAATAATAGTCCAGCAGCAGTTGCTAAAGTTGGCTGCTTGTTTGCCGTGTAACAGGCAGTGACGGTGAGCTACATGCCAACTCTGTGAGTGCTTCGTCATCCCGTTTCCTGGCGAGTGGCCCAAGCTTAGGGTAATTGCGTTGCTTGCCCAGGTTTACATAGTTAGTAAATAGTGGAACTCAGCTTCAAAATGAGGTCTCTCTGTCCCCAAACCCTATACATTTGGCCATTACCCTGTGCTGCCTGTAATGAGGTCATGCCCATTCAATCCTGAAGGCATTTAATATCCACATTTGGTTCACCTCTGGAAGTTACACTTAATTCAGTTTAACCTGGAATGCCTAAGAAAATCTGAAGTTAAAGCAGTTCTTTTTCAATTTTTAAACATTCTAGAAATCTGTTTATATTTTGTCGTTGATGTTCTGAATGCATGAAGATGCATACTTTTTTCTTTGACATTTTAAGTTTTTTCTTCTCAATTCAAAGAGTCACATTTTCCAAAATTGTAAGAATGTAATATAGTTTATGAAAATAGCTCATAAGAGTTTCTTCAGCCAAATAACTAACATTGAATATCGACTTTTAAAATGAACTAATTACCTATTCAAACTATAGTGTATTTGATCTATGTGCCTGATTGTTGTACAACCAAATTACCAGTGTTTTTTTTTTATCATCGTTTTCTGCATTAAAACAATTGCCTAGAAGCATTTAATTAATAAAAAAATAATTGAATTAGCACTTTTGAGCTCTAAGGGCCACTAGCTAAGTTGTACAGACCAATTTAAGGATAACAGTTTAATTTTTGTGTAATTTATGCAGGAATTTTAGTGTAACTTTTATTAACCACTTAATAGTGACCCTTTTTCCTCCACTTTGCTTGATGAGGGTCAAGATTTATGCAGTGGCAAATGAGGTTAACAAATTCACACCTTATTTTGTGACTAGTTTGGCTTGGAGGGACAAACAAGCATAAAAAAGTAAGAGAAGTTCATCTACAAACGCTGTAAATTTTTCTCTGTATAACTACAAAAGCCTACATCATCTCTTCTTGGCAGAGAAGTTGAAAACCCTATTCTGTCAAACAGTAATTTTTCTCCTAAGTGATAGTAATTTTTAAAACCTGTATTAGAAAATTTTGAGATGTTAGAAAATTAAGTATAAAACACACTGATTTGAAAATCAACATATAGGAAATGATTCAAAATGATTGATAGGATCAAAAACTATACAGTTGGATATTATTTTGTAAACCATATTATAGTAAGTTTACTGCTGTGTTGCTGTATAAGGCTTTTTTAGATTTGCCATTATTTTCTATGTACACCTAAAAATCTCAATATTCCTCTCCTCGTATGAACAAAATGTAGACAGATGAAAAACAGTCCAGTAACAGTAAGAATTTAACATAGTTTGTGGATTTTGAGTTCATAAACAAAAACTCAGTAAGTAAATGTACTGATCATAACCAGAATTTTGATTAGTGGCAGACAACATATTTATGTCTTTTTTGATTTGATTAAAAAATTAAGCTCTCCCCCTAAGGGGTCAGTGAGCTGGGACTTGTCCAAGCTTACAGAAGCAGCTGAATGAGTACTTTCCAATCTTCCTTCTAATAAATATGCATGCTTGGCAAAAAGCAAACTCTTACTCCAGTAATGATACATATTTCCTCTGGTTCCAAATTATATTTCAGTTTATGAGGCATTTTCCTTCAATTCCAAATGGTGTGTACTTCCAGGAACATTGTACCTCTGAATCCAACATCTTGCTGAATCTTTCTGCACCATCCCAGCTACTATATTGAATAATCATTTCATCCACAGGATACTTTTCACCGCTTTTTCTTCATTCTTCCTTTCAAGTCTCATTTACAGACTGCTGTGTTCAAGGCCCTGAATTCAGCACAGCACACATTTGAGAACATAATGGCCCCTCCTCTCCTGGAATTTACCTTCTGACTGGAGAAATACATCATTTTCACTGGGTGTTCCCAGTTGCTGAGTTTTTATATGTTGCTGATCGGAACATTCTCTGACAGTCTCGCTAGTTGGACTCTTCCTGTTATTAGAGGCCATCCTAAATTACCGGGAGGCAGAGGCGGAACTTTCTCCCAGCCTGCGCCGGAGTCCCCCGCTGGTCTCCGCAGGTTAGCCCTGCCGGCTCACCCACGCTACATTTTTGGCCGTTGGCTCCGTCCTGATGACTTTCCAGTTAGCATCTTTACCTAAAGCCGAGCCCTCGCCTTCCCTTCCAGCTTCCTACTGGACCCCCACGTCAGAGCGCAGAGACCTTAAATCCTGCCTCTAACCAGAACCTGACCCTCCCGACTTCCCCGCATCTGCCCTTGCTCCTCGGCCAGCCATAGATTCATAGACTGCCATACACTTAGGATTTGGGGCTTTTTTGGACTCCTTCCTGTCTTTTCAAGTCCAGTTTATTCCGTCCTTTTTACCTGTCTCCATTTCATCCCCCCTTTTTAAGGCCCTGGTTGCTACCACCCTGGCCCCTCCTGATCTCACACCTCTGATGCTCCCTGACTCTTCCCCATTGGTTTGTCCTGCTTGCTGCTAACACATCGGGGAGTCTCCCACCTCCACTTTACCCTGTGTTCCCTGCCAGATGCATCCTGCAGTGACCGTCCGTATCTGAGTTCTTACAAGCACTGTTTCTCTGCCACTTGATTTTACACTTGGCTGTGTAGCACCTTGAATTGTTGTTCAGTATTTTTCTGGCTGTAATATTTTTAAGTAGGAAGCAAGCTGCTGAGTGCCTGCTTGTGTAGATCAGTGCGGCCGGGGGCCCAGAGACACGGAAGCACGTCTGGGCATAATCCATACTGTTCTTGATGATGGCCTTAGCCGACAGCCACCAGGGCTCCTGGGTGCCTGGCGCTGTCCTGTGCCCTTTGCGAGTGCGCTTGGTACCCCAGTGATGCGCCTGTTAGGGTGAGCTGGGTGCAGAGTGGGCGAGTAGCTTGTCTAGGTCTCTGCTAATAGGCGGCGCAGCCAGCCTGGCCCACACCACTGCCCCCCGCACCGGCACCACAGGGTCTGGCCCAGGTCCTGTCCCCGCACTTGCACTCTTAGCCTCATCGTGCGGCCAGGAGGTCAGGTAGGGAGCACCGAGGCCTGAGTCAGCCCGTGCAAGATGCCCCTGCAGAGCAGCGTGCAACGCACACTGCATTTCTCAGAAGGCGCGCTTACTCCCCCGTAGGAAAAAGTCAAAGGGCTGTGGGAGGATTTACAAGTGGGAGGGGGGATTTGTGTGATATGTAAGGTTCCGAGCACCTGACCAGCAATAGGGAGCGATTTGGGGAGCTGGGTGGGGGTGCTGGAAGGGGTGAGGGAGTGTGCGTTTGTGTGGCAGGTGCAGCCAGGACAGAAGAGTGGATGGCGACCACGGTCCGTAGCCAGCAGAGTGGCCGCTGGTCTGTGTTTAGAAACGTCTCGCTGCAATGGCGTGTGAGGTCAGCGGGGGTAAGGCCACTTAGGTTACTGCCATAGCTTGAGTTAGAGACAGTGAAGGCTGAACTCGGGAGCTGGCAGGGCAAGGAGAGACCAGAGGCCAGATTTTACCGAGGCCATTCTCAAGGTTTGTCCCCTGATTGGACTGCAAGAGGCAGGTCCATTAAACAAGTGGGGTTCAGCTGCAGGTGCTGGTGGGGGACATACAGGAGCTGGAGTCCAGCGGGCAGCCGGTGACGCGGAAGTGACGAAATCTGACTTAGAGCCACGGCTGGTGCAGCCCTCGGCGGAGACCAGGGAAGCAGGTAAAGGGGAGGCGTCCAGGAGGCGACAGAAGGTAGGCACTGGGAAAGGGGTGTTCCCGAAGAAAGGGAGACACAGGGTGGAGACGGGAAGTGAGCGCATGGAGCGTGGCACGCGGCGTCGAGGCCGAGGTTGCTGCTGGTGGGCGTGGGAGGGGCAGCTGGTGTGTTTGGGGTTTATATAAGCTACTTAAAATTGTATGTTCATCGCACCTTAGAACTGAACAACGGGATCCTTTGTTTTATGAAGGATGTCAGGCCAGGAAGGTTGATGCAGTGACCCGAGGTCATGTAGCCACTTAGCAGCAAGACTTGGCGAGACTTGGGCCTTTCTCAAGAAATCCGAAGGCTGCATCTCAGACCTGGTCCTTAGATCTGTGCTTTCTTGCCATAGCGGGAATCTGCTGGATGACAGTGTCAACATTTATGTATCACTTTGTAGTTTAAAAAATGCAAAACTGTGTACTGGGAAAGGACCTAAGAGTAGTCCCTTTAAAAAATCTTCAGTTGGAGGAGAAAAAGGGTAACGGATAGTATCTGTCATCTCCTTTAATTTTCACCTCGTCTCTGTGACATGGATAATTTATTATTCCCATTTTGCAAGGGAGTGAAGTAAGATCCAAAGAGGTAAGTAACTTCCTAAAAGTCATACAGTGGAGCCTAGAACGCTGATACAAATCTCGTAGCTCAGATTATCTTGTCCTTTTCACTCCACCTGATAAAGAAGATTCATGAAATGAAACTCACCAGAAGGGCATCTGACCTCAGCGGAAGCCATGTTGTCTTGGGGGTAGTATCGCAAATTGCTCGAATCCTAACTGGACCATCAAAACTGGTATTTTCACATAGGTATTAATTTTTGTAGGGACAGGATTAGGGTTAGACTGATTCTTAGAGTGTTTAAGTCATTAAACACTTTCTGGAGACAAAAACCCACCCTCCCCCAGACGGACCCTGCACCTGAGTCGCCTGGTTGGGGGTGGATCTCCTCGGGAAGGCTGGCGCGGCTGCCTTCACGTCATGGGGAAGGAGAGGAGAATCTGGCAGGCTGTCTCCTCACGCGTGACAGTTTTGTGTTCACCCAGGCATTCAACTCCTTGACCGAGATTCTCTGTTTAAGTTTGAACAAAATAATCGGCATCAATCGTTGATAGCAAATGTCTGTCATTACCTTTATGTGAAGAGAAAGATGCTCTTACTGCCTAAGGAAGAAAGAAGGAAACACCCTGAGATTGTTGTAAGGCTTTATTTATCTGTTACTATTTGGGCTGCATTTCAATTCCTTAGAAATGATTTCTTTCCAGAGGGGACCAGTTTATTTCTGGGAAAGCTCAGAGGTTTCAGAGATTTTTGTTACATTTATCAAAGAGCAAAATAACCCTTAAAATCTGTTTACTTGTCATGGTATTTTAAAATTGAAGTCTAGAATATTTATGGTACGCTATACTTATTAAAATGCTATTAATGTATACTATAGCAATCTACCAAATGCTCCAGTCTCCTGGAATCTTCAAAGTGAGATGTGTAAATAGACCCGAAAATAAACCTTCATCCACATTAAGGATGTAACTAAAATTAAATAATCTTCAGTGTGAAGAGTTAGGTTAAAGAACATGAGGTAGCTATATAAAAAACAAATTTGATTTTTTTTTGACTCATCAAGAAATCTTACCATTTGCAGCATCATGAATTTGTAGGCCTTGAAATTAATATTTTTCAACTAGTTTGAATCATTTGTTCTTTATTTCTCTATTTTATAAAATAATGTTTAATAATGGATTGCTCCAGTTGACAAGGCTCGGTATATTAGGATTAGATTTCTTTGTCAGTGTCTAAAAAAATCCAAATGAATGGTGACTTTGAAAAGAGAGAAGTTGATTTCTCTCCTCTGTAAAAGTCTGAAGGTAGGAAGTCATCGGGAGCTGAGGCTTCTTGGTCCTTCTGCTCCCCCCACCTCGCACGCAGGCCTCCCCTCTCCCTCCTCCTGCCACCGTGGCCTCCCCCTCCCCCCGTGGCCTCCCCACCTCCCTCCTGTGGCCTCCCCACATCCCCCTGTGGCTTCTCCTCCCCACCTCCCCACTGTGGCCTCCCCATGTCCCCTCGTGACTTCCCCCCCTCCCCCCGCCGTGGCCTCCCCCCCTCCCCCCGTGGCTCCCCCCCCCCCCCGTGGCCTCCCCACTGTGGCCTTCCCCCCCTGGGGGACTTCACCTCTCACTTTTGCTTCCATCCATTGACCAGAACTTGGTCACAGGGCCAATTCCAGCAAGAGGTTGGGGTGGACTCCTAGACCCCAGGCACCCACTGAAAGGCGGGGTCCCATGACTACCGGGAGATGCGATCGGGCCACGGCGGGCCTGGCCAGACTGCTGCAGTTACTACAGCATTGCTCGTTTGTTTTCAGATTTGAAAACAGTTTCCAACATACTGGAAGATTCTTTAATTCTCACAGCCCCAATTTCATCAGTGCTGATGATTTGCCATATTTGCGTCAAACAGTTATTTTCTCACTTTCGGAGCCCCTTTCCTCTTCCCCTCCCAGAGAGGACCCGTTTTTGGAGTTGGAGTGTGCCTTGTTTATGCACATTTCCACACACAGGGCCCCCCAACAATATTTTTAAGTAGATTTTGAAATTTAAATAAATGCTCTTCTACTCCCATGTGCACTACCTGTTTATATAATAAATGGTGATTTTGCAGGTGTATTTTATGGCTTAAAGTGTCTCCTTTTGGCAGGTTGAAAAATAACTGATAGAACCTAAGCCCTGGTCGTCAGTCTAGCGCCCAGCACGCTGCTCGCGTGGAAATGCACGTGTGTCATCAAGGCTGACGAATGCAGGAGGAGGGGAAAGCTGAGGCCACTGCCTGAGGGTTGCTGCTGCTGTCACTGCGCCGCTGCTGCTTGACAGACGGCGATTTACTCGTCGTGCTCTGCCCTCTGCAGTGACATCATTGCAGTTTCCCCTCCGCATCTCACTGGTTCTTCTCAAACGCACCAACTGGGCCACAGCTGCTTCCCAAACCTGCGTCCCCTCGTCCTCCCCTCGTCCGTCCCCTTGTCCGTCCCCCAGCCAGCGCCCAGCCGTCTTTCTTTGAAGCTTGCAAATCCTGCCCTCAATTTTGAACGTGATTTGTTTGTGTGAGGAGAGTCAGGTTTTAATTTACCTTTTTAGTAACTACCATCGTGTTATGTTTAACTCCCAGGCTCATCCTTTCCCTCTTGCAGATTTATGTTCTGAGTGTGAGGCCATCATCTCCTGTATATATGCTGCTTCATGCCTTTCCCTAGATTTTTATTTGCTGTCGTTGGCTATTCTACTTCAAATCATCTTCCCGTCCTTATATCTCACAAGTCAGTTCTAGATTCCTTCTTAGCACCTTAAAACAATATGCCTACACATATTGTATAATTAGGGGTAAAGTGAATGACGTTCCAGAATTAAGAGTAAATGTAGATTAGGCTTCCTGGGGAGATTTCTAGTAATGTAGCAAACTGAGCTGATGTGAATGAGCCCTGACCTTCCAGTATAAGATTAAATATTAAGGGAAAAAATCCATAGTTTTAATTAAAAGAATAAAATGGAAAGCCAGTTTTGTTTTAGTACTCACAGCAAAAACTCAAAGCCAGAGTCATAAGTAGGGACTGACAACGGGAATATAAGCCTCGGTGCCTGCAGGGGGTTTCAACCTTGGGGCAAAAGTCATGCCCTTCCTTGGGTCCGCAGCTGGGTGGACCTGAGCCTCCTGCAAAAAAAAAATAGTCTCAAAGATCTGTCCTTCTGCAAAGGAGAATGAGAAAAATTTCTGCTCCAGAACCATGGAAACTCTAAGGGCTCTGGCAGAAACCATTGCAAAAGCTGTTCTCAGGCTTACCCCAAACTCCAGGCATTTGGGACTCTCACTGAGGGGAATAACCCTCAGTGAAGTTGTGCTCACAGTCAAACATCATCAACTTCGAGGGCAGTCAACAGATGCAAGAAAGGTAAGGGAACCAATGTGAAAGAGACAATAAAATTACTTTTATAATTAAAGAGATAAAAGAAGGACTAAAACAATAATGAAAGAACATGACGGGATAGGAAAGAGATAGAATTTCTGGAAATGAAATGTTCATTGGGATTTTAAAAAAATTGTTGCATTAAACTGCTGAAGCAAGAATTGCTGAAATAGAGGATCATCTGGCCAAATCACCCAGGATACGGAACCGAGAGATAAGGATGGAAAATACATGAATGTCCAGGTGACACGAAAGATAGTGGGAAAGTGCAGCATACATATGACAGTTGCAAAAGGAGAGAATGGGGAGATGCAGTATTATAATAAGACAAGACAGTGGAATTTTTCCTGAATTGACAAGAGGTACAAGTCCTTATATTCGAAAACTACAGTATCTTGAATAGGATGAGTAAAAACAAATCCACATCTGTTCCAGTTTGCTAATGCTGCTGTTTCACAAAACACCAGAAATGGACTGGCTTTTATAAAGGTGTTTATTTGGTTACAGAGTTATAGTCTTAAGGCCATAAAGTGTCCAAGGTAAGGCATCAACAACAGGGTACCTTCACTGATGGCTGATGGCATCCGGGAAAACCTCTGTGAGCTGGAAGGTGCACAGCTCGCAGCTGCTCTGGAGTTCTGATTTCAAATGGCTTTCTCCCAGGACATTTCTCTCTAGGCATCTGGGGGTGTTCTCTTAGTTTTTCCCAGGCAAACTCTGGACTAGTGAAAGTCTACTTTCAATGGCCATCTTCAAAATGTGTGTCTTAGCTGTAGCAGCAAGCTCCTTCTGTCAGAGCTCTTACACAGTGCTCTAATAAACTAATCAAGGCCCACACTGGGTGGGGCCACACCTCCATGGAAATTATCTAATCAGGGTTATCACCTACAGTTGGGTGGGTCACAGCTCCATGGAGACAACCTAATCCAAAGGTTCCAACCTAATCAACACTAATATGTCTGCTCTCACAAGATTGTGTCAGAGAACTTGGCGTTTGGCGGGGCATAGTACATCCAAACCAGCACAACATCTAAACAAATCAAGGAGAAACTGTTAAGTATTAAAGCAAATAGCAAATCTTAAAAAACAAATACAGAGAGAAAAAGGATCATCGGTTACACTAACAACTGTCTTTTCATCTATACCAAAAGAGAGCAGAAGAAAGTGGAAAACTATTTTGAAAATGCCAAGGAAAAATAATTGTCTACTTAAACCATTTTATGCCCTGTTAGCATATTATTTGAGAATAAAAATAAAATGACAGTATTTGCAGGTAAACTAAGACTTACAATTTGTAATTAGACTCGTAGACTGTTACTATGAAGGCTATAAAAGATGTGCCTTAGCAGGAAGAAAATTGAATGTAGAAGGATGAAGATGGCAGTGAGAAAAAATAGTGAGGGGAAAAAAGTTAAACATCTTGGTAAAACTAAAATATTGACTGTGAAAGAAATTATTGTAATGGTGATAACTAATTTGGAGGGTTTAAAAACAAGAAGGAATTAAAATATATGACGGGAACCCTTGGAAGATGGGAGAAGGGACTCAGAAAGAAACACTTTAGCAGCCTGGTATTGAAGGGAAGGAGATAGCAAGATAAGCAAAAAACTTTCTTAGTGATTGTGTTAAAATATGTAAGGATATCTACTAATAAAACTAGAATGTACAACTTTTAAACCCAAGGAATGGGGGTAGGGGGCTTGTTCAGTCCAAAAGAATGTAGGAGAAGAGAAAGAATACAAGAAAACACATGGTAAATAGAAAGCATGAATTAAGATAGGGAATGATTCCAAATAGTTCAGTAACCACAATAAATGAAACAGGCTAAAAATGATAGTTAAATAACAAAGATTATCATGTGGAAAAATAAAATAAAAAGCAACCATATGTTATTTACAAGGGAGACGTCTAAAACCTGCTGTCACTGAAAGGTTGAAAGTAAAGGGATAAAGTAAGAATCTTGACCCTAATAATTTTTATGCATCTAAAAATTTAACCCCAAATTTATATAAGGCAAAACAATACACACCCTCACCCAACACTAAAGGACCAGATAGCCTCCATCTGGTACAGATTCTTCGAACACACAGCGAGGGAAAACTCTCAGACTCCTTTTTTCAAGCTAATGTAAATCTCAATTTCAAAATCAATTTAGAATAATATGAAAAAGGGAAAGTAAAGGTCAGTTTTGTGGATGAACCTACATACAAAAATCTTTTTAATAAATGGTAGATACTGATTTTTGATTTTTTGAACTTTTTATTGGCGGGCCAGTCCTGAAGGGCTGCTTTAGTGGTGACAGAGTCCCTCAGCTTTCATTTATCTGGGAATGTCTTAATCGCTCCCTGATTTTTGAAAGGTAATTTTACCAGATACTGAATTCTTATTTGGCAATTTTTTGCTTTCAGCACCTTAAATATGTCATCCCACTGCCCTCTTGCCTCTTGGTTTCCAGTGAGAAATTGGAACTTAATCTTATGATTCTCCCTTGTTGGTGACACGCTGTTTCTCTCGTGGCTTTCGGAACTCTCTCTGTATATTTGTCATTTGACAGGTTGATTACGACATGGTGCAGTGTGGATCTATTTGGGTCTATCTTGTTTGAAGTTCATTGAGAATCTTGGATGTGTACATCGTGTCATTCATTACATTTGGGAGGTTCTTGGCCATTATTTCTTTGAATGTTCTCTCTGCCCCTTCCTCTCTTTCTTCTCCTTCTGGGACTCCCACAGTGCATATGTTAGTGCACTTGAATGGTGTCCCTCAGGCTCCTCAGGCTGTGTTCACTTCTCTTCATTCTTTCTTCCTTCTCCTCAGGCTGGATGACTTCACTGGTCTTATGTTCAAGTCTCTGATTCTTTTCCCAGCTCCAATCTGCTGTTGAACTCCTCTAGGGAATTTTAAATTTCTGTTACTGTGATCTTCAGCTCTGTTTGGTTACTTTTCATAATTTTTATACCCAAAGCTATATTCTCTTTGTGTTTATCTCATTTTCTCGATTTCCTTTAGTTCTTTGTCCATGTTTTCCTTTAGTTATTACTGCACATTTAGGACCATTTTTAAAAAGTCTTGTCTGGAATGTCCCAGGTCTGGCCTCCTCATCAATAGTTTCTCCTGTTTGTTTGTTTTTTTAAAATACATTCGAGTTTTTTGAAATGACACCCTGGTGGGAACTTGCAATTGGGGATTAATTCCAAATTTAAAGACAAATTTTCCAAATGCTGTTCAAAGAGAATGAGAACACTGAAACAATAGATAAAAAATATAAATACCTGTAGTTGACATTATTGTAGACTCACCATTCTAACCTAGAAATATATGTTTAAAAATATATAGCACTACTGAAGGCTAATTATTGTTGAAGTGTTCAGTTTTATTCATTTTACAAAAAAAATGGGAGGCTAAAGAAAACAGGGTAAGGCCAGAACTGTAAAAATGTTTGTCATTCAAGATTACAAGAAAATAAGGTTGGAAGAGGGGAGGGGCAATTCTAAACATTACTAGCAAAAAAGGAGATATTCAAACATTTTAGACTCTTAATTATTTGGAACTTCTAAGCATCAGTTACAGAGAAATAAGACACTCGTAGAATAAGTGAAACATCAGCTATTGCTAAATTCATCAGGTCAATTCCGATGTTGGTGTACAAATGCCTTATTTAATCTAGAGTCAACGTGGTGTTCTCTTTCCCTAGAGGAACTGAGCTGCAAATGTCCCATGAACTGCATGAAGTTTGCTTCACTTTTCTTACTGACTGTAGAACCCAGAAATCTCTTGGGTTTCATGATGTCTGTGTGTTACTGTGACTCATGCCCCACCATGTTTATTGACAGCATGCAGAATGAGTTTCTGTGTCAATCTCATGCCCTTCTTAATGTTAGACACACATTTTTCTGCTTTTTGAAAATAATTACAGAACAAATTATTTGTTCTGTGCTTTATGGAAAGACAGGCACAGATATTAATAGCCACACAAATTGATTTCACTTTCAGATTGAGTAACAAGCAGCTATAACAGAGAACAAAAATTCCAGTATACTGTGTGAGGGATCAACAGACTTTTGTTGTTGTTGTTTCTCTATTTCATTTATCAGACAAGCAATAGTTCTTTTCTTTTCTGTCATCAAGTGTACACACTTACCAAAAGAACCTCACAGCTGTCACATTAACACACTAACATACACACAATGCACACATATACTCACACACATGCACACACAACTTCTTACATGATTTGTTTTTTTAAGCAGTGCTACTGAGATATATTCACATACCATGCAATCTATGTAAAGTGTACAATCAGTGGCTTTTAGTATAATCACAGAGCTGTGCATTTACCACCACAATCAAGTTTAAAGCATCTTCATTACTCCAAAATGAAAAACCCCATACCACTTAGCAGGCACCTTTAAATCCTTCTGTCTTTCCCTAGCCTTACATAACCACTGTTCTAATTCTCTCTATATAGATTTATTATATTTACATTGTATTCAAATGGAATCATACTTTTATGTAGGCCTTTGTGTTTGGTATCTTTCACTTAGCATGTTTTTTTTATTATTATTATTTTTTCTTAATTAGAGAAGTTGTAGGTTTACTTAAAGTCATGTAAAGAACAGCATTCCCTGTTGTTGACGCTGCGTTTTTGTGGTACCTTTGATTGGTAGACTTTCCCTGTGAAGCATCTGGTCCTGGGCTTTGTTGGGAGCTTTTTGATGCCTGTTTCAATCTCTTTACTTGTGATTGGTCTGTTGAGATCTTCTATTCTAGAGTCAGTGTAGGTTGTTTGCGAATTTCTAGGAATTTGTCCACTTCATCTAGGTTGTCTAATTTGTTGGCTTGGTTGTTCTTGGTATCCTCTTATGATACTTTTTATTTCTATGGGGTCAGAAGTAATGCCCCCCTCTTCATTTCTTATTGTATTTATTTGCATTTTCTCTCTTTTTTTCCTTTGTCAGACTAGCTAAGTGTTTGTCAATCTTATCGATCCCTTTGAAGAACCAACTTTTGGTTATGTTGGTTTTCTTATTTTTTTATTCTCAATTGCATTTATTTCTGCTTAATTTTTGTTTTTTCTTTCCTTCTGCTTGCTTTGGGGTTGATTTGCTGTTCTTTTTCTAGTTCCTCCCAGGGTGCAGTTAGGTCTTTGATTTTAGCTGTTTCTTCTTTTATCATGTAGGCATTTAGCCTAAGTTTCCTTCTCTGCACTGCCTTCGCAGCATCCCATAAGCTTTGATACATTGTGTATTTGTTTTCATCCGTCTTGAGATATTTACTGATTTATCTTGCAATGTCTTCTTTGACTGACTGATTGTTGTAAGAGTGTGTTGTTTAGCCTCCATGTATTTGTGACTTTTCCAGTTCTTCATCTGTTACTGATTTCCAGCTTCATTCCCATTTGGTCAGAGAAAATGCTTTGTATAATTTCAGTCTTTTAAAATTTATTGAGACTTGTTTTGTGACCCAGCATGTGGTCTCTCCTGGAGCATGATCCGTGAGCACTTGGAAATAGTGTGTGGTGGCCATGGAGTAGGACGGGCCCTGAGGTAACTACCGAGGCTGCTACATGAGACGACTTCCAGTATGAGTTCTAGTTCTGTATATGCCTAAATTCTTCATTTAGAATGTCGTTTTAATGTATGTCATAATCAAATAAAAATTGAACAAAATTCAATACCTGTAACACCCAACTGCCAGATTGGAAAGTCTGTACATGTATTCGTGAAATACTTGCAGCAGTGCTTCTGGAATCATGACCGTGAAAAGCTTGCCTGCATTTCCCTCCGTTCAGCATCCTCTAGAGATCTGATTGTGAATGGCTGCTCATTTGTTGTGAGACTGTGAGAAAGTCCCTTGTTCGCTGGCCCTTAGTTTCTCATCTGCTCCGTTAGCCTGATCCCAGTATCCACCCCGGCACATGGAGCAGCCGTCCCCGCCGAGCCCAGCCCACCTCCGCCGCCTCTGCTGACCCACACACCTGGGCAGGAAGTCAAGCCTTGTTGTTTCATAGACTGAGAGTTTGTGTTTGTTGCATAACAGCACCAAACTGATACATTTGGCAAAGTGAAAATTGATATGTTGGCAAGTAGGTTGGGGGTTGCGAGCTATTGATGGGAAAGTAAATTAATCCAATCATTATGGAGAACAATTTTGCGTTATATAAATTGTCGAGTTTGAAGCCCATGTTGTATCAGCCAGGAATTCCATTTCTAAATATTTATACTAAAGAAATTCATGCACACTTAAAGATGCTTGTTGCAGCATTCCAGTGGTGAAATAGTGGAAACAGTGTAAATGCCCATCCATGAGGGGAACGAACAGATAAATAGTAGCAATGGAATGTTCCACAGCAGCTACCAGGAATGAATCGGGTGACCCAAACCCTCCACCTCCCTCCAGCGGGTTATTTGGAAGTTCAGAAACCCAGGGCTAACATTTACTAAATACTGTAATTTTCTAGGGACTTAATATATGTCCTTAATTTATAACCTGATCTCATGTGCTCCAGTGGGTTTTCCCCATCCTCTGATGCCAGACCTCTTCTCAGTTCTGAGACGCCCGTGCTCTCTTTCATTCATTTCAGCTTCTCCTCCTGCTCCTGGACTTCTCATCTATGGAACTTGACCCCTGGAGCTACATTGAGCATTGAGAACAAAGCCTGCTTTTCCTCTTTCCGGTCTGAAATCCTCTCCCCAAACTTTGCTCCTCCACGTTCCTTCCTTCCTAGTCTAGTTTGGGCTGGGGCTGTGACTCTTTTCTCACTGTGTATCCTTTTTCAGTGGACGCATCACTCTTCCCTTAGAAAAGCCAGGGAACTTCTGCATGGCTGTCAGGGACCATTCAGTGCCCCTCTCCTGCCCTTTCAGCACCCCCAAGTCCCCCTGCCTCCTTCCACCAGTCCTGCTGCCAGGCTGCCAGCAGTTGCGTCCTAGCTCTGCCATGTGTCAGGTGCAGGGATCTGCTACGGTAATCAAGGAATTTGTCCGTACGTTTTTATCTGTTGGTACATTTGTCATGTCCAGTTCTTATTCTTAAGTGTTAAAGCACATGTGGGAATAGCAAAGGACTTTATTTTTTTTTCTTAAACTTTTTATTTTGAAATAATTTCAAACTTACAGGAGTGTTGCAAAAATAATACAAAACCCATAGAGGGAACACTGACATATCCTCCCCTCCCTCACCACTACCCAGAGTCAGCAGTTTTAACATTTCGCCTCAATTGCTATATCCTTCTGTCAATCCATCTGTCTGTCAATCCAGGAAAGGACTTTGTTTCAAACTAAAGGAACTATTGAGTGATATTGTTTACATCTAAGTGGAAAGCATATGAGAAGCCAGAAATTTTAAGAGGGAGAAGAGGGAAGAAAAAAATATGATGACAGTTGAATAGCTTTTTATGAGAGGAAGAAAGGAAACTTAGGGAGAGAAAAATCAAAACAAATGTTAAGTTAGGAAAAACTGAACTATCTTGTCTAAAAATGCAGTTAAGTTCATGGTGGTGGACATATGGGCATCCTCGAAGGTAGCAAGCTGTGATTTGATCCCTGAGTGAGACTGGTTTTTATGCTTTACACATCCACTTCTCTGAGCCTCAGAACCATCTTTTAGATGTTTACCACTGGTCATGAGGATGTCCAGGTAAAAAATGAAAATGCGTCATCCCTCCAAGAAACTGTTCTTAAGCACACACTTCATCCAAGTTTTGTTTCCACGTAAAAGCCCCGAGCAGAGTTTGTTTGTGGTTTTTCAGATTTCAGCCCAAGCCTCTGGACTTGCAGAGATTGCTGAAGAACTAAATAACACATGGACTTCAAAAGTGAATCCTGATTTTATGAATTATTCCTCGTTACAGTGCTTTCCCTTGGGGTTTTCCCATTCTCACCCCTTTTCTGTACCTTGTACCAGCCTTCCCTTGCCGACAGTTAATGCCTACGATGGCCATGGTCGTCTTTCAGTCCACTCAGGATGTGTTTTTTGAGCACCTACTGTGTGCTCAAGGCTTTGCTGTAGATTATATAACATAACTGGAAAGAAATTTTGACATTTTTCCTGATTTATAGAATTTGCAAGTCTTATCCTGATTGTGATGCTGTAAAATTATAATTCTACTGTAATTTTGTAGGAATACTCAGAAGATACCCCATTTCAACAGTTGGCCTTGATACATGTTTTTACGCCATTCCATGAGACAACATATGTGCCCAAGTGACAGTTCAACACTTGTATTGGTAATCTACAAGAACTGATAGTAGATTACTGAGCTGCAGAGTTGGAAACCCATGGGCTTTCTCAGGCTCAGCCTCTGATTGTCCAGTGAGCTTGGGGAAGTTTTCTCAACCTTTGTAGGTCTGAGTTTCTTTTTTCTTAAAAAGAGGGTGGGAGTAGGTTGTCTCTACAATCCCTTCTAATTCTGAAATCTTATTAAATATTATGGCATATAAATAAACCATTGAAATGTAGCTTATTCTAAGAGAATATAGCTCCTAAAATAAATTTTGCTCTTCATGCTGTAAGAAAACTAATTATATTCCACTGTATATACATGATTCCAGTTACTAAACTAAGAATCAAGTACATTCTGCTGAATAATATAACCTTTGATAAATACTGGATGCAGCATAGTTGAATGTAATGGAAAGAAGAATGCAGCTTTCTAATTTCCCCTATACAATTTAACAATCATATGTCCTGTTTTTTTTTTTAATCCCTTTAGTGTCTTTTGGTTTCTGTTGTTTTTTCTTGAATAGGATAATACAGAAAATTTTCTGCCTGAAGACAGAACAGTTGTTTCTTTGATGTCACATTTAACTTTAAGAGCTTTAAACCTACAAATAAAAATACCCCTTGTGTCATGAGAAGTCTCTTTGGTAGACTTCTGATTGTAGTAAGTGAGAGCTCTGCATTTTGAGGATCACTAATCCTGGAAGAAATGTGTGACTGTTGTCATTTCCCATTTCTGTGTGAGTTGCATTTATTTTCCCACCTCCTAAGGGGCCCATTAAGCTCCCCACCTCTTTCTCCTATGGGTTCTTCTCCTTTTCCTGAACTATTCATATCTGTTGACTTTATTATAGGCTTGAGGCATTCTTAAAAGATAAATGGAAGGCATAGTCCTGAGCTTGAGGAGATTACAGTCAGTGCAGAGAAGCAGTTCTGTAAGGAGAACGTCCTAATCTAAGCAGTAATTTAAACATATAAAGGTATGTGGAGTGCATCGCAAAGGAGTAGTTAAGCATCCCAGGGAGTTAGGGAAAGTTCCACCAAGGAAACTTCTTCTTGTTGGAGAAGGCTGCGGGGTCATTAGGTGGACCTGCAGAGTAGTGTGTTCTGGGCAGAGAAAAACATTCAGGCAGGCACAGAGATGAGGAACAGCTGGATGTCCAGCCAGGAGTTTGGATATCTGAAGCATAGGGCAGGAGGAAGGGGTTATGGTAAAATAAAACTCGAGAGGTAGGCAAGAGCCAAAGCTTTGGATGCCATGCATGAGAACTTGGATTTTTCCTATAGGAAATAGGGAACATTAGTGGATTTTAAGTAGTAGAATAACTTGTGATCAAATATATGAGCTTTTGGGCAAATTACTAACCTCTCAGTGCCTCTGTAAAACAGGGTGGTAGTAACTTCTAGACTGTCGTGAGCAGTAAATGAATGAATGTAGGCAAGGCCCTCAGAGCAGTGCCAGAGACATGATAATCATCTCGAAGAACTGTAAAGCCTCTATGAGCTAATCCTTGCATCTCTTAAGCTTTATTTCTCCAAATCTTACTTACCCTGTCCAGGCCCCAAGATTCAGACTCATTGTGATGTTGATTTGCATTTCCCCTAATGGTTAATGATGTTGAGCATCTTTTCATGTGCTCATTGGCCACATTTGTATGTCTTCTTTGGAGAAATATCTATCTAGAACCTTTGCCCATTTTAAAAATCAGGTTATTTGTCTTTTTATTGTTGAATAGTACCAGTGCTTTCTGTAATCTGGTTAATAGACCTTTATCAGATATATTTCCAGAATATATATTTTGCATCAGGGAAATGCAAATTAAAACCACAAAGAGATACCACTTCATACCCACAAAAATGGCTATTATCCAAGAGACAAATAAAAACAAGTGTTATGGCAAAGACGTGGAGAAATTGGAGCTCTCAAAGAGTGCTGGTGGGGATGTAAAATGTGCAGCCTCTTTGGACAACAGACTGGCAGTTCCTCAAAAAGTTAATCACAGAGTTACCATATAACCCAGCAATCCCACTCCTAGGTATATACTTATATTAGTCAGGGTTCTCCAGGGAAGCAGAACCGACAGGATAGGCAAAATATGCAGATATATATATATATGATGTAAATATTATGTGATTTATTATAGGAATTGTCTCACATGACTGTGGGGATGGGCAAGTCCGAATTCCATAGGGCAGGCTGCAGGCTGGGAACTCTGATGCAGCTTTCAATGAATTTCTCAGGAAAAGCTGGCTGAGGTAGAAAAGGAAATTCTTTCTGACTGCTGAAATCATCACTTCTTCTCCCTTCAAGGCCTTCAACTGACTGTATGAGATGTCTCTCATTGCTGAAGGCAGTCTCCTTTGTTGACTGTAGATGCAGTCAGCCATAGGTGCAGTCCTGACTAATGATTTAAATCCACAAAATAGCCTCGCAGGAACCGTCAGGCCAGTGACCAAACAACTGGACACCATCCCTGGCCAGGTTGACACATGACTTTCACCATCACAATACCCCAGGGAATTCAAAGTATATGTCCTGCAAAAACCTGGACATGAATGTTCACGGCAGCATTTTTCATAATAACCAGAAGTGGACACAACCCAAATTTTCATCTGCTGATAATAAACAAAATGCAGGACTTCCATACAACAGAATACAGTTCAGCAATGAAGCAAATAAAGTACAGATACTGTAACCACAATGGGTGAACCTTGAAAACATTGTGCTAAGTGAAAGAAGTCAGACGCAAAAAGCTGCATATTGTATGTTACCTTCAGAATAGACAAATCTCTGGAGACAGAAAGGAGATTAGTGGTTGCCTAAGGCTGGTGGCATTGTGGGAAGTGGATGGTAACTGCTAAAGGGTGCGGGATTTCTTTTGGGGATGATTAAAATATTCTAAAATTGGTCACAGTGATGGTTGCACAACTTGTGAATATACTAAAGAAAATACTGTGCTGTTAGCTTTAAGGGTTTGAATTTATGGTATGCAAATTATATCTCTATAAAAAATAAACATTTAAGAAGGATTCAATACTGGATGCAGTAAGTATAGCCATATCCTAAATGTAGGAATCAAACTAAATAATTAAAGACCACCTCCCCTGTACCATGATTCTAAGCTTCCATAATTTTAAATTATGTCAATGGTAAATCATTATACCAAAAGCCTACATTTGGAAGCATGACAGAAGCTGGTAGACTAACACATGTTCTCCAAAACTTACTTTTAATTGATCTTTTTTTTTTTTTTGGCTTCTTCATGAGGTCTTAAGTCAAAGCCAGTGTCATGTTCTAAAAATTTCCTGTTACCATCATGTTAGTCTTTAAGTATGATTTTACTTTATCTTAAGTAGTGTAATAGTGATACATCTAACTTTGATTTTCTAAGTTAACTCTTCTGCATTTTTCTAAAAACACAGCATTTCAGGCAGTGAGTAGTAAGATAATCCCTGATAAGACTTTTTAATTACCTTTCAGCATTTAACAAGCAGAAGAAAATAAGTAATGACTACATAGAGATTTTCTAACATAAATTTACTAATGCTGGTTTTCAAAGAGAATCTTTCTCTTTGAATAGTATAATGAAAGTTAGGTCTTATTTATGTATTCTTATATCTTCATCCAGAATATGTTCTTTTTCTTTTTTTTTTTCCTTTTCAATAGGAGCTTGAATTCTAATCTGACTCTTCTGTTGATTTCCTGGGAGGCCCTAGGGAAGTAACAACATCTCTTTTTTACCAGCTTCCTAACTTTAAAAATGATGATAGTGTTACTGTAGCACATTCAAAGATGTAGCTAAAAATAATAAACTGGGGGATAAAAAGAATCCAACCAAGACTGCAAGTCATGATTTAGGTCCTTTGCATGCATTATCCGAGTAGACAGCATTATTTTATAAGCAGGTATATAATGTATGTAGATCAAGCATTTATTTATAAATTTAAAATAACTTTATTGCAAAAAAAATGCTTTGATGAACATCTTAAACAAATTTAGCACATCACAATTTCCTTATCTGTATAATGGAAATCACATGGTGTAAAGCAGATAACTAGATCAGTGTAACACAGAGGGAGAGTCTGATGGACCCACCCATGTGACCCGTGGCACTGGTGTTGCGCAGCTCAGTGAGGGACAAGGTAGTCTTTTTGTCGGAAGTTTTTGTGCAACTGGACAGCCCTGTGAAACAGGGAGTGAACCTGGATTCTTATCTCATCCCTGATAGAGGCAAAGATTTCTTAGGCAGGATGCTCAAATCATTAACCATAAAAGAAATAACTTGATGAATTGGACCTTATGAAAATTAAGTACTTCTTCTCTTCAAGAGAGCCCATGAAGAAAACGAAAAGGGATAGATATACTGCCAAGAACTGCGAAGGGGCTGAGGCGTCACCTTACTTGCCACCTGGGTCAGAGGTCAAGGTTTATTTCTCACGGCGTCGGTGGTTGCCTGAGGCCCTGGCCTTGGCACCGGTGGGTCCACTGGTGAGTGCACAGACGCTGCCTTGGCTGTGAGGAGGACGCGGGGCCCTGGGTCCCAGGCACAGCCTGGCAGGGAAGTGGGACTGGCTGGAGGCCCTCCCCGGCCGAGCAGGGTCTTTGATGGAGTCATGTAAAGCCAAGGACAGATTTTGCCCACTTTTCTAATCAGATGGCTCCCACTGTAGGAAAGCTGCCCCGTGGCGTCTGTAAGTAAGTCAGCCATCCCTCAGGGTAACCAAGGGTCACCTTGCTCGGGAGAGGCGCCCTGATCTACTGGGGTCTCCCAGGTGCAAGTTGCCGTGTTTTGGGGAGGGAGGCTGGTTAAAGGCTTCCACACACAAGTAGGAGGTGCACAAGATGCCCCTGGAAAGGTAGGGCTTATGGGAAGATGCTACGTATGGGCCTTTAGGGGTTGGGGAGTCCCGGCCGACATTGTTTCCAGAGCTGCCTCCCAGCGGGGTGGTGCACCTGACGGCCCGGGTCCTGGCTCTTCTGGTCCACCCACCCTGTCCTGTTGGGTCCACCCCACCCGCAAGGCATTTACCTGCCCCACAGGACGATTCCCCGACGGCTGTGGCAACGGGGATAGAGACGACATCCAGACCTTGGTAGATGGTTATCGTGGGAGAGGCAGGAGCTGGGGCCAGCCCCTGCTGTTTTTCAGAGGCTTCAAAGAAGTATCAAGGGAGATGGTGATTGAATTGTGGGGCAAACCTGGGAGTGCCATGGGGAGGGCTCTGGGGCCTGTTCTGAAGGACAGAGATGAATAAGGTCCCTCCCTTCCCTGTGGCTTCCAGGGTCGCAGCTCAATACCGGGATCACTGAGCTTTCCCAGGTGCTGGGATTAGTCTTCTTCCTCCACTACCACACCTCCGTGGGCCAGCCCAGCAGCTGCCTCCCTCCTTTCTCCCCAGCCACCCTGACGTGCACCCAGGCCTCTTGTCTGCAAGGGTCAGGTGCAGAGGGACAGTCGCTTTTATGAACCTTCCAGAGCCCCATTGGGCCTTCTGCTTTAGACTGCCTTGACGAGCAGACAGTCACGCTGGGTCATCATCCTTCTGACCCGGCCCTCCTGGCTGGACTGCACCCAGAAGGGGTGCCCCCCAGGCCGGCCAGGGGCAGCCGCAGGGGAGAGAGGAGCATTGCGCCAGGGCCAGTCAGGGCAGAACCCACATTTTCTAGTGGGTCTCCATAATCTTCTCCCTCCTTCATCCTAATCACTACCCAGGAACTGGCTGAAAGGAAAGATTCTGCCTTCTTGAGGCCTGGGGACCAGGAGGAGGCGAGAGAGGTAGAGTCAGAGACCTTTTTGAGGAGGCCCTTCCAGCACTCCATGATACCCAGTGCCCAGGGGTGGCAGGGAGCGTGGAAGGGCCACCAAATACCTTGATTGTGGCTCATTGTTGAGTGGCTTTTGCCAGAAAAGATATACCATAGAAGACTGCAGATGGTCTGGGAAGCTGAAAACACGTGACAGAGATTAGTTTCAAGAGCCACAAGTCGGTTTCAAGTGGCCCAAGTCAGCTGATCAGATGGGAATGGCAGCACAGTAACCTGACAAGGTGTCCCCAGCAGGAAGGCGCCTCTGATAGCCCCAGGAGGGGGTCAGAGGTCACGGTGGTCAGATCTGCCAGGGGCAGGTGGGGTTCTCACCCCAGACAACGTTTGGCAGGAGCTGCTGGTTCAGTGGCCCAGGGCGCAGCAGCAGCCTCTGCGTCAGAAACCCTGAGCCCCGTGCTTTGTGCTGCCTGTGGGACGGTGGACAGGTCCCCTTGTCCAGCTCGATGCAGCAGCAGGGGCATCTGGGCCGGGCATTCTCAGTCAGCTTCTTCCTTCCCTGGGTCTCACCTGGACACCTGGGCCACAGCTGCGGTCCGCAGCCTCCAGAGGGCCGCCTCTCCTAGGGCAGCTCGTCGTTCTCCCAGTGGCCGACCAAACGGTGGCGCACAACTGGTATTCCGACGTTGAGAGGACGCTGACGAAGCACCCAGCGACGGGCTCCCCACGGCCTCAGTGGGGCCTGTTGTTTGCAAGGTGGATGGTTCTAGAGCCTTCTGTCAGAGGGGCCCCGATCAAGGGGTTCCAGTTTGCCAATAATGCGTAGATGGGCTTAAGTACAGTTCTTCAAAGAGAAATAGGTTTCCTCTGAATCCAAAGGGACCCAAAGGAAGTTGGGAGTGCTGAGACAGTCAACTCCTGTTTCTTTAGGATTTCAGTTGGGTCTGATTGTTGACTTCTGTTCCGGTTATGTCTCTTTGTCTGTTTCCTCCCCGTGTATCCAGCTTTTTCTTTTCTTTATTGTATACTGGACATACTTGGGGGGCAGGGTCCTCTGCACCCTGCTCCCATCATGGAAGTTCCCCCAGAGAGCCTGAGTCAGTATCCTTAGGGTTCAGGGCTTTCCCACCCACGGTGATGCCTGGGGTGTTTTTCCTTTTCTGCTGAGGATCGAGACCTTTTCTGTGGGGTCCGTGTGAGCCGCCGGCCTTTAGGGGTGTGGATGGACATGGGGGCGTCACATCTTCAGTAGGATCGGTTCTTCTCTTACATGCACAGGCAGCTGCCAGGCCCGTCTGCCACACAGGGTCCAGGCCTGCCCTGAGCACTCCCCACAGTGGGGCTGGCGCCTGAGGGTCACACAGCCAGTGGGGGCAGGGTGTGGGTCTTCCGTCCGAATCTGGTCATGCCTCATGCCGGAGTTGAGACCCACAGTTCATGCTAAGGAGGCCCCAATCCCACCGGAACTTCCAGCTCAGAGCTGTTAAATGTGTCACAGAAGCTCAGTAGGACTCAGCACGTCAGCGCAGAGCCAGTTTGCAGAGCACAGCGAGGGAAGAAAGACCCCGGAGGTGATGGCACGAGGACGGCCCCACCCGGAACTTAGTCAGCTGTCAAGACTGGGGTGCTGCCCATGCCGAGAGGGTACGAGAGAGGCCACTTGCTCACACAAGGATGATTCTGGGGAGAGTGGGGACAGGAGACCAGCTTGGGACTTCTGTTGTGATTGGGGGGGCTGGAGTGAGGGTCGTTCCCACCCTCGGGGAGGGGCTGGCACGCTCCAGCTCTCCTGCAAGTACCAAAGGAGGCGCGCCCGGGCGTCCTTACCAGCTCGTCCAGATGTGGGCATCAGGGGAGGGGAGGCCTGAAGCGCCAGCCACCATCACAGGACGGAGACAGAGTGTTCATTACAGGGTTGAATTTTCATGAGGAGGTGGCTCCAGGACGTCCTAGTTGGGTTAGCATTTGAATAATGTAATGTGCATGTCATGGTTTTAAAGAAATTAAACTTTACAAAATCATATTCTTCTGGGCAAATATAGCACCTTGATCATATTTATCATTATTCCTTCCCAAATCCCCACAGAATGATGGAATAGGAATAAAACAATGTAAACCCCAGAACAAAGAGAACGGAGGAGACAGTGATAGCAGACAGGGAAGTCAGTGAAAGCTTAGAGGATGGAAAGTGGTGGATAATCAGTGGTCACCTTATCTTAGCTTTCTCCACCCTGTTAATGTCCTTGAGGGGAAGGAGCTGAGAAAAAGCAACCCGGGCCCCAGAAGCCAGAAAGCTCAGGAGTGAGAGGTACAGGGGGGACAAGAGCCCCTTTTAAGACTATACAAGGAGCCGACATCCCTTCCAGATCTGTTTCCCCAACTAGCACAGGAATGATTTAACAATGTCCCAAGGAAAGGAGTAAAAATGGGCAGAAAGCTTAACTGCAAAATGGTTTGAGGAACACCAAACTAATATTTCAATTACGCTAAACTCCCGGAGCCACCCTCTTACCCTGCTTTCTCGAAAAGGGTTTGTAAGAGAACTGTGCCCATTGGGGATCACAAACTGGCTTCTCTCCTGTGCTGCTTGTGGGCCATCCTTGGGAGAACGGAGAAAACAGCGCTTCAGGTGCAGAACCCAGTTGAGGAAGGATGCCAACAAATAGTCTGCTTCCCTGGGAAAACCAGAGAGATTCGCACTGTTGCATGTCCCAGACACCCCAGATCACTCAGCTGTTGAGGACCGTGCAGTAAATTAACCCAAACCTAGTTAGAAATTGGTGCTAATCCCAGCTGTGGTTCTGGCTGAGCCATTGTAGGTCAGCAGGGCCCCCCAGTTTTTGTGATTCCCTTGCATGGGGCTGGCTCGTTGGGACTCGCCCCTCCCAGATTTGGGGGACCAGCAGCTGCCAGCAGCATTGGTGATGCACATGTTTTTTCTCTCTCTTTCTCTCTCCCCCCGCCTCTCTCCCTCCCTCCCTCTGTCCCTCTCTCTCTCTCTCTCTCTCTTCCCCTCCCCCCGCCTTGGTCAGTAGACCCTCCTCAGAGAACAAGGCAGACACAACCACCTGGGAAAGAGGCCCTCAGTGGAGGAAATGGGCCCAGGTCCTCACAGTGGCCCTAGCAGGCCTGACCGCGGCCCCCACCCCGGCTGCACCCCCCTGGTGGTCTCACTGCCCCTCCTGTCTGGAGTCGTCCTTGATTAGCTTTCGCGATGTGACCAAGCACCACAATGTGGAGTGACATAAAACACGTTAAGAAGGAATGGATCAAACATCTCTGTGCCCATTTCTCCATTTCTCAAGGGGGTTCATGTACTGTTTCCCCAAAAAGGAGGGAAGGAGGAACTGGCACTGTTTCCATTCTCTACGGGCTTGCAGGGGCCAGGGGCCATGCCTGAGCGCTCCCCGGGGTGTCAGCCCGGCCTGGGGGCACGTCCAGAGCTGCCAGGTGCCATGAGGGGGAGTCATGGGGCGTCTCAGCCTGGGGGCCCCCGGACTCACAAGCACAAGAAGGCGTTCTCTTCCCAGAGCACAGACACATCCGAGGTGATTGGTTTTAACTTTGTTGCTGCTGTTGCCGTTGTTTTTTTACATACTGCATGGATGTTCATCAAGGCCTTTAACTCCTCAGTGTTCAAATTGGAAGGTAAAATTGTAAAGAAGGTGCATTCTCAGTCTGCAGACGGCTTGGAAGCAGAGGCCAGCAGCCTGCCCGTTTAGGAGCCGTCCCTGTCGCGAGAGGGCGATGTAATGGGGCGATGCCCATGAAGGTACCGTCTTCTTGAGTGAAGCTGCTGAGGACTTACGAGTTAAGGGGGACATATTAAAAATAGTTGAATCCAAAACTGTAACTTCTGTAATTATATAAGTAATGCTCTCTAATAGATCATTCCAGTAGAAATTGTGCTCATTTGAGAGTTTCAGGATCCTTCCCTCTATGCGCTAGAAATGGGCCTTTTGACATTAAAGCATGAAAATACAGTAATACGGCATTTCTTATGTTTAAAATTTGCTTCTGTTTTGACCCTAAGTTTTGAATACCAAATAGAATTTCATTATAATGAACCTTCTATGGGCTACCGTAGTGAGGGGACGTGCGTGTGGGTCACTTGAAAACTGCAGTGCACCCCTCCCCGCCCCCTGCATCCCTTCCTCAAGAACGATAAGGATTTTTAAAGTTCCAAATCTTTGAAAATATCTAGTATTATAACAAAAATCTGATTCAAAGGGACATTATTTGGGAAGACAATTTAAATTTTTGTGTCAGTTCTCACTGTAGTAGATGCATTTTTGGGTTATTACCTGTACATATTGAGTTCTTTGGAAACTGCTTGCTTTTTCCTTGGTATTCAGTGTGGGGATTTATTCCCAGAGCGGGGCTTTTTTGTTGCAAAACTGGAATACTTGTGGAGTCACCCCAGCTGTCCCCACGCCCCACGGTCGTTGCATTACTTCACTGCAGAGTGAATTTTTGGCCCAGTGTTTCTGTACCACTGGACACACCTGGTCCTAAGTGGCAAAGCAGAAAGCTTCTGTGTTCCTGTGATTCTTGCAGCGACCCTTGGCCCCGATTGGAGCAGGGACAACATCCACACCGCAGCCACCCCCTGCTGCCTCAGCCTCAGCTCACCCTGGCCCAGGAGTGGCCGGATAGACAGACAGCCGCAGGAGAGAGTCATGACTTGCTAACTGGGTTTGCTCAGAGGTTTCCGATTGTGGTTCTAGTTGTTATGATCTAGGTTTTTTTAAATAATAATAAAAATCATGACCCTAAAATAGCTATTAAAAAGAACCAAAGCTATAGCATAGGTGGTTTTTCAGGATATCAGTCCAAACATTTGATTTAAAAATGTTTCTTTGTAGGAAAAAGGTGACACTGTGCTTTTAGACTTATATTATGAACAAGAAATTAGAACCAGATTGATTTTTAATGCTCATTGATCATATATCCAGCCTATTTGGGAAGCCAGTCTATTAAAAAGAGAAATTATTTTAAAGAATTAGTTCACCATGTGAAACAGTGTTTTATATTTTTGACATTTTAGATATTTAGACAATTTTGGTTCCTCCAAAAATGTGTTATAATTAATTATGATTAATGCAGAAATAAGATTTGATTTAGTGTGAAATCATATCAAAATATTGTTCAAATACTGTATCAGTGTATATGTGTATGTGTTTTCAATTTCCTGCCACTCATGCTATGATTTTGTACTGCAAGTTTGTATTTAAATTTTGTTTAAAGCTTCATCTTTTGCATTTCTGCAACCAACTGATATATTTATTCAAGTCTGTTTTTCAGCAATAAAAATATGGTTTCCTTGAAAATCAAATTATATTGCTGTTACTAATCTTTTGACTGTGCCTCCAAACAATATCTGAATAAGGAATAATACTTTTCCCCTAAATAGAGTAAAAACAAAAAGGATGGGGGGAGAGGGAGAGAGGGGGAGAGATAGAGGGAGGGAGCAGGAGGAGGAGAAGAGAAAGGTAGAGGAAGAGGAGGAGGGAGGGGAGAGGAGGGGAGGGGAAGGGAGGGAGGAACCTCAGTGTAAATTTGTAAATCATCTGACACAGAGAGTTAGATTTCTGATATTCATTAGCTATCAGAGAAGCCCTGCTGAGCCCGGGTGGACGCCCCGTCTGGGAGTGGTCCTGCCAGCCCACGCGCCTGTTGAGGGGTGCCCGGCTCTTTGGGGCCCCGGGCAGGATGACGCTGAAGGCCTCCACTGGCCACTGCTCACTGACTCCTCAGTGGCGGGTTGTGTTTATGCCAGTTTATCTGCTTCAGGGACCGTCCTTGATAGCGGGGCAAAGGGGACACAAGCAGTTTGCTTTGCAAATGAATGCAGGTGGCAGCGCCTTTGGGACAGCCCTGGAACAGGCCTGCACTTTGGTTAAGAGTGTGACTGCGCAGTGAGCGGGGGACCCTGGACTGGGGACAGTGAAGGGTCAGGAGGCCCCTTCAGCTTGTGGGGCCGTGGGTGTCAGCGCCCTTCCAGCACAGCGGGGCCGTGACAGGAGGGTCAGCATCAGGGCGAGGCTTTGCGCTCGCTGGGGACAGAGGCCCCGGGTCACCCACCCCTGGCTGCGCCCAGGGCCTGCCCGCCCCCTCCCGGAAATGTGATGCGAAAAGTGCTGGTCCAGGCGTCCTGCTCGCTCTCTCTTTCCCCCTAATTAAAGGAAATGAAGGCAGACTTCCTCTCCCTTTCTCCCTCTCTCATTATAGGAAATGAAGGCAGACTTCCTCTCTCTCTCTCTCTCTCTCTCTCTCGCACTATAGGAAATGAAGGCAGACTTCCTCTCTCTCTCTCTCTCTCTCTCATTATAGGAAATGAAGGCAGACTTCCTCTCTCTCTCTCTCGCATTATAGGAAATGAAGGCAGACTTCCTCTCTCTCTCTCTCTCTCTCATTATAGGAAATGAAGGCAGACTTCCTCTCTCTCTCCCTCTCGCATTATAGGAAATGAAGGCAGACTTCCTCTCTCTCTCTCTCTCTCTCTTGCACTATAGGAAATGAAGGCAGACTTCCTCTCTCTCTCTCTCTCTCTCTCTCTCGCACTATAGGAAATGAAAGCAGACTTCCTCTCTCTCTCTCTCTCTCTCTCGCACTATAGGAATGAAGGCAGACTTCCTCTCTCTCTCTCTCTCGCACTATAGGAAATGAAGGCGGACTTCCTCTCTCTCTCTCTCTCTCTCTCCCTCTCGCATTATAGGAAATGAAGGCAGACTTCCTCTCTCTCTCTCTCTCTCGCATTATAGGAAATGAAGGCAGACTTCCTCTCTCTCTCTCTCTCTCTCTCTCTCGCACTATAGGAAATGAAGGCAGACTTCCTCTCTCTCTCTCTCTCTCGCATTATAGGAAATGAAGGCAGACTTCCTCTCTCTCTCTCTCTCTCTCTCTCTCTCTCTCTCGCACTGTAGGAAATGAAGGCAGACTTCCTCTCTCTCTCTCTCTCTCTCTCTCTCGCATTATAGGAAATGAAGGCAGACTTCCTCTCTCTCTCTCTCTCTCTCTCTCTCTCTCGCACTGTAGGAAATGAAGGCAGACTTCCTCTCTCTCTCTCTCGCATTATAGGAAATGAAGGCAGACTTCCTCTCTCTCTCTCTCTCTCGCATTATAGGAAATGAAGGCAGACTTCCTCTCTCTCTCTCTCTCTCTCTCGCACTATAGGAAATGAAGGCAGACTTCCTCTCTCTCTCTCTCTCTCTCTCCCTCTCGCACTATAGGAAATGAAGGCAGACTTCCTCTCTCTCTCTCTCTCTCTCTCTCGCACTATAGGAAATGAAGGCAGACTTCCTCTCTCTCTCTCTCTCTCTCTCTCTCTCTCTCTCGCACTATAGGAAATGAAGGCAGACTTCCTCTCTCTCTCTCTCTCTCTCTCTCTCGCACTATAGGAAATGAAGGCAGACTTCCTCTCTCTCTCTCTCTCTAATTATAGGAGATGAATGTAGACTTCCTCTCCCCTCCCACACTCTCTCACGCCCCTTCTCTTTCTGCCCCCCCCTTCTGATTGAAGGAAACGAGGGTGGACCCCCGCCCTCCCTGCCGACCACGAGAGTGTCCCCGTTTAGTACCACAGCGCTGCTCCCTCCGGGGCAGCTGGCAGTGCCCACACGGGGTGTAGGGTCTGACGTATTTCTGGGCTGCATAGCTCAGGTGGGACTTGACACTGGTGGTGTTGCGTGAACTCGAGAGACTGTGTTTGCTGTTACAATTTTTGCTTTGAGATTTTGTCATCTTTAAGGTATTTTATTATTCACTTTAATAACTTGGTCAACTTTCAGAAGCAGTTTACCTTCTCGGTAATGAAGTGTTGTTTTGCACAGACTCGAGGCTGTGAATCTTGGTCACAGCGGTCCCTAATTATATTTCTGCTCCCGAGTTGTATAAAATATGGTAGCGTTTGCCCGTCAGCTGCCTGTACCAAGGTAAACTTCTTGAGAATACATTAAAAAAATTGATTTCATAGAGTGAACAAAACCATGTCTTTCTCTCGATTGTGATTCTGCATCAGTACATTTACTTGTTCCCATTATGATTTCTACTGGTAAGTTTTTCTTGAGATGTCTGAACCTTCCGTGTTGGCATTATGATGTGAGGCACTGCAAGCTGTGGGGACATGTGCATCTGTGGGCTTCAAGAAGAGGCCCTCACTTTGTGCAAAGCTGAACTGTCTTCTTTTAAAATGCCTTCAGAAGCCTGGTTTTGCAAGATTTCTCCTTATTTGTTATACATAGGAAAATTCTTAAAAGCTGCTGGAGCTTTGCATTCTAATGTTAGACATGAAACTCAAGTCTTCCTAGAAGCCATTAGATACGTTTTAATATTGGATTTGCAGAAAGCATATTGCTAATAGTTTCTTTCCCAGTCATGTTAAATGCTTTAGCCAGCATTCCCTAAGTCTCTCTTTTTTTAATGTGTCACAGGCACCTGAATGGACAGAAGACGACCTCAGCCAGCTGACGAGGAGTATGGTGAAGTTCCCAGGAGGGACGCCAGGTCGATGGGAAAAGATTGCGCACGAGTTGGGTCGGTCCATGACAGAGGTGAGTTCACCGGGTTTGCCTCGTGCGGGAGGGGACAAGAGAACAAGCAGGGTCTGTGGAGGGCAGACGAGGGCGGGTCCCTCGCCATCTAGGGGAAAGGCTGTAGGCCTTTAACCCAGAAGTGAACCTTTCCTGCAGTAAGCCAGAAACAGATGTCAGCCCTTCCGTCCGCAGTTGACCGCTGTAACGCTCAGCCTGTGCGGCCGCCAGGGCGCAGGGACTAGGCCACCGTCACCTGTCACAGGAACACAGTGCCGGTGTCTGTGTTGATGGGGACCCCCTGGCCGTGGGAAAAGTAGTTCTCAGGCTGATCAGAGTTAGCGCCAAATCAGAGTTACACTTCAACTGGATCTTTTTAACATTGAAGTACAGCTTGCTGTTGGTATTTAGACGGGGGTTTGCATTGATTAAGTGAGCAAGATTTGTGTAATGCCAGTAGAAAGTCTGCATTTTTATTTCAAGGTTGATACCGACCATCCATTTTGAAAAGTTGTTCAACCAGGAGAAACAGACTATATAGTGATGAATAACCATAACTAACATTTGAAAGACAAAGTGTTTACCTGGAAAGTTTTGACTTAACACTTTGATTGTGTTCATTCAGGAAATTTAGGGTGGAAGACTCTTACCAAAAGCACCTGGCACAGCGCCTTAATGTACTAAATATTCAGGTACTGTCTGTTCCGGTTTGCTGATGCTGCCATTTTGCAAAATACCAGAAATGGGTTGGCTTTTATAAAAGGGGTTTATTTGGTTACACAGTTACAGTCTTAAGACCATACAGTGTCCAAGGTAAGACATCAGCAATCGGGTACCTTCACTGGAGGATGGCCAGTGGTGTCCAGAAAACCTCCGATAGTGGGGAAGGCACGTGGCTGGCGTCCGCTTGCTCCCAGGTTGCGTTTCAAAATGGTGTTCTCCAAAGTGTTACTCTTGGGGTGTTTTGTCCTCTCTTAGCTGCAGCAGCTCTGAAAAATGCCACTCTCGGTTGCTCTGAGTTCCTTCTGTTTGTCAGCTGGTTTATATAACTCCAGTGATTTAATTCAGACCCGCCCTGAATGGGCGGGGCCACACCTCCATGGAAATTATCCAATCAAAGTCATCTCCTATAGTTGGGTGGGTCCCATCTCCATGGAAACAACCTAATCCAAAGGTTCCAACCTAATCAATACTAATACACCTGTCCCCACAAGATTGAATCAAGCATGGCATTTTGAGGGACATAATACATCTAAACTGGCATGCTGTTTAATTGAAATTGAGAGAAATCTTTATTTTCATCAATATGATTGGAAAGTTGTATTTCATAAAGAATAGTAAATATTCTTTAGTAAATTTACTTTAAATAAATCCTCTAGATCTGAAAATATTTGAAGGGTTACTGAAAGCCAAGATTTAAATGTCCCCTTCAATTCTTTTCATATATCTTTGGGCCTTTCTGATAATGAACAATAAAACACCCTACAAAATGATTAATAAACACAGCTCCAAAAAAGCAGCTTATGACATAAATGCCAGGAATTGATTCTCAGAGTACTTTCACTCTTTATTAGAAACAAACTCACAAAAAATATTTCTATCAAGTTTTTTCCTTTTGTTTTTATTGCATAGGAGTTGCTTTGGGAATTTTAAATTACATCTATGAATAGTTTTACTACCATATAGGTCTTTTGAAAACCACATTTAAAATAATGCTCTGAATCTTTACAAGATGTTTTGCATTATTTTGGCTTCAAGATAAAATCTGATCATGTGGGAAAACGGCTACTGTATCTTGTAACAATTTTTTTTTTTCTCTTTCATGAAGAGAAGTGGTTACCTTGGGTGACTGGAGAGTTTGAAGGATACTTTTTCTTCTAAGAATGTGACTACAATGTGCACTTTATTGTCCTCTTTCAAGGCTGTTGGGAGTAATGACTGATGTAAATCCCTGGCCAAATTAGAGCCAGTCCACGGTTACTGGTGTGACCCGCTGACTACACAGCCATGTGGTTCATATGGTGATTGGCAAAATTACTCCTATAATTTTTAGAAAGTTATAAAACATTGGTTTCAAAGGCCCCCAAAACTTTTAGTTCAATAACAAAAAAGGAACACTTTAATAATTTAGCATCTCCTGTGAAGACTGCCCCTCTTTTAACTTTTTAAAGAATATTTCTGTGATGCCTCATGGTTATTAAGACCAAAGGCAGGCAGGAAACTGTGTAGAGCAATATTTTAAATTACTTGTTGTCATTAAAATCTGTTTAAATTTTTGTCGGTGTTTTTAAGCGGGGAGCGATGGATGGTTAGACAATGCCTAGGATCTCCCCACCTGCCCGCGGTGCCGGGAATGGCCACACTGGGGACGGGGACCCCACGGAGCAGTCTGCGGGCAGCCAGAGAGCCTCTTGCCAAAGTTTTGGAATTCGTCTCTTGTGTGTCCAGTTTTTTTTTCTAGAAATACCCAAGGGAGACTGATTCCATGTCTACAACAGATTTTTTTCCTTTCCTCATGGAGTTGGCAGAAATAAAAGACTTTTTGGGATTCCTTTGTCCAAGTACTAATTCCGTATTCATAGTATTCCCAAAGTACCTTGGAAATCAGACAACTTATAAGTCTAAACTTTCATGGCACAAAAATGCCACTGTAATCCTGAGTAGTTTTCTGCTCTCAGCTGTAGCTGTAGCCTCACCCTGTATTTTCATTCTCTGAGCACTGTCCTCAAAGCTGGGTGCAGCTGTGTTTTGGTAACTGCACACAAACACCTTTCAGTCCCTGAGAGCAGGGGCCTGAGACAGCCAGTGAGGGCTCAGGGTCCGCAGGGAATGTGGGGTGGCGGGGGTGGAGGCTCGGGGCCCTCAGGGAATGTGGGGTGGCTGGGGTGGAGGTTTGGGGTCCTCAGTGAATGTGGGGTGGCTGGGGTGGAGGCTCGGGGTCCACAGTGAATGTGGGGTGGCTGGGGTGGAGGCTCGGGGTCCACAGTGAATGTGGGGTGGCTGGGGTGGAGGCTCGGGGTCCACAGTGAATGTGGGGTGGCTGGGATGGAGGTTTGGGGTCCTCAGTGGATGTGGGGTGGCTGGGGTGAGGGCTCAGGGCCCGCAGGGAATGTGGGGTGGCTGGGGTGAAGGCTCAGGATCCACAGTGAATGTGAGGTGGCTGGGGTGGAGGCTCGGGGTCCACAGTGAATGTGAGGTGGCTGGGGTGGAGGCTCGGGGTCCACAGTGAATGTGGGGTGGCTGGGGTGGAGGCTTGGGGTCCACAGTGAATGTGGGGTGGCTGGGGTGGAGGCTCGGGGTCCACAGTGAATGTGGGGTGGCTGGGGTGGAGGTTTGGGGTCCTCAGTGCATGTGGGGTGGCTGCAAATCACATCCATGCACACCTCCTCTGGCACAGTTGTGCGAACATTAACTGCATCTCAGGATCCCTGGCACTCCTTTTTGGCTTATGGAGTTAATTAGATTTGTTCTTGTCAAGTATTTGACAGTGAAAGAGGAACCAGGTTCCGTTTGCTTCAGTGGGGGACCTCCCGTGCCTGCTGCCCCCCCCCACCTGCCCACCTGCCCAGCTTAGGACCTGGGCACATCTGCTCTCCCCACCTCCTGACCAGTGTGCTGCTTACGTAGAGGAGCGGCTGATTCTGGGGCGGGTGAGAGGGCAGCAGTGGTGGGGCCTGTACGTTCTTTATTTGTGTTGACAGATTATAGTGGAAAACCCATTTCATTCCTCAATTGAGAAAGGAGTTTTAAGTGTATTAATTCTCATAATTAACAGAGATTGTTGGATTCAACTCTGGATAAGTAAAGCCAAACAATGTGGTTGGCTTTTTAAAAAATTAATATAAAGTGTAATTTAACTCAAATAGACTAAACCATGTGACCTCCTTTATTATGAATTAAATGTTTTAAATGTGAATGTATGCCTTTCAGCAAATAATTTTGGTAACCACAAAGGACACTCCAATTGTAAAAACAGCAGAGGAAGCAAAACTTAATGTGATTTTTAGCTGCAGCTTTTCTAAATTAAAGTCAGGGAGCGCTCACATTTCTTGCTTGTGAAGTAATATCACTCTCTTGCCTGAAAGGATGTAAACTGATTCTGCTTCTTTGCTGGTCACTAATTGTTTGCATTCTGGTTGTGATAACAAACTGATTGGAGATTTTCTGCCTGCTTGAAAAAGGCCGAGGTAGGCAGCAAAACAAAAGACAGGTGGACAGATTTAAACAGACTTTTAAAATTAGCTTATATGAGGTCAGAGGTATGTAGGTGGATAAGAGTCCCCATATGAGTGAAAACGGAAGATAGTAAAATCTCTGATTTTATCTTATATGGCTGTAGCTAGAGGGGATGGAGGCGATACTTATTTGGGTGGGTGGGTATTTATGTATTATTATGGCTGTTATTTCAAAAATGCATACATGAATTGTTCAATGAAAAGTAATCTTTCTGGTTTATCAGTGGATTAAATATGCAGTATTTAATTTGGCACCTTTACTTTTAGGGTCAGACTAGCCCTAGTTAAAATTGTTCCGCTAACAGGAGGCTGTGTGGACGTGCTGTCCTGGCCCCGCTGCCCCCACCCCAGGTCCCGGCGCAGCCCACACCCCCCCTTCTCCTCCCCCTCCAGCCTCCCAGCCTTGAAAGACGGTCAGCTTCTTAAAGGTGGGCCCTCGGCGACATTCTCCTGGCTGGATGAGTCACCAGCTATTCTGACAGCCAACTTTCAGTATGATATTAATAGGTAATAATTTAATGTGTCACCAAATACACACACACACTTGTGTTTTCATAGGGGCCTTTGGGTTCTTTTCCCAAGGATCTGAATGTTGGGTGTAAAAGTCTCAGGAACTCGATTTTCAGTAGGAAGGAGAGAGAAGGCGGAGAGTTATTTTGAGGTCCTGCAGCCTTTGGTCTACAGCAGATCACAGGGCAAACTAGCTGTTCAATCTGTCCATTGGCCAGATTAGAGTCTTGCTATATACTTATGATTTCTAGGCCAGAAGTTTGTAGATTTGCACTTCATGTCACCTTTTCTGTCTTGACATTGAGCAAAATCACAGGCAAGATCAGAAATTCCGTATTCACTACGAGAGTAGAATTCTTATAATATTGTAAAAATCAGAAACCAAACCCATGTTTTTATTAACTGCCTTAATGATAAAATTGATTATGCCATTGCTTATTTTCATAGTATTTTACATTTTTTCAAAGCATTTCAATGTACATTATTTTGCTTGATCTTCATAACATTGTGAAGTAGATAGACAACCATTATTTTCCCCATTTTGCTGCTGAGTAAACTGCTGCTGAGCTATTTGCTCAAGATGACACAGTTGTTAGTGGGATTGGGACAAGAGGCATGGTTTTTTGATTTCTTGTCTGATGAGCTCTTACCAGTCCAAAGGCTGCTTTATTTCTGTGTTGGAAGATACTTAAAATTGACCTAGAGATTTTTATTATTAGACGTCTTATTATAAAGCGAAAGTATTCCATGTTCATAACAAAAATAACCTTTACAAAATACAGCAAAATACAATTTTTTTCCTAATCAGCCATAATAAAAATGACCCCTGTAAACCAGCCTTCCTAACATAGGCATCTGAATATACATAATTTTAGCAGAACTATTGGGAGTCTGCCCTTTTCACTTTGCTATGAAGCGTGAGCATCTTTCCATGATAGTAAATGAGATCCACATCATTTTTCTAGACAGCTACATAATATTCTACATTCCCATGATATAATTAAGTAGTGTCCTACTGATTGATGTTTAAATTGCTTCATTTTTTGCTATTTTACTGAGGACATCCTTGATTCTTTTCATCTTTCCGTTTACACCCAGTTGCAGCTGCTTCTCATTAATTGCAGATTTTATATTTGTGAATTCACCTACTTCCTAAAATTCATTTGTAATCCCCAAAGTGGCACTTTCACAGTCATTCACTGACATGCACGGAGTGGGGAAAAATTTGAGTCAGCTGACGCACGTGTTCCCAGCTGAGGTCAAACAAGGCAACACTCTGCCGGTTTCAGCTCTTATGCTGAAAAAGGGGTCCTTTTTGCAGGATGTTTAGTGTCATGTGTTCCACATTTTTTGCACTTTTTGTTTGTTCTTTCACTGTTTAAAATGCCCCAAGCGTGGTGCCAAGTTGCCCTCTAGTGTACCTCAGCGCAGGAAGGTTGGCGTGTGCCTTATGCAGAAAACGGGTGTCTTAGGTAAGCGTTGCTCAGCTATGAGTTATAGTGCCATTGTCCATGGAACGCAATGCTAATTATAGACAATATATGTTAAATACGTTGTCTTTAAACAGAAACATGCACAAGACAAGGTTATGGATTGATCAGTTGATGACAGTGCTGTGCCCAGAGGCTGCAGGGACCTCATCTCTTTCCCCAGGAGCAGGGGTTTCATGTTTGTGACAATGTTATAGAGCATAACTACCGCAAATAACAAGAATTGGCAGTATTTTCTTATTCCTAGAAGTAGAGCTGCTTGGTTCAAGAATATGCCTGTTTTTAGAACTTTTAAAGGCTCAAAAATTGTCTTCAGGGAGGATTTAGGAACGCAGCCCCCTGGTGGTGTATGGGGCTCAGACATACTGATCATTATTTTGTTTTTCATTGTTGTCAGTCAGGTAGCTAAAATAGGTATATCACTGATTCTTGTAACTCACCTACTTACTTATTGATCTTATTTTTAAAAAGACTTTGTGTCAATTCATTAGGATTTTAGGATATAGTCATGTCTTCTGCAAATAATACTTTGCCATTTTCTTTATATCTTATTGCATTATCTTATCTAATTGCATTGGCCAGCAGTTCCAGAGAAATTTTATAATAATAGGGATTCATGCAGACATTTTTACCCCATTTTAGTTTTAAAAAGCCCTAATGTTTGGTCATTAATTTTAATATTTCACTGTTGGGGATTGAATCATGTCCTGCAAAAAAGGTATGTTCAGGTCCTAAGCCCTGATCCTGTGGGGTGAACCCATTTGTAAACAGGGCGTTTGAAGATGTGATTAGTTAAGGTGCCCAAGCTGATTGAGGGTGGGCCCTAATCCAATAAGGCTGAAGTCTATATCCAAAGGAAATTGGACACAGAGAAGTCTTGGGGAGCAGCCGGAAGACGGAAGTCAACAGGTCCCAGAAGATAAAGAAGATACCGCTGTGCATCGCCATGTGACGGAAAAGCCAAGGAAAAAGGGTTGCCAGCAGCCAGCCCCAGAATGCAACACACTTTGGGAAGAAAACACTGCCTCCTGATGCCCTGATTTGGGGCTTCTAGCCTCAAATCATGAGCCAATGAATTTCCCATCATTCAAGCCAACCCAATGTATGGTATTTGCTTTAGCAGCCGGGAAACTAAAACAGTCATTGATATGAGATATCTATTGTTCTGCTAAGGGTAGTTTGTCTTTGGGAATCTCTGTCCCATGTCTTTGGAATTGCCCGTGTTGGAAGTCCCATTTTATCTGGTGGACAAGGAACTGTCTTTTTAATGAGAAAAACCGCTGACATCAGCAGTCCACACAGTGCCTTGATCAAGCGATCATTCTGAGATTCCACTAGTAAAACCAGCTTTTTCAGAGGTCCCTTCTTTTACCTGCCTGGATTGAAGGTTCCTCAGTTCTACTGTTCTTTACTATTGGTCTATTCAATTTGCTTTTTGTTTTTCTGAAATTCTGATCTGATTATCGCATCCTTGACTTATTTACAGCACTGCTGCAGATTTACTTATATTTCATACCTCTTCTGTTATTTCAGTGGGATTTGGGAAGAAGAAGGCAGATGAAATATATATCATCAGTCAGCCTTCTATAGTCAAAAATCCATGTTCTCTTCTCTCTCTTTTGTTGTGGACTGAACCTTCCTATTATCATAAAGTGATGCTGCTCAATCTTTTTTCATTATTACTCCCTTAAGAAGAAAACTTTTTATAGTTTAAATTTAATTATTAGTTTAGTGTGTTGCCTTTCAGTAAATATTTTTATTTTTATTTTATTTCATAAACGTATTAATTACTTAAGCATTAACTCCAAATTTTGTTACATTCCCCAGTATTATTTCTTTTCTATTACTTTTATATGTGTAGTTACATTTATTTTTAAAGTCAACTGCTATATTCTTTGCATGTGTGTGTGTCTCTGTTGTTATTCAGGAAAGTTTTGTGCATTGTTTAATTTCGGAGTTTTTGTAGGTCTGTAACTATCAGTTGCCATAAGATATCAAAATTAGCCTAGATGGATATCTGACTTTGGGTCTCAAAATGTACTACCCTCCGATTTCGTGAATGAATTGCAGGATTGTTTTCAAAACGTGGTTTGGGGAAGATACAGATGGTACTGGCCTACTTATTTTCTATCCTTGTTGACGCCCCTTTTCTCTCACCTGTATCCTTAGCTTTGAAGTTAATTAAATGTATTCTGATGTGGGTCTCTCTTGATTCACTTGACTTGCATTCTGTGGTCTTAAACTGACTTGTCACATCTTTTTGAAGTTTGGAGAACTAGTGAAAGCTTAGTTCTCGAGTTTTAGTTCAGCTCTGCCCTTCCTAGCTTTTTAACCTCACATAATTAGCCAGTTTGTTCATCCTATCAAATATGACCAGTAAGAAGATGTTTCTCGGGTGGTTGTGTGGCACTGATGTGATGGTGCGCGGGCTGTGCCTAGCAGGGACCTGCACTCTGGAAACATCCATACAGTAAACAGCGTTATTTTCTTACCTACTTCAGTCACATATATTGACTGTCTCAGTTGTCTGCTTTGTCATCATCTTTTTGCTCATTGTCCTTTTTCTCTGAGTTCTGGACAAATTGTTTGAGCTGATTTCCTAAATTATGGCTTTAGTTTTCTCAAACAGTGACTCTGTATTCACTGCCTTCATAACATTTTTAAAATTTAGTGATCATATTTTCCATTTAAAATTAACTTTTCCTCATATTAGTCTGTTCCATTTTGATAAAAGTTCTATACTCTTAAATCTCTAAGAAAATACATATTAAAATTAGAATTTTTCCCAACTGTTTTTTTTTTAAATTCAAGCATATAAAAATTAAAAAGTTGAAATGATAATACAGTGTATGTCTTTAACCTAAATTCAACAATTAGCATTTTCCCATATTAGTTTTACCTACTTACCCTATCGTATATTTTTGCTAAATCATCTGAAAGTAAATTGAGGATGCTTTAATGGTGTACCCCTAAATTCTTCAGCATGAATCTCCTGTGAACAGTGCACAGTCACACTACTATTGCCACACGTAAGAAAATGAACAATTTCATAAAATCATCTGTTTGTTCCCTAGTTGTTCCCAGATGTCTTTTACAGCCATTTGGTGTTTCAATCCAAGATCCTGTCAAGGTTCAAACATTGTAGTTGGTTGTCGTGCTTTCATCTTTTAATTTATAGGAAAGTTCTCTGTTCATGCCATTGAACCTTATGAGAATCCGGGCCAGATTTCTTAGAGAACATCATATAACCCAGATTTTTCTGATTGTTAACTCCAGGTGTCCTTTCAGTTGCTCCTCTGTCTCATTAATTTCCTGTAAACTGGAAGGTGGGTCTCCTGGCTTGGCCAGTGTCACACGTAATGTTTTCACACCTGTGATGTCATAGTTAAACGTTCCCAGCACTGCCTTTATATTTCACAGTCCCTAATGGCCGGGGTCGCTGTCACACCCACCCCCTTGGATTCCCTTTCCTGGCACTGTGGACAGCTGAGAAATCAGCTAAGGACAGACTTTGTCGTGTGCCGAAGGCCCAGCCACCGGCGACCCCTCACTCGTCCCCTTGCCCTGAGGAGGAATTGACTGGCCAGCGGGAGGTGTCACGTCACAGTCAGCAGGACGTGCCCCTCGTCCTGCTCGTCCTGTAGCTCATTTCATTACCTGGTTGAGGCCGTGGTTAATCTAGTAACCTGATCTCTAGTGTGAAGGTTATTTTCCCCTCTATCATTAGTAAAGAGTTTATGAGGTTATACTTTGGCTCCCTGACCACAACTTTTATCAGAAAAATTGAGAACATTTTTAAAGTGTTCTCCTTTACTATTGGCTTCTCTCATTTTCTGGTCCATGTTCTGGAAGGAAGCTGTTCTTTCCGACTGATCTCTTCCTGTGCCTAACAAGGAGCCTCTGTCTTCTCCACAGAGAGAGGGTACATTGGGGGTTTTAAGTGGGTCTTCTCAGAGATTATTTGGGTTTGCATTCAATGTTTAGTCCTAGACAAAGGGGAAAAAACGTTTATATTTTCCTCTGATTTGATTTTGCTAGATTGGATTTCCTCTTGGCCATGAGCTCACCAGGAAGGTTGACTGCCAAGCTGCTCCTTTGTAGCCTCTGAGCACAGAAACTGGGGGCTTCTCTCCCAGCAACTTCAGGTGTGCTGCTCACCTGCTCACCTGCTCACCTGCTCTCTGCAGCCAGGCCTCTCCGGGGCTCGGCTTCCAAGAGCTCAGCTGGGCCTGTGCCAGGTTGTTGCAGTTGCCGTGGCGGGTGGGCACCGAGCCACGAGGGGCCGGGAGCAGCCCCTCAGTTATCTGATGGGTGAGGCGAGGGTTTTTTCTGGGGAGAAGGGCCCCTGGTGGTTGTTTCCTTCTTGCTTTCTGTGGTTGCCCACCGCGTGCCTTTGCAATGTGGCCTGATGCCGTTGTCACCCCCCCACCTCCCCATCTTCATGTCCCTCCTCGGGAGGACCAGAGGCAGGGTCTGCAGCTGCCGTCTCCACGAGTCGCCCCGCCACCCACTCTTTTTTTTTTTTTTTTAATATGGTTTTATTGAGTTATATTCACACACCCTACAGTCATCCAGTGTACCATCAGTTATTCACAACACCATCATACAGTTGTACATTCATCACCAGAATCAATTTTTGAACCTTTTCGTTACTCCAAAATAAAAATAAAAGCAAAAAAAGAACACCGAAAATGTTCCATGCCCTCCATCCCACACTATTCTTCATCTAATTTTGTCCCCATATTCCCACCACCCACTCTTGATCCGGCTGTTGCTTGGACTCAAAAGGTTTTCCAGAGTTCTTAGGAAAATTCACCCCCTTTCAGGCATTAAATGCTTTTCTTACATTAAACTGTGGGCTGAGAGCCATAATCTGTACTCTCCTTAATCCAATCCCATCTGCAACCCTTTGTTGCAGAAATTCCTCTAGCGGTAATACAGACTTTTTTCCTTATTTTTCTGCGTTGAGCATTCAAATGAGATTTGTGTAGGGCGTGGAAGGTGTCTGGATAGACGGAAATTCCTGTCTTTAAATCAAAAGCTCACCATTAGATCTGGAATGAATTTTCAGAAGATGCTTATAGTTGGGAAATCTGGAAGTACACAAATGCTGATGATATGCCCGACAGCTCAACATGCAAACTGGAATTACTGTTTTCCCCTGTCCTTATCATACTGTTCTAACCAAGATGTCAGGGGTCTCAGAGTCCAGAGGCTCAAGAGGTTGGAAAGGGCTCCACACGTCTGTGCCAGCCCCCGGCCTGTCCCTCAGGTACCTGCCTCCTGATGTGGCCTCTCTATTGCACTCCTCCGTCCTCAAGAAGAATCCCCTCTCGAAAGCAAGAGTGGGCCGGAGCGTACCCAGTGCTCGGCATCCCCAGTGATCGCGTGGGAGGAATGGAGAAACTTAGAGTCCGGACCGGCGTGGCTCTGCCCTCAGCCCTTCTGGCCCAGCCACCACCAGTTGCTTCTCTCCTCTTTCTGGCTCTTTTCTGCCTCCAGTAAGTACCGTCCACTTTCCTTCAGGCCCTCCTTTCCAGATTCACCCTTAATGCCTGCTCCAGGCTCCTCCGTCTGCTCCACAGCAGGGTTTGTCACTTCCTCTGAAGTCTGGATGGCAGCCAACCCCGAGGCCCAGGACGGCATGGGGACATCCTACCTCTGCTCATCTACTCGAGACGCTTGCCCCGCTATTCCTTCACAAAGACAGCTTCATTTCTTGGAGGAATTTTAGAGCCACCTGTTAATATTTTAGCTTGCTTAGATTCTCCTGTCAGAGGACCTGGGGAGCTAATTTGAGTCTTGTGGCAAAGGAGTGCGACTGTGTGCAGACTTCCACCCGAGACTTTCCTTCCTCTGTCTGGTTCAGGCGTCGCCTGCCACAGGGACCTGGCTTCAGAAGGAGCACACGTGACAGCAGAGAGAGGGACGAGATGGCCACCTGGCCTGCTGGATTCTTTCAGTCCTTGCAGTCAGTAGGGTGACACTCATTGCCGGCAGTTGGGTCAGACACGAACTGGGGCGATTGGAGTCGAGAGGGCTTGAGGCTTTAAGGAGTCGCCCACCGGGCACTCGCATGGGGCGGAGTGGAGTTAGCCGCCGGCTTGAGCCCTGAAGCCATGCTCCCATGTTGCTACTACAGAGGCCTGCTTCCTGGCTTTAGCCAGCATTGATTTAGAAAGTAAAAAACTTTCTAAGCTGTAGATGATGATTTTCTTTCTTATGAGCAAAGTTCTAATTAATTTGAAATCTTATGAGTGAGTATGCAAGGAAATAAACAAATTGGAAGCCCCTTGAGGCAGCTAGGACTCTATGTTCTTGGTACAGTCACTAGGTCATACGCTAAGTGTACACTAAGTCAGTACGTAATAGATCTTTGCGAATTGAATTGAAGTGAAAAATCATAGTTCATCAATAATGTCATAGAAGATTTGACCTAAGAAGAAATCATTAATGCAATCCTTTTATGGAAAAGAAGTAAAGTGGAAAGAGGGCAGGAATTAAAAGGAAACCTAGTTTTGGTGTCCTCTCTCGGCCATTTATGAGCAGATCGCTAAATCATTCTAAGCTTCAGATTCTTCATCTGCGATATCAGTTTCACAGGGTGATTGGGGATGAAATGAGATATCATTATGAAAAGACTGTGTTACTGTGAACTGTTAACACAAGTGTAGGTCACTGTTACAGTTATTTTGATTGTGCATGCCTGTTCTAAAAAGGGGTAAGAGGTTTGCCACAGCCACAGGGCTTGCTGGGGCAGATCATCTGGCTCTCACTTAGGCCACAATGCGCTCTCAGTTTAACAGGAACTTGACTTTGAACCCTGCATCTGTGGCAGTGCTCTTTCACTTGTTTGTCATGCATTGATCAAATGCCTTCCAAGTGAGGTCTCTTGGATTCCAGAGGTGGTGGACCAACGGGAAATAAATTTCAGAGCAAAATTATGTTGCTACAAACTGGCCAACTAATGTGGCTCTGCTCTGAGGAGCTCTAGTTGCTTCCCACATGCAACTTGAATATTTGAATCTGAATTCTTAATATATCATCCACAAATGTTCAAGGTCTGATTAAGCTGTAATAGAACACTTGTTCATCTTTTTCAGCGACTAATCAAAGCAGAGCATATGTTGGTGATTGAATCATGTCCTGTAAAAAAGGCATGTTTGGGTCCCAACTCCTGGTCCCATGGGTGTGAACCCGTTTGTATGTGGGACCTTTCAGGATGTTATGAGTTAAGGTGAGCCCAGACCGAATGAGGATGGGCCTTACTCCAACAGGACTAAAAGTCCTTATGAGCAAAAGAAAGTGGACAAAGAGAGGAGCCACAGGGAGCAGCCGGAAACTGGCAGTCAGCAGAACCCCAAAGAGAATAAAAAGACTCCCCCTCCATGCACGCTGCCGTGTGATGGAAAAGCCAAGGACTGTGGGCTGCTGGCAGCCAGCTCCAGAATTCTGTTGTCTTCTGGGAGAAGGATTGCCTTGATCAAGCCTTGATTTTGCGCTTCTCCCAGCCTCAAAGCCATGAGCCAGTAAATCCCCATTGTCTAAGCCACCCCAATGCATGATATTTGTTTTAGCAGCCAGGAAAACTGAAACAGCGTATTTGCAGAATATATGAAACCTCTCAGTTACGTATCTCCCACTTAAGTTTCTTATCTATTTTTTCTGGCTCCCATTGTGTCCTGTAATACTAATATACAGAGTTTGTCATTTGTACTCACTCGGCAGTCTCTTATCTTGCCAGGAGGATAGTATAGACTTTGGAGTCTAAATATCATTTACTGGTTAAAATCACATGTGCTTTGAATCCCACGGACAGTCTTACTCATAAAAGGCCCGGTTGGCTCAAAATATAATCTAGGTCTGGTCATAGCATCCTGCCTCATGGTAGGGCTCATTCTGTGTTCATTCTGTACATTCTTTTAATCACGTACAGCCCTAGTGATGCAGCATATCAATACTGATGACAAGTGTTAATGCCGTCTGAAATTGCTTTCTTGTGCCGTTGCCCTAAACTAACAATAAATGAAGGTTTTTAAAGGAACATTTCCCTTGGGAAGGCACTGTTGGCTGCTTGTGACAGGAAACCTCCATGCAGACACTTAGCGTTGGCAAGGTTGTCGTTCATTATTGGGGTTGATGTTGAAGGACAAAAGCAAATGTGCTAGCTGGATCACCAGTTTCCCTTTGCTGTACTTTCATTCTTTTACGTCTTTACTCCCTCCTCCTCTGTCAGTCACTATTAAAGGGGTGGGAATGGGGTTTGTTACATGTAGTTTAAAAAATAATTTTCTAAAAAGGTCATGAAATTTTGCAAAGTACCTCAGAACCAGCACCCCCCAGAATAATAGGACATATGGAAAATTAGCGAGTACTTTGAAAACTCAGCCCAAGCATCACTTGAACAAATCAATTTTTTTTTCTTTCTTATTAGAGCAGGTGTAGGTTTACAGAAAGTGCAGTTACTTCCCCTTACACACACATAGTTTTTTCTATTAAAATTTGCATTAGTATGGTGTACCTTTGTTACAACTGATGAAACAATAATTATAATAATTATAACAATTATTATAATAATTATACTATTAGTTATAGTTCATAGTTTACATTAGGTTCACTCTTTATGTTGTACAGTTCTATGGTTTTTTACCTTTGTATTCTGATAGTATATATACAACCTAAAATTTCCCATTTTCACCACTTTCCAATAAGCAATTCAGTGGTGTTAATTACAGTCACAATGTTGTGTCACCATCAACTATCCATTACCAAAACTTATCCCACCCCCAACAGAAACTCTGTACCAATTACACATTAACTCTCCATTCCCTAACCCAACCCCGGCCCCTGGTAACCTGTATTCTAGTTTCTGACTCTGTGAATGTGCATATTCTAATTATTTCACGTGAGTGAGATCATACAATATTTGTCCTTTTGTGTCTGACTTATCATCACTCAGCCTGACGTCTTCAGGGTTCATCTAGGTTGCAGCATGTGTGAGAACTTCATTCCTTTTTGTGGCTGAGTAATAATCCAGCGTTTGTATGTACTACATTGTGTTTATCCATTCATCTGTAAGTGGACACTTGGGTTGCTTCCATATTTTGACAATTGTGAATGACGCTGCTGTGAACATCAGTGTGCAAATATTTGTTCAAGTCCCTTTCAGTTCTTTTGGGTTATACTTAGAAGTGGGATTACTGGGTGTGCCAGTTTGAATGTGTTGTGTCCCCCCAAACGCCATTATCTTTGATGTACTCTTGTATGGGCAGATGTTATCAGTGTTGATTAGACTGTAATTCTTTGAGTGTTTCTTTGGAGATGCGCCCCACCCAGCTGTGGGTCATAACTGATGAGATAATTTCCATGGAGGCGTGGCCCCACCCATTCAGGGTGGACCTTGATCAGTGGAGCCATATAAATGAGCTGACATAACAGAAGGAACTCAGTGCAGCTGAGAGTGACATTTTGAAGAGGAGACACAGCCAAGAGGGACACTTTGAAGAAAGCACAGGAGCTGCAGATGAGAGACAATTTGAAGATGGCCCTTGAAAGCAGACTCTTGCTCAGGAGAAGCTAAGAGAGGATAGATACCCCAAGTGCAACTAAGAGTAACATTTTTGAGAGACTGCAGCCTAGAGAGAAACGTCCTGGGAGAAAACCATTTTGAAACCAGAACTTTGGAGCAGACGCCAGCCACGTGCCTTCCCAGCTAACAGAGGTTTTCTGGACACCATTGGCCATCCTCCAGTGAAGGAACCCGATTGTTGATGTGTTACCTTGGACACTTTATGGCCTTAAGAGTGTAACTGTGTAACCAAATAAACCCTCTTTTGTAAAAGCCAAACCCTTTCTGGTGTTTTGCATCCCGGCAGCATTAGCAAACCAGAACACTGGGTCATATGGTAATTCTATGTTTAACTTTCTGAGGAATGGCCAAACTAGCTTCCACGGCAGCTGCACCGTTTTCCATTCCCATCAACAGTGAACAAATGTTCTTGTTTCTCCAGATCCTCTCCAGCAAGTATGTTTCATTTTTATAATAGTAGCTATTCTAATGGGTGTGAAATGGTATCTTGTGGTTTTGATTTGCATTTCCCTGATGGCTAGTGAAGTTGAGCATCTTTTCATGTGCCTAATGGCTGTTTGAATACCTTCTTTGGAGAAATGTCTATTCAAGCCTTTTGTCCATTTTTAAATTGGGATGTTTGTTGTGGAGTCGTAGTGTTGCTTTATATAGTCTAGATATTAAATTCTTATTGGATACATGGTTTCCAAAAATTTTCTCCCATTCTGTAGGTTGTTTTTTGACTTTCATGGTAAGTCCTTTGATGAACAGAGGTTTTTTTGTTTGTTTGTTTGTTTTTTCATTTTAATGGAGTCCCATTTATCTTTTTTTTTTTTTTTTTCTTTTGTTGCCTGTCCTTTTGGTGTAGAGTCTAGGGAACCATTGCCTAATACAAGGTCCTGGAGATGATTCCCTACATTTTTTTTTTCCTAGGAGTTTTATAGTTTTGATTCTTATTTAGGTCTTTCCATTTTGAGTTAATTTTTATGTATGGTATGAAGTAAGGATCCACCTTCATTCTTTTGCATGTGGATATCAAGTTGAAGAGACCATTCTTTCCCAATTGTTCTAGTTTGCTAATGCTGCCGGAATGTAAAACACCAGAAATAGATTGGCTTTTATAAAGGAGGTTTATTTGGTTACACAGTTACAGTTTTAAGGCCATAAAGTGTCCAAGGTAACACATCAGCGGTCAGGTTCCTTCACTGGAGGATGGCCAATGGTGTCCAGAAAACCCTGTTAGCTGGGAAGGCATGTGGCTGACGTCTGCTCCAAAGTTCTGGTTTCAAAATGGCTTTCTCCCAGGACGTTCCTCTCTAGGCTGCAGTTCCTCAAAAATGTCACTCTCAGCTGCTCTTGGGTGTTTGTCCTCTCTTAGCTTCTTTGGAGCAAGAGGCTGCTTTCAACAGCTGTCTTCAAACTGTCTCTCATCTGCAGCTACTCTCTCAGCTTCTGTGCATTCTTCAAAGTGTCCCTCTTGGCTGTAGCAAGCCTGCTCCTTGTGTCTGAGCTTATATCGTGCTCCAGTAAACTAATCAAGGCCCATGCTGAATGGGCAGGGCCACACCTCCATGGAAATTATCCAATCAGAGTTATCACCCACAGTTGGGTAGCACACATTTCGATGGAAACAACCTAATCCAAATGTTCCAACTTAATCCCCACTAATATGTCTGCCCCACAAGATTGCATCAAAGAATATGGCTTTTTCTGGGGGACATAATACATTCAAACCGGCACACCAGTTAAGTGGACTTGGCACCCTTCACAAAAATCAATTGGCCATAAACATGAGGCTTAGTCTCTGAACTCGCAATTTGGTTCCGTTGGTCTCTATATCTGTTCTTGTGCCAGTACCATGTTGTTTTGATTATTGTAGCTTTGTAATAAATTTTTAAATCAGGAAGGGTGCGTCTTTGAACTTCATTGTTCTTTTCCAAAGTGGTTTTGGCTATTTAGGACCCCTTTTCCCCTTCCATGTGAATTCAAAGATTGGTTTTTCCATTTCTGCAAAGCAAGCTTTTGGAATTTTGATTGGGATTGCATTAAATCTGTATTGTATGACTTAGAGCAGGTAATTCTTTGTCCCAGTCCACTTGAACTTAATTGTTTCTTACACTGCTTTAGCTCTCTGCAAACTCCTTCTGCCTGCAGGGTGAGTTCTGGGAGGGTGAGTCCAAGACAGCATTGTGGTTCAGTTGCTCAGGCTGCTACCTGATAGATTGGCACTGATGTACAGGCACCCCAATATCTGTTCCCTCTGGGACAGGGACAGGGACCCCAATGGGAGCACAGGCTGGCTTCACAGCATGCTTGGGAGGGGATGAGAGAGGATCAGCAAGGGCACCACGAGCTTCTCCTACCATTTTTTTAAAGCTGTGTTTTCTTGATTTCGCACTCGCCCGGTTACTGTAACCCTTTAACTGTTTTCTGGACTTTTGAGGAAGAGCGCTCTGCCAGTATTTGCTAGTTGTTCGAAGACCACCGTTTTGGTCGACCCAATCTCTGCCTTTTGACTGGAGAGCTTTAATCCATTTAAATTAAAAGTAACACTGATAATGCAGGACTTTCTTCTGCCATTGTCTTACTTGTAAGTCAAATACCTTTTTATCCCTCAATTCTTCCCTTAATGTCGTTCATATATGTTTTATTTTAGGAGTGTACCATTTTGAGTCATTTCTCATTTCCTTCTTTATATAGTTTACAGATATTTTGTTTGTGGCTATCATGGGGCTTAAATTTAACATCCTAAGTATAAATCACATTTGATTTGATACCAACTTAACTTCAGTAGCAAACACAAAAACTGTTGCTATGCCCTTCTTTGGCCTACCTCCTTGTCATACTTGTTACAAATTATATCTTTTCACACTGTATGCCCGAAACTATAGATTTCTCATTACTTTTTATGCATTTCCATTTTAGAATCTGTAAGAAGTAAAAAGTGAAGTTACATACCAAAAATACAATTCAGGAGTTGCGGCATTTGTAATTACCCATATAGTGGCCTTTCCCGCAGATCTGTATTTCTTCATGCCACCTGGAGCCATGTCCTGTGTGCTGCCCTTTCAGGCTGCAGAGCTCCCTTGAGCACGGCTTGCAGGTCTGGTGGGGATGAGCTCCCTCAGCTTCTGTTCATCTGGAGTGTCTTACTGTCTTCCTCATTTTGAAAGACAGTCTCACCAGAAATAAAGTTCTCTGTTGGCAGTATTTTTCTTTCATCCCTTTAAATATTTCATCCCGCTGTCTTCTTGCCGCCATGCTTTCTTATAAGAAATGAGTACTTAATCTCCTCAGGGCTCCCTTGTACACAGCACAGTGCTTTTCTCTGGCAGCTTTCAGAACTCTCCTTGTCCTTGGCATTTGACAGCTTGACTGCAGTGTGTCTGGGCGTGGTTCTCTTTGAATTTAACCTGTTTGTGGTTCACTAGGCTCTTGAATGTTATATTAATTTTTTTCATTTAATTTAGGAAATTTTTTTTTCTGCCATTATATCTTTGAACATTCCTTCTGATGCTTTCTGCCTTTCTTCTCCTCGTGGGACTCCCACAAGGCATATATTGATCCCCTTTGTGGTGTCTCACAGGTCTCTTAGGTTCTGTGCACTTTTTTCATTCTTTTGTCTTTCTTCCTGGACTGAATGATTTAAATTTTCTCCTTTGTGTTTTTAAATACATTGACTGGTGAGTAAAAGTTGATGCATTTATTTCAGAGATATTTATTGAGCAGCTACTATATCTCAGGTGCCAAGGATATGTCCATGAACAAGACACTGTCTTTTCCTCTGAAGGATAATAAAGAATGTTATTTTAGTTTTCTTGCTATTAAAACAAATACCTTACAGTGGGTTGGCTTAACAACAGGAATTGATTGTCTCAGCGTTTCAGGGGCTGGGAGGGTTGCTTCCTCCTGGGATCTGTGTCTTCTGGCTGGCCGGCAATCTTTGGGCTTCCTTGGCTTTTCCATCACATGGTGATGCACATGGTGGCATCTTCTCCTTTCTCTTCTGGGTTCTGTTGACTTCTGGCTTCCAGCTGCTCCCTATGGCTGCTCCCCTGGCTTCTCTCTCTGTCTGACGTTCACCCTGCCTGTAAAGGTCTCCAGTCGTCTGATGAGAGCCTGATGTGAGTCATTTGGGCCCCACCTTAACTGAAGCCACATCTTGAGGAGATCTTACCAGAATGCAGATCAACACCAAGAAAATGTCTTCACTGGGGTACACAGTTCAGTCCACCGCAAATACCAAGAGAGCAGAGGATTTCAATGTGCTGAGATAAGGGCTTTGTAGACGCATAGAAACGACAGTCTCATGTAGTCAGAAAGGTCTTCATTTGTGTGTAAGCTGCTAGGCTCTTGGAACGAAATGACATCTTAGCTGAGACTTGAAGAATGAGTGGGAGTGCGATGGGGAGATGGGATGAGGAGGACAGGGAAATGACCAAGGGAGCAGCAAATGCAAGGTCCTAGAAGCTACAGCAAGCCTGTGCCTTTAGAGAACCCCAGGTGTTTCATTTTGAGCAGAGAACAGAGGTCTGCAGGGGAAACACCAAAGATGAGGCTGGAAAGGTGAGCTGAGGCAGAGCAGAAGGGCCTAATACTGAGGAGTTTGTGCTCAGCATAAAAACTTTGGGAAACCACAGGAAAGAGAGGATGGTGGGTGAATAGACCATGAATGGCTACACTGTCATGGTGGGTTAACAGTATCTGCAAAACCACACTGTTGGGTGTTGGCAGAAGCATTTTCTCCCAGTAAATGACCCTCTAGGTTAGTTAGAGCTATCGAGGTAATCTGGCAGTTAATGGCAGACTCTCTTTTTAATGGTTAAGGTGAATACTATTATCTCTTGTATTTTTCTGTCCAGACAGATAGAGAATCCAGAGAAAATTTTAAAGACATTGGAGAAATAATAAAAATGAACAGCACTGCTTTCTACCAGTTGGAAACAATTTTCAAGTGGTTTATTTAATGTTCAGGTAACAGAGTGCACTTTGTATTTGAAAGTCACAGTATTGTGGTTGTCGTTAGTGCTAGATTCAAATGGAACTTTGGCCAAAAATAAAAATAAATGAATAAAAATAATGAACTTCCTTTTACAAAATTTGTTATTAGAGCAATACTTCGAATATCCAGTCAGCCAGAATTTTGAAAAATATGACTTGAGTCTATTACTAGTAGCTAACATTTACATGCTGAGTCATCTGACAATGCTCAGCTCACTGGAAAAGTTTTCTTTATCTTGAGCAGAAATATACCACCAGGCAGCTACCCTCTGACATTAGTTCTGCTCTGTGGAATATAATTTTCATTTTGCTGATTTAATTTTCTTTTACTCTCATCAGGATTTTCTCCAGAAGGAGCCAAACATATTCTAGAAATTGTTCATTTACTCTACCCACCCTATATGTCCCAGACTAGATTGTGGGTCCACTATTTCCTGATAAATTTTTAAAGGATAAAAGTTAATGCAGTTGGATAAAACCTCATTAAGAAGAGGGATTATATAGTGTTTTCTTCTTCGACTCAGGGCATGTTGAGACAAATTTCTGTACAGTTCTGGACTTCATGTGACTGTCAATATACATTTGGATGCAATCATATCTGAAAGCCTTCTGGAGCAGGCAGCCCGTAATGTGAGCTGCTCAGATACTCAAGAAGAGCAGCGCCTAAAATTGTCTGAGACATGTCTTCTCTGAAGGTGAGGCTAGCAAGGAAGTCCTAAATATAGCTTGTCAGAAGCCTACATTCAGTATGAGACCATGTCTTCTGCGGTGGCACATCATGTAAGAGCAGAAGGAGTAGTTGAATAATTCATTATGGACCACATGGAGAAAATAATACCAGACATTTCAGGGGTAGGTTGGCAGCCTCGATACTGAAGTCATCCAGATCTGGAGGAAGGAAATAGATTTGGTGATGACTGTGCTTGCTACAGGTGGCTGTTTTCCTCAAGTGGCATGTTATCTGTCTGAAATGCACCCTTGGGCATTGAACTTCATCATTTGGCCATCATTTATTTGGAAATTGCTTGGCCTGGTTAGAGTCAAAAAAGACTGGATGATCATGCCAAACTTGGGCCCCAAACAGAAATATTTTGCCATCGTCTGCCTTGTACATGCCTCCTCCTGAGACAAAAACTAATGAAAAGGGGAGAAATTCTCAAAAAAAAGGGGGGGGGGTTTGCTTGCAGTTCTCATTTTAACACAGCCATCTTTTGCACTGGGAGTCATAGATTTTAGAAATACATAGATTTTAGAAGTCGTAGATTCTTAGAAATACAAACAAAGGAACCATAATAGCTCAAGCTGACTGACATAAAGCTGGAATTTAGGTTGTCTCAGCATGCTGTTTATGTAGGAAGGCCCCTTTCTGCCAAGTCTTGGCTGAAAATCTAGAATACTGAAGTAGTTGTTGGACCACGTAGAGCTGAAGGCCTGGAAGGCTGTGCTTGGCTTCTCCACAGTGAGCGTGTTATAAATCCCAGGTTGTCTTTTAAGTGGGAGAAAAAAGGTATGGCTCCAAAATGACTTCCATGACCTCGTCCGCTTCCCTGTTGGATACTGAGGATCTGAAGGACTTGGGTTACACGCAGCTATTTGTTGCACGTGGTGGCTGGACCAGGTTGTGACATACACTCCACTCAGAATTCAGAGTCTCTAACCAGGTGTTCCCAAACCCACTCAGTGACTATAACAACAGGAGATGTGTTCTTGACGACATCTCAGGAGACCAGTGTCCTAACTTTAGAGTGCTAATCCCAAGTGAGTGATCGTCTGGGTGCTTCCTCCCCACCTGCCATTGCCGCTTATCTACTGGACAGGATTCTGAGATTAGAATTGTATTTGTAGATATATTCATGCCTTGTAGCCCCTCAAATAAAAGGGGGAATAAAGGACTTCTGTGAAAGCCTGTATCATGACTTTAAGATGTCAGGGTTATGTGTTATCTCAAGTTATGGGGCTCTGAAGCCAAATCCACTTGTGCCTGTGTCACTTGACCTCAAATGGAAAATTGACCTGGATTCTTCTTATACTATAACTTACGAATCCAGACAGGAAGCAGAGGAAGGTTTAAATTCTAGGATATGGAACATGAACTCTTTTTAGAATTGCGCTGTTACACTTGCTTTATTGTTTATGTAAAATGTAATATATTCTGTACCTTTATATATCTTTGTATGTCTTTTCTTTTTTTTCCCATGTGGCTTCAGTATTTTTCTCGGTGTACCAGTTTCCCTACTCTTTCTCTGAAGTCAGTGGATTCTTAGAAATACAAACAAAGGAACCATAATAGCTCAAGCTGACCAACACAAAGCTGGAATTTAGGTTGTCTCGGCATGCTGTTTATGTAGGAAGGCCCCTTTGCATCAGTGGACTGTGATGGTGATAGGCGTCTTGTATTTTCTCCTTCTGCTCCCACAACCTAGTCCAGACCCTTTTTACCTCTACCCTAGTCTATGATAATGACCACCTAACAAGTGTTCCCACTGAAACATCCTCTGTTTTTCCAGTCTGTTCTAAACATTCCTCAAAATTAATCTTCCAAACCATAGTTTACATTTTGTCACTCTGAACCCCAGAAACTTTTAATGGCCTTTAACTGCCTAGTAAATGAAACACAGTTTTCTTAGCCTTTTTTTTTTTTTTTTTAGCTCTTTCACAAATTATTTCAGCCATTTATCTCATATACTTCTCTTAATACCCTACACTTTAACCATTCTACTCACTACCCACTGTCTGTGCCCTACAGTTTCCAGTGCCTGCTTTCCTCAGCTGGCCCCTTCCTCTAGAATATCTCCTGCCTTTCGCATTTAGTCTCTGGTCTTACTTATCCTTCAAACATTAACGTCCTCTAGGAAGCCTTTCTTGATTTCCTCCATCAGATACTAAACCTCTCACTCCTTCAGTTATTCCATGACCTTTTTCTTCCCTATTGTAGAAATATATGTACACATCATATCTGCTTTATGAAAATACAGGCTCCTTGTGAACAGAGATTGTCTTGCTCATTTTTACACCATAGAGAAGCAGAATCATTAAATAGGCAAGGTAGTTTGTTTCATGGAAAGAGAAAAGAAGCCACAAAGACCTGGGTTCAACTTTTGAGTTGCTGCTTATTAACAGGGTGACCTGCATGTGTTTTATCTTTCAAACAGGGATTATAATTTCTATTTCATAGAGGTATTATAAGAATTAAATGATGTAATCTTTTTAAAGAATCTAGCATAATTCTGTTTTCCTCTAAAGAAGGAGCTTAGCAAGACAAGGAGGAGGACAGGGGAAAGGAAGGGGAACTTCCAGCAAGAGGGCATGAGGGTTTTTAATGATTTGATTTTAGTAATTTTCACCAGTTTCAGTTATGTACTTCCAACATACAAAGGGGAGACAGTCATAGGGTAAACACTCCCATTGCCATAAGGAGAAACAGTAAGGAAAACAGGGTCAACAGGACCAAAACAGTTCCTAAAACCCACAGGACAAACTCCATTAGCTTCCAAAGCCTGAGAGCCATTTACAGAACAACGTTGCATCCTTGGGGCTTGAGAGAGCGGGAGTCTAACCCTTCCTAAGGGCCTTTGCGGCAGCCCTTTCCTCTCCAAATGCTTGGGTGAGTGCTCCAACATATCCACACACTGGGGAGACCACCTTCTCGGCCCCACCCTCCTCAAACATTGGGGCAACTCCCGGATTCCTTTCCATCTCCAGGGCACACGCTCAACCCCTTCAGAACAGTGTGGTGGCGGCCAGGCTCTCTCCAGTCCCTGGGAATGTGCTCCAACCTCTTTGAGGACTGAGGTGGTAACACCTTTCCTGAGCACTGAGGCGGAAGGCCCGCCCTCGACCTCCAGGGCAAACTCACCCTTTCCATGCGTGTGGGCCACTCTGCTCTCCCAGCCCGAGACCTCTCGACTCCAGACCTCAACCTCCATGGCTCTGTCTTTGAAGAAATTTTTCCTTCAATATGTTCCTTGTCTGTCTCCTCCAGTCCAGACCAGCAGCATCTCTGTCTATAAAGGTCTCGCAAAAATTCTGTTGGCGTCACATGAAACACACAGGGGTCAAAGCTGTCAGACAATAGGACTTTCCACAGATCCTTTCTGGATAACTCCATCTCAAATTTTGGCTTATACTGGAATGGCAGTCAGGTTCCATGTTCGGTTAAATCCTCCACCCCTGGTACCCAGAATTTTCCAAACCATCAATTTCTGGTTTCTTGGAACCCAAGAGTTCAGTTCTAAGTTTATCTCTCTCCACTTGCATTTTACTGTAAGCTGCAAGGAGAAGCCAGGGTATATCTACAACTTCTAGTTTCAGAATCTCATCAGCCAAGTATCCCAGCTCGTCACTTTCAAATTCTTCCTTCCATCTGACACCAGGACTCAATTTTGCCAAATTCTCTGCCACTTTAAAACAAAGACCACCTTTCTTCCAGTTTGCAACATCACATTCATCATTTCTGCTCAAGGCCTCATCAGAAGTATCTTTAGACTCCATATTTCCATGAACAGTCTCTTCAAAGCAGTTTAGGCCTTTTCTATCAAGCTCCTCACAATTCTTCCAGAGTCTTCCCCTTATCCATTTAAAAAGTCATTCCAAAGCAGGGAGAAGCCGGGACGGGTGGTAAAGGAGAGTGTCCACGTTTCCCAGACTGCATGGGAGGAAAGCAAAGCCCCCTTAGCAATTCAGCATTGAAGATGAAGACATGTTTTAGAAATAAAATGAGGACTCTGATGGAAAAAAAAGAAACCAGCTCAGAGCAAACATTGTGTGATGTGGAGAATGGCAAGATATCTGCAGAAGAAGATGGACAGCGCGAGACACTAAAAATTGGGTCCAGTTGGAAGCAGGGTCGTTTGCTTAATGACAAGTTCACACCATTTGCTCAGTGAGGAGGACTGGAGTGTTGTAGCAAAGCTTCACCTCATAGCCTTTTTATTTTATTGTTTATAAGAATACCTAAGTTTTGTACAGGAAAAATGCATGTTCGTTAGATTTCAGAGTGTGTATATTGACTCTCAGACAATAAATACTCTCATTACTTTAAATCAAAAAAAAAAAGCTGTTTCAGCATGTTTGGTATTTGCAATCACAGCAGCACCAGCCACCCCACATCTCTGGTACCAAAATCTGTTCTAGTTTGCTGATGCTGCCTTTTTGCAAAATACCAGAAATGGATTGGCTTTTATAAAGAGGGTTTATTTGGTTACACAGTTACCATCTTAAAGCCATAGAGTACCCAAGGTAACGTATCAACAATTGGGTACCTTCACTGGAGGATGGCCACTGGTATCTGGAAAACCGCTGTTAGCTGGGAAGGCATGTGGCTGGCGTCTGCTCCAGAGTTCTGGTTTCAGAATGGCTTTCTCCCAGGATGTTCCTCTCTAGGCTGCAGTTCCTCAAAAATGTCACTCTTAGTTGCTCTTGGGGTGTTTGTCTTCTCTTAGCTTCTCTGGAGCAAGAATCTGCTTTCCACGGCTATCTTCAAACTGTCTCTCATCTGCAGCTCTTCTCTTAGCTCCTGGGCTTTCTTCAGTGTGTCCCTCTTAGCTGTAGCAAGCTCACTCCTTCTATCTGAGCTCTTATAGGGCTCCAGTGAACTAATCAAGGCCCATGCTGAATGGGCGGGGCCACACCTCCATGGAAATTATCTAATCAGAGTTACCACCTACAGTTGGGTGGGTCACATCTGCATGGAAACAATCAAAGAATTTTAATCTAATCAACACCAAAATGTCTTCCCATACAAGATTGCATCAAAGATAATGACGTTTTGGGGACATAACACATTCAAACCAGAACTGGTGTAGATATGTTTATAATTGCTAACTCATCTTGTTTAATTGACCCTTTTATCAATAATGTCCTCCTTTGTCTCTAGTAATAGTTTTTTACTTAAAGTCTATTTTTGTCTGATATTAACATAGCCTTCTGCTGTTCTCTTTTGGTTACTGTTTTGCGTGAAATATTTTTCACCCTTTCACTTTCAAATTAATTATTTGTGGCTCTAAGATGAGTCTCTTGTAAATAGCGTATAATTTGGTTGTTTCTGTATACATTCTGCTCATCTCTGCCTTTTGATTGGAGAGTTTAATCATTTACATTATAGAAATTACTGATAAAGAATGATTTACTTCTTCCACTTTTTTAATTGGTTTATATTTGTATTTAAATTTATTTCTAGATATTATATTCTTTTAGATGCTATTGTAAATGGAATTGTCTTATACCTTTTTTGTCTCTCCTTACCTTCATTACTGCCTTCCTTTTAGTTCAGATGGTCTTCTGTAATGAGCCATTTAGAATCACTTATCATTTCCTTTTGTGTAGATTTTTTAGATGTTTTCTTTATGGTTGCCAGGGGATTAAATTTAGTATACTGAAGCTATTACAGTTTACTTTGTATTGATTCCAGTTTGACTTTGGTAACCTACATATACACAGTATCTATGTCCCACTATCCCTCCCTTTTACATTGTTTAAATTACAGATAACATCTTTATGCATTTTGTGTGCCTAGTAACAAAGATTTATACTTTTTTATGCATTTGATTTTCATTCAGTCTTATAAGATGTAAAAGACCACATTACAAATGAAAAACAAAATAACACTGGCATTTATATTTGCCCATATTGTTACTTACACTGGGAATCTTTATTTCTTCATCCAGCATTGAGATACTGTCCAGTGTCCTTTCCTTTCATCATGGAGGACTCCCTTTAGCACTTCCTCTAGACAGATCTTCCTTAGTTTTTGTTTGTCTGGAAATGTCTTAATTTGTTCCTCATTTTTGAAGGGCAACTTTGCCAGGTATATTCTCGGGTAACAGTTTTGTTTTGCTTTTCTTTCTTTCACCACTTTAAATATGTCCTCCCACTGCCATCTTCCTCCATGGTTTCTACTGAGAAATTGGTTGTTCATCTAATTCAGGACCCCTTCCCTGTGACATGTTGCTTCTCTCTCTGTTTCTAAGACCATCTCTGTCCCTGGCATCAGACTGTCTGATTGTAATGTGTCTTGGAGTAGATGCGTTTGGGTTCATCCTGCTTTGTGTTTGTTGGACATCTTGGGTTTGTATAGTCACATCTTTCATCAAACTTGGGAAGTTTTTGCCATTATTTCTTCAAATATTTTTTCTGACCTTTCTATTTCTGGGACACCTAGTATATACTCAACAGTTTCCCACAGGTTCCTCAGACTGTTATTTTTTTCATTCCTTTTTCTTTCTGCTCCTCGACTGGACAGTTTAAATTGTTTTGTCTTTGAGTTTGCTGATCCTTTCTTCTGCCTCCTTCAATCAGCTGTTGAATTCCTGTTTTGAATTTTTCTCTTCAGTTATTGTCCTTTCGCGTTCCAGAATTTCCATTTGGTTCTCCTTTATTATTTTGTATCTCTTTATTAAAGTTCTGATTTTGTTCATATGTTGTTTTTCTGATTTCTTTTAGTTCATTGACCCTATTTATGACAGTTGTTCTAAGATTCCAGAGACTGAGCTTCCTCCAGAATGTTTCCCACTGAATTATTATTTTCTGTGACTGGGCCACTCCTTCACTGTCTTGTTTTGGGGTTGAATTGTGTCCCCCATAAAAGGTGTGCTCAGGTCCCAGCCCCTGGTCCTGGGGTGTGACCCCATTTGAAAGTAGGACCTTGGAAGATGTGATTAGTTAAGGTGCCCGAGAGGAGGGTGGGCTAGATATGGATGAAGTCCTTATAAGGAGAGGAAACAACACAGAGAGGGAAGCCACGGGAGGAGCCAGATGCTGGAAGAGAAACACGAGAGCATTGCCATGTGGTGGAAGAGCCAAGGAACCCAGGCAGCCCCCAGGACGCCACAGTCTCCCGAGAGACAGCCTTCGCCTCGCAGGCCTCTCAGTTTTGCACTTCTCCAGCCTCAAAGCAACGAGCCAACCAATCCCCATTGCTTAAGCTGACCCATTGTATAGCGTTTTGCTTTAGCAGCTGGAAAACTAATATACCTTGTATGCTTTGTAATTTCTTGTTGAGAATTGGACATTCTGAGTATTATGTTGTGGTCACTCTGGAAATCTTCTCCCACTCTTCAGTCTCCCAGACTAAGAACAAGAAGGAAAATAAGAGAAGGTGAGAGAGAGAGGGGAAAAAAGAAAAGAAAAAAACTAAACAGATAGAACACCCACCAAAGAAAAGAAATAACTGCACTGCTTCTCCAAGTCTCTTGTTATTTGCTGGTGGGAAACCAGCAGTTGCTGAGTCAGCCTCCCTGCTCATCTGTCAAGGGTCTGCCAGAACCCAAACTGTAAAACAGAGAAAAAAAAAAACCAACCAATGTCACTCCCCACCCCCCATACCCCCAAAGGGAGGAGAGCGGGGTGCACTGGCTCTTTATGTCCCCGTGGATGCTGACACAAGAGCGACAGAGGCGAGCCTGGCTGGGCACTTGGGGATCTGCCGGACTAAACACGAGGGAGAAAGAGGACACTGGACCGGCCGGGGCTGCTGCTGCGGGGAGGACGGGACCGAGGCCGGGGTCTCTGCCGGGCCCCAGGCGCTGCCCCCACACAGGAAGGGAAAACGAAACTCCAGCTCCTCCCACCCAGGTGGGCGCTGGGGGGGGCTGGACACGCCGCTGCCCGAGGGCCGGCCTCAGGGCCCCCCACACCGACCGCGACCCTCGGCCCCAGCCGGCCCCTCCCTGCATCTGGGCTGCTCTGTGCTTCCCCTTAGGGAGCCGGGACCCCCAGGCCCGTGCTTCCTCCCGCACCCCGTAGTTGGTCTCGGTGTCCATCCGGGTTGAGTCCAGCCTCTCTGCCAGCTCTGCCATGGTCCTGGAGGAGGGGTGGTTTGCACCCACATCTGTCCCCTCAGGCTTCTCTCTAGGGTGGAAAGGAAAGAAAGGCTTTTGTCCTACATCACTGGCAGCAGTGCCATTTTCCCCATGGATTCCGATGGTCAGAAGTGAGGCAAGATACTCACTTCCCGGGAATCCTGGAGGCGGCCGTCCAGGGGAGTCTCGCTGACTGGAAGTCGCCAGGAGGCCCGAGCCTTGTTCCGATGCATGCTGATGCGATGGGGCACCTGGAGCAGGTCACTGACTCGTCTCCGGGCCTCAGTGTCCTTCCAGGCCGCAGATTCAGGGGACCTGACGTGAAACAGGCCACCCAACCCCAGACACGTGGGAGGGCCGCCCAGGAGGGTCTGAAGTTAAGATCTGACGTTTAAACATGGTGACTTAATGTTTAAGGCATTTGCTTTTGTTTTGAAACAGGTGACAGCCAAGGCCAAGCAGCTGAAGGACTCAGTCTCCTGCCCCCCGGGTGAGTCGGCGCCCCTGTGCCACGAGCCCAGGCTGGTCTCCGCCTGAGGCAGCCCCTTCCCCAGCGGTTCCTTTAATACAACGGTGTCCTGCCCGGGGGACCTGCCTTGTCTCTCTCAGGGTGTGTGGGTGTACAAACATACACGACACAGTCAGGCACCCGTTGGTGCAGACAGTATGTGTCTGATGAGCTTGAAAAAGTGTAAAAACCTGTTCTCTAGAATCTGTTGGGGGTCGCAGCCACTGTCCCCCTCACTGACGCCCAGTGGGCCCCATCACTGCTGCACACACCGAGCTCCTTTTGGAACAGAAAACAAGCAGCTGCCCAGAATGTGTGTCCCCAAACCCACTTCCTCCAGCACTGCCTGGGCTTGTTGGAGGTGGAGCCTCTCGCCCTTCTCCCAGTGCTCCCAGGAATGAGGGGGTGCCTCTGGGGCTTTCCCGCCTCACTAGGTACGGGTCCGGGAGGGGACCCCGAGGGTTCTGTGGTCACTCCAGGAAGGCTCCCCCCGGCCGTCCAGTTCCTTTTCTGTCTGGGCTCGGAGGGGGAGGCAGGCAGTGGGCGCCATGTGACAGAAGCCCCCCCACAGCAGTCTCCAAAACCGTGCTCTCGGAATCGTGGTGCAGTTTAGAGAAACGAGCAGACGGAGCTCTTGGGAGAGCACAGGTGGGGGTCCGAGGGCATGAGGCAGCCTGGGGTCTGTGTGGTCTGCGGGGTGCTCGGGGTCTGGGGTGTGCAGGGTCTGGGGTCTGCAGGGTGCTCGGGGTCTGGGTCTTCGGGGTCTGGGGTCTGCGGGGTCTGGGGTCTGGGGTCTGTGGCTCGCAGCCATGCTCAGGGACCTCTTGGTCTTCGCCACAGACTCCAGACTCGGTGCCTTATTTTGTGCCTTTGTAGCCTTTAAATAGCCAGAGCTTTTGAAGTGAAAATATTTCTTTATGTTGATTTTGTTCACCATATTAATGGCGGCTCTCCAAGAAGTGCTGGGCCACTTCCAGCTGTCCGCCGTGCTTTGGGAATATTATTGGAAATTCTAAAATGTTTTCCTAAGGCTGTGGATCCCTTGCAAAGACTTGGAAGTGGAAAAGTTTAAAGAAATACTTGCCCCTTCCTTGGTACACATGGCCTTCCCCCCCCCCGCCGACAGGGAGCGGAGTGAGTTAGACTCACGCCTGGGCCCTTCTTAGGCGTTACAGGAGTGAAACGTTCATTAATAGAAGCTCAAGAAAATACAGATAAGCAAAAGGGAGAAAAGAACAATCCCGGGTAACACACCCACTGGGTTTTTTTTTCTGAGAGTTCTATTTCTTGAGACGTTTTTGAGGCACGTGTGTTCACATAATGACCATTTTGTAAGGCGGGGGCCACACCCCGGGCCTGGCCCGTCACCCTCCGGCCGGGCTCTCCCGCTCCGGCCCGCTCGAGGGGCTGCTGGGTGTCCGTGAGGCACAACCTGCCAGTTGATCTCCTTGGTTGGACACTGGGTGGTTTCAATTCTTTTATTATGAAACAGCTGTCTCCAAAGTGAGGTGCACAAGTGGATCTCTGGAATATAGAGAATATATTAGTCTCTACTGATTTCTAACTTTGTCTTAACACAGCTGAAGGGGATTCACTCCAACACGGGGCACAGGCGTTAGGCCAGCAGCTCCCACCCCTCCCACCACCTCCTCCTCCAGGGCGGCTGGGACACAGCCCCCCAGGGAAAAGGGGGTTCCACGGAGCTCAGAGCCCATCCTAGGACCACACTGACCCTTTCTGTAAGACGGAGATTTTCTGTCACACGGAGGCTGCCTGGTGTTGTCACAAAGAGTTGCTGAATTTCAAGATCAGTTTCACATTTTTCTTTCATACAAAAACAAATATTCTAAATTACTGACAGATATCAAAATAAATTCTGTTTCTATAAAATAAAGACAATATTTTAACAAAGAATGAAAAAGTAGTTGTTTTGAAAAGACATTTATGCTGGAGAAAGAACATTTTGAAAACAGATGTTTGTGAAAGCATTTTTCGTTGTTATGTACATTTGTGGCCAAAATGTTATAAGTGCAGCACTTAGCGAAACTCATTTCTGCAGATTTAAAAATGTTGAAAATAGAATTTTAACCTGCCTAAAAATCTTTCAAGCAAAATGAATTCATGTGTTAAAAATATAAATGCGTAACTCCTTCCATTCAGTTTGGGGAAGATTTCTGTAAATACCTTTTTATGATTAGTATTGCAAACTAGATTTCAAAGTGTAGTAGCGCAGCCGACAGTGCGCTGTGTTTGGACGAACGTGTCTTTGTGAGTTTGCTTCCAGCTGTGACAGCCATTAAAAAGCAAGCGCCCAACTCAGCTGAATTTGGAGCGAGCCCTTTCGGTCAGCGTTTCACCCGGAATTAACAATGCTGACGTGTTTTCAGCCTCGCTGTTGGTAACATTATTGATATTGGTAGTTTCATGAGAACACTGTTATGTTTCAGTTGATAAGTACTTATTTTTAGACTGTTCAGCCTGTCATTGATTTCAGTTGTTTTTTATATGTCGTATGATTGAGGACACCCTGGGAGCATGTCCCATGGGTGTCGTCTGCAGAGAGCTGCAGAGTCAGAAACGTCTTTCGATGTGGTCTGTCCCCAGAAGGGCTGCTGGTTTCTGGAGCGAAAGCCTGGGGAACCCACGTGCCCTTCGAGGGGCTGCCGGCAGCCACGGGAAAGAGTGGGAGCCGCACCTGCACCCACAGAGCTGCAGCCCCAGAGAGGGTGTGCGGGGGCAGGAGGGGGGCGTTACGAGACGCGCACGCTCACGTGCACTCCAGTTTGTTATTGCCCCAGAGGAGACTGGGCATAGAGTATCGCTTTCTACGATTCTCCCTTTTGGGCTGTTGGCATTTTTTTATTACATGCAGGATTTTTTTTTTTTAATTTTTTAAAAAAGGCAAATAAAAAGAGAGGAAATATCCCTTCACAGAGTGAGATAAAATAGGGCCCCTTCGTGGCCACATCTTTGCACACACCTGGACTGAAAGGAGAGAGCCGCCCGAAAGTAGAATTTAGTCACCTACGGTTGACCTTGTTTTCCGGAAAAGCTAGGCCCGCGCTGGCCAACGTGGGAGCCACGGGTGGCTAAATTCAAATTTAAGTGTAAGTTCACGAAGTCAAATAAAATTAAAACTCTGCTCCTCGTGGGTGTTTGAGTGCCCGTCGGCGCCGGGCGCGGCCCCTGCAGCCCAGGTGAGGCCCAGCTCCGCCGCCCTCCGAATCCGCCGTCCGTGGTTCTGAGCTGCATTTTCCTGCTGTTAACGAGCGATTTGCCCCTTTGTCTTGCTGGTTTGTAGTTTTTAATACATTGAGTATATTGATGCTCAGTCTGTCCTGCTAAAAGGTTTGCATTTTTTAATAGAGTTTTTCTTTCCACGTCTAAAAGTGGCCCTGGTGATGCGCTTCATTTCCCGGTAGCCTCCTGTGGGCAGCCTGGTGCCCTGTCCCTGGCGCCTGCCCGGCCCTGCAGGCTCTGCCCGCACGTGCTTCCCAGGAGTGGACGGGGCAGGGGCCGGAACCACACGGCTCGAGCGGCCCTGCTGCTCTCGGCACTTGCTGTCCTCCCCCGTGGAACTGGAGTCAGACACCCTCGCTCCGTCCTGGTGCAGAGACGGCCTGAGTGCCCAGTCCACGGGGCACGTGGGCAGCTGCCGCCCTGCCCGCTGGCTTTGCTGCTAACCGCGCCTTGTGCCCTTCCCCACAGGGATGGTGAGACTCTCGGAGCTCAGGGCCACGGCACAGGTGCCCCGGCCCCCCAGGCCCGGCGTGGCCGTGCCTGATGCCCTCGCCACTCAGCGGGAAGACGCCGGTGCTGGCGGGGACGAGGAGCGGGGTGAGCAGGGGGACGGCGAGCAGGGTGGGCCGCGCAGGCGGAAGCCGGCCAGGGCACCCGAGGCTGGGCTCCCGGCGGGGACGGAGGAACGGGCCCGGGGCCGGCGCCAGCGGGACTTCGAGGAGCCGGGGCAGGACGAGCCCAGTGACGAGGAGAGCCAGAGGCAGGCGTGCACACGGGCCGCCGAGGGGCCGTGGACTCAGAACCAGCAGAAGCTTCTAGAGCTAGCGCTGCAGCAGTACCCAAAGGGATCCTCAGACCGCTGGGACAAAATCGCCATGTGTGTGCCCTCCAAGAGGAAGGTGAGTGGCCCTTTCACTAGCTGGGCGTGCCCACGAGGGCGAGTTCTCGGGCCGCTGCTGGAGAGCGTCCGCTCGTGGGCCCTGGCCCAGCTGCCCTCCAGCCTTTGGGGGCTCATTCCTTAGGTGGCATTGGAGAGAAGCCCCGGGGTCCTGGGCCTCCCCTCGCGGGCCCACCGTGGGGACTGGGCTGTCCACTGGGTCTGGCTCCCAGTGGCCCCGGAGGGGAAGGGCGGCTGTGTCACCGGGGCCCCCGTCAGCGCCGTGGCCTGAGTGTGTCCTGTCTCAGTGCTCCGGGAGCAGCAGCTCTGGTCATGGGGGTGGCATTCCCGCTGCTTGGCGCGTCCTCCCCGTCAGCTCTTGGGTTGCATAGATGCAGCCGGGGTGGTCCCCCCCAAAGCTTGGCCCTGGGTGGCCCCTCCCGGTCCCCCCGGGCCTCTCTCCTCGGGTCCGAAGCACTGGGGACCCTCCGGGGGGCACGTGCCAGCTCACTCCCATCTTTCTGATGCTCTGGCTCCATAGCCAGGCTGCCTGAGGGTCGGGGTGTTACCTGCCACCTCGTTGGGAGCCCCAGGGAGAAAAAGAAGCCTTCAGCAGCTGATCCGTTTGGGAAGTGCACCCCCACCCCCACCCCCCGCCTCTGTGGCAGATTTGCAGAAATCACGCTCTGCCCGGCTGCTTCGGCCTGTCGGCTCGCGGGCGCTGTGTGCCATGCCCGGGCCTAGAATGGAGGGGCCGGGCTGCGGGACCCAGGGGACGGGGACCCCCCCAGCTCAGCCAGGGCCAGGGTCCCCGGTGACGCCCCAGTGGCCTCCGCGGCCTTGGGCCCTCAGGAAAGCTGCATGTTCAGAGGCTCGAGGCAGCCGTGTCCCGGCGGAAGAGGTGCCCGTCGGCAGGTGCGCCCCGGGCCTAGGGACAGCTGACCGTGCGTCCCCGGTCCCAGGCCGTGGGGAAAGTGGCCTCCACAGGTCAGATGTCAGTTTTCCCGGCGCGTCCTCAGTGCAGGCTGAGGGTGCTGTTGGCCTCGGAAGTTTTTAACACGCAGAGCAGGTTCTGGAAATTACCTTGAGATACAGCAGGAGCTGAGGGACGCCACGGGGGCAGCTCCGGGCAGTAGGTGCGAGGCCAGGGGCTCTGCCCCGACCCTGCGGCTGGGCAGCCACGGCGGGAGGTTTCTCTGCAGCGACGTGAGCCGGGCGGACAGTGAGGTTCCGCGGTCACCACAGGTGATGGCCGTGGGGCAGGGGCAGCACCTCGGCAGGAGGGCCCGGCGGGGACTGGGCACCGCGCTGCCTGCGCTCACCCCCTCCTTCCCCCACAGGAAGACTGCATTGCCAGGTACAAGTTGCTGGTTGAGCTGGTCCAGAGGAAAAAACAAGCTAAGAGCTGAATGTTCTGGAAGATGGTGTCTATTTGCCTTCATTTTCCAAAATGGATGTTTTTAAAAATCTTATGCAGAAATTTGCATTTTGTACCTCAATATTTCTATATGTCATGTGCCTTAGCAAAAAAAAAAAAACTAAATAAAAATGTGCTAACTTGTTTAAACAAACACTGTGCTAAGGGGACAAAGGGGGTTGTGTATTTTGTAGATTTATTTCTCATCCCTGCAGAGGTTACTTTCTTGGGGAAGGAACAAACTAAATAATGTGTTCTAATGAGAAGACATATTCAGTTTTTTTTTCCTTAAATTTTTTATTTTGAAATACTTTCAAACTTAGAGGAAAATTGCAAAAATAATACAAACCCCATTCAGAGAACTCTCTTGTCCCCTCCAGCAGATCCCAAGAGCCACCACTTTTAACATTCTGCCACATTTGCTGTATCTGTCTAGCTCTCCGCCCATCTGTCCATCCGGCGGCTGTTTGTCTGTTACTTGAACATCGGGGAGCAGGTTGCACACATCATCTCCTTGAACACGGCACATCCCTGTGCACTGCCCGGGAGAGCGCTCCCCGGTGCAGTTCCCACGCTCAGGGACCGGAGTGTCCATCGACTGGAAGCTCAGTCTGTCCACTTTTCCCACATGTCCCAATAACGTCCCTTTAAGCCTTTTCGCGATCCCACCCAGGAGCACGTGCCCTGGAGGGGAATTTGGGGGCCCCGTGTGGCATCGCCGCAGGCTGAGCCCCCTTTGTGCCGCCCGGACGCCCCTCAGGGTGGGCCTCGTCTCTGCTCCTCGCAGTGGGGGTGTGCGGGGGCACCCCGAGTCCTCTGTTGCCCACCCTGGCTGCGCCTCTCCGGAGCCCCCGACGCCCCGGGCTGGGCCAGAAAGGGCCTGAGCAGCCGCCGTCCGTGCTGGAACCCGCGCGCCGCCGTTTCCTCTTTCTCGCCTTTTTGCTGCTGTTTCGGCAAATGGGCCCCTGCGCGCTGGGCGCCGCGCTGCCTCCGCGCGTTTGTCCGCCACACCTGACCCCGGGTGCGGCCCGGCGTTTTCTCCCGTTCCCGTCCCTCCGGGCGCCGCGCACTACCCCGAAGGCGCCCCCGGGCCCGCCCTGTGGGAGCCCCGGGCACGGCTGGGCTGCCGTCTGTTTCAGGCGTTGGGTTTTCCCCTACAATCCGGACGGCACGAGGAGGGCCCCGCGACCGTGGGGCCGCTGCAGCCCCTGCCCAGCTCCGTGCGCTCCGTGCGCTCCGTGCGGCCCGCGGCGTCGCCAGGGCTGGCTGGAAGGGGCCCCAGCCTTGGCGCGGCTCCCACGTGCCCCGAGGACTCGGCGGATTTGTTTCGGGCCGGAGCCGCCCTGGAGCGCCGTCCCCCGACAGCCCAGGGCCCGGCGGGGCCTCCCGGCACCGGAGGGCTCTGCCGGGTCCTCACAGGGCGCGCTGCCCGGGGCTGTGCCCCCGCAGCCGGGCAAGGGGCGTCCTGGGGCGGGGGAGGCCGCGGGCGCCCCTGGGCCACTGCCTGGGTTTTAACTGGGCTTGGCTCTGGGTTAGGGAGAAAGCCCTTTAACAAAATGAAATTCACAGCAACGAAGAAGGAATTTTCTGTTTTGCATATGCAATAAAAGAAATGAGCAGTCGGTCGTGCTTTATTTTCTGTCTTTACTCAAAAATCGTTAGCTTGAGACGCCGGCCGTGCTCACCGAAATCTTTCCGTGCCTATCTGTTCCCAGGAGGCAGCGCAGGTGTCTACGCGGCCTCCTCCGCGCAGCTCTTTTTAAGGGGTCTGCAGGGTTACGCTGACACTGGACTTGGGGGGCCGGCGTGGGGCGGGCACGGTGGGCTCCAGCCGGGGAAGTCCCAGCGGAGCTGCCCTCGGACGACAGCGCGGCCCCCCGTCTTCTCGGCTCCTGGGCCGGGGCCCGGAAGGGGACCCCAGCGGCCGCGTGGCTCCTCGAGGCCCTTTGTCCAGGGCCAGCGCCCACCCGGCCTCTGCTGCCCCGGGAGTGCAGGCGTCGGGGTGGGCCGGCACCCTCCCAGCACACGCGCCCCCAAACCAGAGTCAAACCCAACAAGGGCCCCGGGACGCAGGGGCACGTGGCCGAAGGGGAGGCAAATGTAGGTCACAGCCGGAAGACAGGGGAGGAACGTCCAGAGCCCGGGGCGCAGGCCTGCGCGGGGACGGACACCCCAGAGGCATCGACCAGAACTGAGGGAACCAGGGCGGCTCCATCAGCTGAGACGGGCGCTCCGCTTCAGTCCCCACGCGCAGGAGGCACCGACGACATCAAGACTTCTCAGGCAAGTCCCTGCCCAGGCGACGGGCCCACGGGCGCCCCCTCCCCACGCTGCGATCCCGCGCAGCCCACCCGCCGCGCCCCGCCTTCCCTCCTCCCCAAAGCAAAGCGACGAAGCGCGACGTGGAGGCGGGGGGCTCCGCGGTCCCACCATGCAGAGACCCGGGGGCGTCCAGGTGCACCCCGATGTCGGGCCAGGTAGGAGGGACCCCAGATTCCCCAGGACGCAGGCAGGGAGGGGTGGGAGCCCCGGACCAGGGCCTTCCCCGGGGGCCTCGAAGACGGCGCGCGGCAGCTGCTGACCTGGGCCGGTTCGGGTTGGAGCCGCCGTCCGCGTGAAATCAGGCCTCGGGCGCTGAACGCAGCCTGCGCCCACCTCCTCCCGGAACCGGCTGTCAGCTACACGGTGACCTCCAACCCTCCCCTCCTCCCTGTGGATCACAGTCCAGCCGCCCTACGGTGCACGACCCCCCGCTTCCCGCCTCCCCCGCCTCCCGCTCGCACCCACTGGAAGCTGGAGCCCTCAGGACCAGCCTGCTCAGCGTCACGTTGCGCTCTGAACCCGCCGCCGCTCAGAGCCGCTGCTGAGTTCAGGGCCGCGGGAGCCACTCCCCACCCCGCCGGGAAGCCCCCCAGCAAAGGCGCCTGCCCCAGAACGCGCGGTGCCTGCTTCCTGGGCGGGGACAGGAGGAAACCCGCCGCCCCGGTGTGGGGGGCTCCCGCGGCCTCTGACGAGGGAAACCAGGGTCCCGGGACGGAGCAGCTCCCGCACGTCCCCACAGGCAGGCAGCGGGGCCATCTCCCTCCGGGGGGCCTCGGGGAGGGGCAGTGGCTTTCGGGGGAACAACCGGGACCCGCCGGGCCCTCCCCGCGCACCCCGGCCTCTGCCTGGGGTCTCGGCCGGGGCACCTTCCCTCCAGCACCCCCAACCCTCACTCTTGAGGTGCCACAGCGACCACAGCCCCAGGGCCCAGACGGGACGGACAAGCCGCCGGCTGCGCACAGGAGCCCCTCCCAGGATCAGCAGCTTCCAGAAGCCTCCAGAGCGCCGGGCACGCAGGGAACAGTGACAGCCAGGGGGTCCCGGCCACCCCGGGGAAGGAGGCGGCGCCTCACCTGGACGCACGGCCACCTGGCCCCGGGAGGGCGCGGCCCCTCAGCTCCGGTCATCCCTCCCTGCGTGTGAGAGACCCCCAGGAGCCTGCACCCCAGGACCCCCTGCCCCAGCCACCCCTCACCGCACGAGCCTCCCAGGTGGGGAAAGGGACTCGCGGGTGAGGCTGGGGTCTCTGTCCCCGATGCCCCCAGGCTGGTGGCACCGAGTCGCCCAGCCACGGCGCCACCTCGCCGGGGCTCCCCAGCTCCCGCAGCTCTGCCCCTCTCCGCGTCGCGCCATGTCCAGGCAGCACCGTCCCCTCGCCCGGTGCCCACAGCCCTCGCAGACGCCCACCCCCTCCACACGAGCATGCCACAGAGTTATAAACATTATTAATTTTATTAACAAAAACTTTGTACATTTTAATACATGTGGAATTTTACATCTAAATAAAATAACAACCCACTCAAAATTTACCATTTATACAAATTGTTATAGAAGAACAACCAGTGGGATAAGTAAAATAAACCACACTGATTTTTTTTAATTATCTACAAAAGATTTGACTTTTTTAAAAATTCCCCTGAACATAGAAAAATAAATTAATTTTACTTTTCAATTAAATCTACCAATTAGAAATATTACAAATCAAAATATCAATGTTATCTTATGAATTTTTCACAATACAAAACAGATTCACAAAACCTTATTTACAGAAATGAGGTAAGAGCTGTGCAATGTTTAACTGAGACGTATTGCGAACCGACGCGTTCTTCTGGCTGAGGACACAGTGCAGGTCTCGTCACAGCTGGGCCTTTCCCACTAAGGACCCGCGCGGCTGAGGCCCCCGTCCCTGGTGTCCCCCCAGCCGGGAGCCCGGCTGCCCTGGGGGAAGCAGCCGCTTTGGAGACTGGTGTGTGCCTGGGTTTTAATACCGGGCAGCGAGGGGGCTGATTCGATGAAAAGCACATATATTCCAGCCAAGCCCACGCCCTCTCCGTGGGACTCATCAGTGGAGAAACACCAGGCGGTGCTTGCCCGGCGGAGGTTTCCAGGAAGGGAGACCTCGGGGAGGCTGCCCAGCCCGGCCACGTCGGCCCAGCCAGCTCCCCACAGGCACTTGACCAAGGCCAAACCCCACCAGCAGTTTCCAGAGCGGCCCCTCTTTCTGAAAGAAGTCTTTCCCCAGCAGCCTTAGCCTTCACTGAACTCAAGGTTTCTGTAAAGTAGGAGTAGGTCTTAACACTAAGGGAAAAGTACTTAGTAAAAGAAAATGACCTGTAGCAGAGGCAGCATTACCGTCCTAACTTGATTACCAAAATTGGCCAAATCCCATTAGAAAGGACATTTCTATCGCAAAGATTGCCAAGCCCCAGACAGTGGTCAATTTATAAGCAATATTTAATCAATAAAACTCCAAAGAAGAAAAGAAAGTTGGACAGTTCCTTGAAATTAGTTTTAAGATTTGATGTGCATGGCAAGCATACTGTAACCCAAACAAAAGGTCATATTTCATTTTCCAATTTGTACAATAAAATCAAGTTGTTTATAAGTGGAACAAGTCTTCAGTTTTGCAATTCATATCTTCAATTTATAACAAAATCAGCTGTGCATCAACTATACAATTTCTCTCAGGTTGGTAAGCTCATTGCATGTAAACTGTTCTGTTGACAAAAATTAGTTGAACTCTCAAAGTTCAAAAACTCTGGGTGAGGGGTGGGGGGGCACGGGAGTTCCATATTTCAGTGCAACAAAGCAACAAGAAAAGTAACCAATGCCTGTCAAGAATGTCCTGGTGGCAAGTAACCCCTTGTGCAGTTGAGTTTCTTGCTGCATTTCTTCATAGCTGCAGGAGGACTGCATCAGCAGCCGGATGAAGTGCTACAACAGCAGGATACGTAATTTCTAGATGTTTCTCAAGTGTCAACTTTTCTCTTGAGCTACAGGCCCAGTTTTATCACTAAGTCTCTGTGGTTAAAGAAAAAAAAAAACAAAAAAAAAACAAAAAAAAACAGCTGTATTAGCTAAATCAATTTTTGGTCAATGTATATGGTTATTCCTTTGTTTCCAACAAGTTTGCATAGCTCTTTTCAGCATAATATAAAGATCCAAATGCAGTGTAAAAGCTTTAAAAACACTCAATTTAGCAGCCTCAGAGACCAGAGGGGAGCCTGTGCAGCTCCGGGAGGGAGGGCACAAGTAACAAATACAGGACACATTCTCCAAAACCCAGTTTTCCAGGGACGGTGAACACGGTATCATGGAAAATGACTTTTCTACAGACAGAGAAAGCCCCGGGTTCCCCTGAGCTCTCACCCCGACTCTCCAGGGCCGAGGCACCCTCTCCAGCTTTGCCCGGGATGAGGAGCAGCTGTCTGGGCTCTAGGCAAGACTGCTGCGGCTTTTACATTAAAAATTACATTTTATATCATATAACTCAGGAAAAGTTAACCTGTAATTAATTTACTTTTTAACATGAGAAAAAACTTAGTAAACTGGGGGAAACAGCACAAAAAATTCATAAGCACAGAATCACTGACATTTCCCCTGTCAGCAAAGACAGTGCTCCCAAGCAGGAAGGGAAGGAAACAACGGGGCAAACAAAAACTAGTGAAACCAATCATTACTCTCGCCACTCGAGACCAGCTCAAGCTCCCGGGACCCACAGGGGACCCACGGCACGCGCCGGAAGGTGGCGGAGCTGGAGGCCAGTGTGGGGGCTTCTGGGCCTCGACCTCTACACTCAGGAAAGGGAGGAAACCGAGACGGGGAGTTTAGACTCCATTACCAATGTGATCTGGCAGAACGGCTGGACGGCCAGACGTTTACATATTACTATAAATATAATTCATTTTAGAAAGCACCCTAGTAAAATACTAAAAATATTCCAAAATTAGAAAGCCTGGCTCCATAATTAAACAGGTTAATGAAACAAAACTACTCTTTGATTGGACTGTCTGATACAACTAAAATGCAATTTCACTTTGAAAATTAGAGAATTATAAAACAGCCTTCAAACCTTACATGCAAATTCAAAACAGATCTACTTAGAGGATATAAAAATTGGCTCAGGTGTTTGGAATATCCCACTGCTCAACAACTTGCTTTGAGAAGAAATTATTGGGGAATAACATATTCAACAAAAAGCAACACCACAAGAGAAAGGCCGGCGAGGCCCTCCCTGCGGGCACCCGCGCACCATCACCTTCTGGCCGGTGCCGTCCCCGTGGAGGCTGAGGAAGGGGTTGGAGGCCGCGTGCAGGGCCGGGGCTGGGGCGCCCGCCGCCAGCAGGCTGTTGATGGGGATCTGCGCGGGCGCGGGCAGCTGGATCTGCTGCAGCTCGGGCTGGTGGTGCTGGTGGTGCTGCACGAGCTGGTACAGGAGGGCCTGGTGCTGCTCCTAGGAGAGAGCATGGGGGCGAGTGGGCCTTTACACGCGAGCCCATCCGGGGGCCGGCCCCGGCAATGACCGGCCACTGGCACGTCGCCCTCACCAGGGCAAACATGCAGGAGCCACTCAAACTCGGTCACCCCAGAGAGCAAGGAGAACATGCCCCGAGGCCAAACGCTCAGACTTAAAACTTGAAATCTTCATTCGAGCCCCACGGTGGGAGTCTCTCTGGGTGAGGTCCCGAGACTCCCCGCAGTGCACAGGCCCATTCGGTTCACACCTCCTGAGTGTGGACCCTGCCCAGGCACAGGGCAGGGGGAGACAAGGAGTGAGGGGATCAGGGCAGGTGGCATCAGGTCCGGGGACAGCTCGGGGGAGTCAAGGCCCTCAGCCATGTGGACGTGGGGGAGGAGCTGGGCCGACGGAAAACCAGTGCAGGGCCCAAGGTGGGAGCCACAGTGGGGGGAGCGGGAGGAGCAGAAAGAGAAGGTGGGACTTGGGTCGGTGGACAAGCACTTGGCTTTTACTCAAAGACAAGAAATTAACTAAAAAATGCATCGATACCCTAAATATAACAAGTATAAGAGCTGTAACTATAGAACTCCTACAAAAAAACAATAGTTTCTTACACTTTACATCAAAAGCGCAACAACTATATATATATATATATATAAAGGAATGCATCAAAATGAACTTTTGTGCATCAAAGGACATTATCAAGAAAGTGAAAAAACAATTACAGAATGGGAAGAAATATTTGGAAACCATATGTCTGACAAGGGTCTAATATCTAGAATATATAAAGAATTCCTGCAATTCAACAACAAGCAGATGAACAAGCCAATTAAAAAAATGGGCAAAGGACATGAATAAAGCTATCTCCAAAGAAGACATACAAATGGCCAATAAGTACGTGAAAAAATGGTCAACGTCATTAGCCATTAAGGAAATACAAATCAAAACACAAAGAGATATCACTTC